>NC_068296.1:11945885-12263157 GCF_025860055.1 Xyrauchen texanus | reverse complement strand
CCAGTCATTCAGACAACCTACTCCCTGCAGTAGCTCACCTATGAACTGTCTATATTTATGGAGATTATTCTCTCCTGGTGAGTGCAATAATATTGCTGGGTCATTTGATTTATTTCTCTATGGTCACACAGGTAGAAAACTCATAACTTATAATTCAGGGCTGCAGTGGTTTAATGTACTTCATATAAAGTAATGGAGTGCTTTTAAAGCAAATAATATTTATGGAATGCAAAGCCACAATAAAAATATATAACCTCTAATCTTTTATTTTATCTAATTTTAATCTTAAGCAGTTCCTTAGTCTTCAATAAAACTTTAAAGAGTTATTATAGCTGCTGTCAGGTAATTGATAGATAATAATTATTTCACCTAAACCATATTAAAAGAGATCATGTAATTATTTACTCACCTTCATGAAGGTTAAAATCCATATGATTTGCTCTCTACTCTGGAACGCAAAACAACATGTTAGGCAGGATGTTGATGCTACTCTTTTATATACAATGAAAGCGAATGCTAGTCAGAGGTGATCCAGCTTCAAAAAATACAAAAGCACCATAAAAGTGAATTTTTAGAGCTTGATAGCAACTGGACACCATTCACTTTCATTTTATGAGGAAAAATAGCAGCATCAACATTCTGCTAATCTTCTATATTTGTGTTCCACTGTAGAAAGAAAATCATACAGGTTTGGAATGACAGGAGGGTAAGTAGTAAATGAGTTTTAATTTTTGGCTGTATTTTCCCTTTAGCAAAATATGATGCTTTCAAGTCCTAGTCAAAACAGACCCACCCGTAACAGTGATTTCATATAGGGCACATATTCGCTGTGTCTCGTTTTGAAGGCTGCGTGCTAGGTAGGACGCGTCCTTTGAAGGCTGCAGTATTCCGAGCGTCCTCCTTTAAACAAGCCTCGTTTAAACGAGACGGCCTTCGTAGGACAAACGGAACATAACATGGTTGCTATGACAGCACACCACTCTTTAACAAGTGCGAGCGCTTTGAGTGAGAAGGTAACAAATTCCCTTTGGAAAGGAATGTATGTGGTAAGTTAGGAGAGTTATAATGATGTAGAAAGAAAAGAAAATAGATTTTAGGTGTACTTTTAGTCTAATACTTTATTTTAGTGATATATTCGTATAATTATACATATTGTATACTCTGCACCCATCTACTGTGGTACTTCAAACGCAAGGAATGTTAATTCTCAAGTTGAACATCATATTTACAGGGAAATTGCCGATATTTTTTTTTAGACATTTCAGTTGAAGCAAAGAATTGTGGGTTGTGAGTGCCAACGAAGGATACACCTCTTGCTTCCTCCGAATTCCCGTTAAAGAAGGTCACATTCGAAGGCTGCATTTGAAGTGTCCTACTTGCTTTTATGAAACGAGACAGCCTCCATGATGTATGCGGCCGACAAATACGACCTCTGGAGGACACAAAACGAGACCCAGCCATTTACTCGAAACTTTTCCAGCTGAGACTCGTAGTGACGGATTAATTGACAGCTGCTGTCAGACTCTATGTTATTATTATTCCTCACACGGTCGCAAGCCGACATGTACATGAATCTGGCGTGGTGAGCTGGAACCTGCTTACGTCAGCTGTCACCGCTTACGTCACGAAGTACCGCAACAGCCAATAGGAAAATGCAACTGCAGTAGCCACCGTTCAACCTGAAGAGGGCAGCACTCAGACGTTTTTACACCATATATTGTAGAATTAAAACACTTTATACACAAATGTCAAAAAAATTACTTGAATCAGTGACCAGTACTAATAAAGCCCCATGCTTACATATCATTAACTAAAAAAAGTTGGTTTAGGGTTTAGTTACCCTTTAAGGAATGGCTTTAAGAGGCTACACAATCAGAAGCTTTGAAGCAGACAAAATCTAAAATTCACTGTATCCTTGTTTAAATAGGACACTCAGAAACATTGATGGCAGCAAACGGTTACAAAACAGCAAGTGGTCAATATTAAACTGCAGAGAGAGAGCAGAGTTAAGCAATAGATAATGCATTTAAAAAAAGAACATTATAGGCATTAAGACACGGTCACATTTACCCAGGATTGCCAAGTCTGTGGTTTTTCCTTATAATAACTTATTATTATTATTATTTGTATTATAAGAACTTTATTAATCCCCCAATTAATATAGGGCTACAGCAGTGCTTCACATAACAACACAATAACTAAACAAGAATACAGCATACCAGATCACACATTGAGAATAAATATAAAAAATAAATAACTAAATACATAAAAATACAATAATAATGATAAGAAACTTTTATATCCCCTATTACATTGTCGAATAGCTACAGGCACAAAGGTAAATTTATATCAATTTGTAAGGCACCTTATACCACGTAGACTCCTCCCAAGGGGCAAAAGCTCGAACTGAGAGTGCAAGGGATGTGTTTCATCTCCCATGATGCTATACGGCCTTCTTATCACCTGTTGCTCATAAAATACAGTTAAACTATGTAAAGGTAACCAGTAGACCTGAAGGACACGTACTTCCACATCTCTATCTTGCCTCAACACGGACACTTCCTACGGATTGCGTACGACAGCCAGGCGAATCAGTACAAGATCCTCCCCTTCGGTCTGTCCCTGTCCCCTCGTGTCTTCACGAAGGTCGCAGAGGCAGCCCTTGCCCCGCTAAGGGAAGTGGGTATCGTATACTTAACTACCTCGACTACTAGCTCACCCTAGCCTACTCTCAAGAGTTACTGTGTGCCCACAGGGACCAGATGCTCAGGCACCTCAGCCGTCTAGGGCTTTAGGTCAACTGGGAAAAGAGCAAGCTCGCCCCTGTTCAGAGCATCACTTTTCTCGGCATAGAGTTAGAATCAATGACAGCGCGCCTCACCAATGAGCTCGTGCAGTCGGTGCTGAAATGCCTCACCTTGTTCAAGCCAGGCAAAGCGGTTCCTCTTAAACAATTCCAGAGGCTCCTGGGGCATTTGGCATCCTCCGCAGTGATTGCGCCGCTGGGGTTGATGCATAATGGACCACTTCAGCACTGGCCTTAGACACGAGTCCTCATGGGCACTGGTCAACGACACCTCCCTAGAAGACATCTGCAGAGCAGTGGGCTGGGCAACACCCAATACCTTTACGATATTTTACAATCTCAGGGTTGAGTCGGTCTCGCCCCTTGTTCCTTCAGGTACAAGCACGTAGAACTGTGGAATACGGAATGTCTGACCGGGTGTTCCACTTGCACATAGTGCCTTTCCCCTCCACTGAGGTGATCACGTGCGCTCTTTTGGCCAGGAGAGTCCACTAAATTTGCCCAGGAGAGTCCACAAAATTTGCACTCCCTGGATGTTAAGCACCAGTAGTGTGTGTGTTGCATTTGTGTGAGTGTGTGTGCATGTGAAGGATATGACAGAACAGTTCATTCACAGCTTGTTCATTCTGTAAGGTGAAGCACATGCAACTGTATAATATTTAATTAAATTACATCCTTCTGCTGTTTAATGATCACACATGGCTGAGGTTTTTATTTTCAAATTGTCATTGATTTCATTTCAAAACTGTCACATCTTATATAATTTTGCTAATGAAAGCATACTGCAATATGGTTGTTGAAATTAGCAACAATATCATATTGTACTGTTTACATTTTTGGGGATCACAACACTTCGTTAGTACCAGGTTATTGCGCAAATCTATGACACTCAAAATACAACTTTATTAATTTCACAAGTAATGCATAAAAGTACATTTGTAGCGTTACCTGTTCAAAATGCACCAATTCAAAATGAGGGTACAAGGGATGTGTGTCATCATCCATAATACTGCAAGCCTTCCTTATAAATTGCTCTTCATAAAATTTAGTTAGGCTATGCAAAAGCATCGGTGTCGGAGTGTGGCTAATGATGGGCCTGAGTAACTGTGGCCCTCACTGGAGATGGGCCTACAGAAAGGCTACAATTATACTCCATTATACTATAATTTGCTATACAGATACAGTAATAACATGCTATTGTTTGGAAAGGTGGCAAGAGTCTGTTTTCCACCTGTAAAAATGTCCCCTATAATCTGCCTTGCCATGTTAATGACCCCCCTTCCCCCTCATTAAAAGTGAAAGGGGTCTGATCCATCAGCCAGCGCACGGTCCAAACTGAGTACACGTCATGATGTACATGGCTTCAGTCCATTAATGTATTCACAAAATCAGAAATTTCAAAAGAAAATGAGCGGAGAACGTGCAAGATGTAGCAGACCATTTAAAAAAAAAAAATGTATAGAAGAAAAGTAAATCATACCTCTCAATGTAGCTACTTTCATGGTCCAAAATTAACATTGCATGTGCCATATACAAGAAACAATTGCTTTTGGCAAGAAAATAAAAGGGAAATATTCACCAGGTGGTAGGTAACATTATTAGCAACTGTATCATTTCATGTTTTTTATTAAACAACAACAATCAGATGCTTGCTTAATAAAGTGACGTGCACAATTCAAATCAAACCATTGCTCGAATGTTTCTAACTTCTTTTTAGCTCTGAGCAAAGTCCGAAGACAATCTTCACTATGCATATATAGGAACCTTAATTGAGCTCTGCATATGTGTACTATATAGGCATACAAATTAAGGGAGACCACAAGTGCATAATTGGGACAGTAAAAAAAAAATGTGTATTAGGTACAGGAGTGGCAAATTTTGCATTCTAATATTGGGCTCATTTTTGGGTTGGTTTAACTGATCATTTGGCTACTTTTGGGTTAGTTTTAATTGATCATTGGGCTTAATGAGAATCCACATGATCAGGAATTTCGCACAATGGAATACCGGTGACAAATAATTTCACCTTGTGGTTTTTACGTGGAGTTGAATTTGGTGAACTTTGATGCACAAATTCGGCATGTTCTCCTAGGAAGTTGGTTGGTATGGCATTGACCTTTGTGTGGGTGGTGCTTCATGCACAGCTTCACTGAATATTCACAGTGGACAAGGATATCATTTTAGTGGCAAGTTTCTGTT
The DNA here is from genome assembly GCF_025860055.1 of Xyrauchen texanus. NCBI lineage: Eukaryota > Metazoa > Chordata > Actinopteri > Cypriniformes > Catostomidae > Xyrauchen > Xyrauchen texanus. The sequence continues at coordinate 12,258,152 of NC_068296.1, read as the reverse complement.
TAACTTCACATTCCCAGCGTGTAAATTTCAGAATTAAAAAGAGGCTGCTTGTCAATTAATTTTTTGCTGGTTTCACACGTGCTTCACATACGCCCACTCCTTTTTTGCCTGCAAAATTCTGCAGTGCAAAGGTTTAATAGCTCCCCCATATCTATAGAGCATATTTAATAACAGAATTATAACATAGTAATGGTTTGGAAATATACAGTATTTATATTAGTGCACCCTACAGCACATAAAATACATTACTGTTCTAAGAGCATATCATTAAAAATGTTAATAAAATTGTATAATCACCAATTGTCTAACAGTATTTGATTTCATGGCTTTGTTTAAATTCAGTAAAGCTTGATAATAATTGTCACCTTTTTGAAACACAAAAGTTTACAAATATATATTTTTTTATATCTATATACACTCAATGTAAATATAACAAAAAAAAACTCTGTTTCCTTTCATATACACTCACCTAAAGGATTATTAGGAACACCATACTAATACTGTGTTTGACCCCCTTTTGCCTTCAGAACTGCCTTAATTCTACGTGGCATTGATTCAACAAGGTGCTGAAAGCATGCTTTAGAAATGTTGGCCCATATTGATAGGATAGCGTCTTGCAGTTGATGGAGATTTGTGGGATGCACATCCAGGGCACGAAGCTCCCGTTCCACCACATCCCAAAGATGCTCTATTGGGTTGAGATCTGGTGACTGTGGGGGCCATTTTAGTACAGTGAACTCATTGTCATGTTCAAGAAACCAATTTGAAATGATTCGAGCTTTGTGACATGGTGCATTATCCTGCTGGAAGTAGCCATCAGAGGATGGGTACATGGTGGCCGTAAAGGGATGGACAAGGTCAGAAACAATGCTCAGGTAGGCTGTGGCATTTAAACGATGCCCAATTGGTACTAAGGGGCCTAAAGTGTGCCAAGAAAACATCCCCCACACCATTACACCACCACCAGCCTGCACAGTGGTAACAAGGCATGATGGATCCATGTTCTCATTCTGTTTATGCCAAATTCTGACTCTACCATCTGAAAGTCTCAACAGAAATCAAGACTCATCAGACCAGGCAACATTTTTCCAGTCTTCAACTGTCCAATTTTGGTGAGCTCTTGCAAATTGTAGCCTCTTTTTCCTATTTGTAGTGGAGATGAGTGGTACCCGGTGGGGTCTTCTGCTGTTGTAGCCCATCCGCCTCAAGGTTGTGTGTGTTGTGGCTTCACAAATGCTTTGCTGCATACCTCGGTTGTAACGAGTGGTTATTTCAGGCAAAGTTGCTCTTCTATCAGCTTGAATCAGTCGGCCCATTCACCTCTGACCTCTAGCATCAACAAGGCATTTTCGCCCACAGGACTGCCGCATACTAGATGTTTTTCCCTTTTCACACCATTCTTTGTAAACCCTAGAAATTAATGAGAAATTGAACAGGTGTTCCTAATAATCCTTTAGGTGAGTATATATTTAAAGGTGGTGTGCATTATCTATTAAATTTTTAAATGTAAAATGCTTTCTCAAATACTACCTTAATATGCAAACTTTAAGAATTCTACAGTGTAGTATAAACACTATGGCTCACTTAAAACATTGCTTTTTGTTAGAGAATGCCGACCGACAAACATATTAACACTGACTCGACCAATGGTGTGGGTTTGATGCAGGACTATATGTCAAGACAATCTGACTAATGGAACACAGGGGGAGTTTTCGGGAACTTTTTCCGCAATTTTGTTTGCTGACATCAGTGGCTCAGAATTACACACTTATGCTTTAAACATGCAGCTATTCCCCAAATAGTTTGTCTGCTGGTTAACTTTTTTTCTGGATGACACAGATCAAAAAAGATTACAAAGGTGAGGAAAAATGTAATCAGATATACAGAACCTCTGATAATTCAGACACCCAGATTGATTACTTAACTGAAGAATTTGGCAATAAACCCTGTCAGCTAAGAAAAATTGTTGACAGTACCGAGGTCTCCATTTAATAAATATGAGGGGCATTTTGTCATTTTGACATTATCGTGCAACCAATGCACTCTTTCTTCCTTTTACTTATGGATTGTGCACTACCCCAATCCAAAACACATTTTTACACAGGAGATGAGCATTCGCCCTGAAAACAAGCAAGGATTTAAACTAATAGCTTTTGACAGACTCAGTCAATAACGGGTTGAATTGAAGCAGGGTTGAGGTGGCACAGTCAATCACAGGTCAGCCCACTTCCTCTCAGAAGACACAAGTGATCGTTATGATGATTTGTCTATGCTGGACATTTTCTGGAGTAAAACCCAAATTATTATTTCTCCATCACTAAGAATGAATTGTGCACCCTGATAATGTAATTTATTTGCATGCGCTGGCTGCATTATTTTAGCACATTATTTTAGGAGTAATGCAAATCAGTAATAGTCCAAACATTTTAGAGCTGTTCCTGATCATGTTCTGACTTCTTAGTTGTGGATGATACAGCAGAATGTGTCTTAAGTTATTAGGTACTTCTCAATCATTTGATCATCATTTGATAAATTACTGGTTCTAGTTTCTTTCAGCTACATCTACTCTCTAAAGTCCCTTTTTGTCTGAGAAAATGTTGGAGATAGCAGTTCATGCTTTCATCACTTCTTGTCTGGACTACTGTAATTCTCTCTATTGTGAAATTCTCAAATCTCTTATTGCTCCACTTCAGTTAGCTCAAAATGCAGCAGCAATATTTCTAAAAGGAGGTCGGAAGTACGATCATGTTACCCCCATTTTAAAATCACATCACTAGCTGCCGGTTCAAGCTAGAATTGATTTAAAAATTGTATTGTTTGTTTACAAGTCATTACACAACCAAGCTCCCAGTTATTTATCAGAGTTACTATATCCTTACAATCCACCTAGAAGTCTGAGATCCGGTGATCAGTACCTCCTCGATGTCCCACACTCGAGGCTAAAGCGTAGAGGAGGGAGAGCCTTTTCGGTTGTGGGTCCTATTTTATGGAATAGTCTGCCTATCAGTATCAGATTGTCACCATTATCTGTTTTTAAATCTTCTCTTAAAACTCATCTCTTTTCAATGACTTTTAATAGCATGTAATGTCATGGTCTTAAATTCTTGTGTGATTTTATAACTTTGTATTTATAATTTTGTATTGTACAGCACTTTGGCCAGCCTTGATGCTGTTTTTAAATGTGCTTTATAAATAAAAAGAACTTGAAAATAACTTTAAAAGGAATATTCTGGATTCAATACAATTAAGCTCAATTGACAGCATTTTATATAAATTTTTATGACATATATATATTATCCCTCCTTTTCTTGAAGAAAGCAAAAATCGAGGTTACAGTGAGGCACATACAATGGAAGTAAATGGGGCCAATTTTTGCAGGGTTTAAAGGGCAAAATGTGAAACTTATAATTTTATAAATGCAATTAAATTAAGTCTTCTGTTAAAACTCATGTATTATTTGAGCTGTAAAATTGTTTAAATCATAATTTTTACAGTCGTTTTAGGGTTTTATGGTTTGTTGACTTCCCCTGGCAACAAAAGTTGTAAAATTTGCTATAAATTTACGCAGAAAAGTGATTTTATCACACTAAAATCAACACACATATTGTTTTTTTTCTTGTGGCTATACTTTTGAAACGGTGAGCATTTTAATGTTTCTGGATTGGCCAAAGTTGTAAAATTAGCTATAACTTTACGCAGAAAAGGTTGGTAAGCTATTTTATCACACTTAAATCAACACACATATAGTTTTATTTTCTTGGGGCTATACTTTTGAAACGGTGTGCATTTTAACGTTTCTGGATTGGCCACATTCACTTCCATTGTAAGCATGGCCGTAACCAGCTATTAGGTCACCGAGGTCTGGACCTCAGTAAAATTTTCAAACTAAAAATAACATTTGAAGCTATATATACAACTTCATGAAAAATCAGCTGTTGTGTAAAATAAAATAAAAAATGGCTTTTGTATAATTCAGTTTAGACAGTGTGAAATAGTTGTGAATGAGGGCACAGGTACAGCCCCTCCCCCCCAATGATTCGCATTGTCGGCACTTAAACTGACAGTAATCAAAAAGAAGCATGTAGACAACAGGCAGATTATTGCTGGCAGCAAACTGCATTTGGTAAAATATAAGCAATGATAATCATTATCTGTAAGTAACATTCCAAAAACAGTAGCACACTACCAGGGAGGTGCACATAGGCGTGACTGCCTCTTTGCCCTCCTGTTCTGCACCATGCCCCACTATAAAAAATAATTAATTTGCATATATTAATTTTGCAGACTATCTACAGCGTCAAAGGGATTTGTATATTATAATTAGTGGAACACTGTGTAACAGTTAAAGGATGGGCAAGGAGTAGGCGGGAACCAGCTGAACAGTAAACAAAGTATTTATGAGAAACTCAACTTAAAACAAACATAAACAAACACCGACACATGCAATGTGGTGGCGTGTGTCTCTCTGTCTCTCAAACTGGCATCTCCGGCTGCCTCTTATCTCACTCTATTTAGTGGCTAAAAAAAGGGGGTGGGGATTGCTAATTTTCAAACCCTGTTTACGGCCCTGATTGTTCCACTGTAACCTATATTTTTGTTTTATATTTATTTATTTAAAAAAGGAGGGACAAGTAAAAATGAATTTTTGTGGTAATCAATATTATGCCACAAATGCTGTCGATTGAGCTTTACCAGGAATATTCCTTAAACAGGAAATTAACCCAAAAATCCTAACATCATTTCAGTGCATTTAGCGCTTGGTTAGATTTGTGTGTGTACTCAGTAAATATACCACAGCAAATGTAATGCTACTGTTGATTGAGTTTGCCCAAATACAGTTTTGTGAAGTTGGAAGGACATTCCAGGGATTATTTCCTGCTGTCACTGCCATGATCTCATCCATCACAGCATTACTCAACAACTCAGCGGAGAGGTACATTCATAGTCTCTCCTGCATGTTCCTTTTCAACTACAATATGTCGCAACACCCACAGGTTTCACCAAGAATAAAACACATCAAGACTGTATTGTGCTGTTATTCCTGTTCTAAATGACTGTTCTTTTTGTGTTGCAGAAGGATGATACATTGAGTTTAATGATTTAATTCCTTATATAATCAGTTATATGTTGATACAGGCGCAATTTCTACACTCTTCTCTGTGATCTCAATGTGTGGCATGCTTGGCCAAAATAAACATCCTCCCACTATGACACTGGTGACAGATTGCACGGAATACACAGTCATCTGCAGTGCGCAGCAGAGAAGAGGGACAGAGCCGAACAGAAGCCTACACCACTAACACAAAAGAAACGCCCACACAATCTCCTCCATCTTGTGTGACAGACAGATATAATGGAGAAATGTGTTGGAGGGCTGCGGCCAGGTGGCTGCCTGCACTCCCGATTACTCTGATACGTTAGACAGCTGCCTGACAGGGAGGAAAGAAACAAGATAGCACAAAACGAAAACACAGAGAAACAGCAGAGAGTGAGAGAGAGAGAGAGAGAGAGAGAGAGAGATAGAGAAATCATCTGTGCTGTTAACATCATGGTCGGGTTTAAGGGTGGGGGGAGTGGTGTGGCATTTCCCCACAGACACTCCTAATGCACGAAATGACAGCAAAACAATTAATATGTTGTGCACCTTAAAGATCACAATGCCCCCAAAAACTGCATCCTAGTACTGGACTTGGTTGACACGCTCTTTTTATTGACCTAAGACTGAACTATCTTTATATTAAATATCAGAAAGACACATAGAGATGGAGGGCGACTTAAGGGTTGATGAAAGTGAAATGCAGTTATTTAAAACACAGGAACACAACTCATTCATGTGTTAATCAGGCTATGAATATAAATCATTGGCTTGGTCAGTTACTTATATTAACAGTTCATTGGGGCGGTGATTCCCAACCAGTAGTATTTGTACCCCTGCTAGGGCCCATTTTAGGATTTCAATCTTAGGAGGGCTCACCACCCCAGATGAGCACATTTAATGTATTCCACTCTGTTTGTAATGTTTAATGTGTTGGTTCATGTATTCCATGTCTTTTATTTTAAAAAGTTTAGTTCCTGTATCCCTAGTCATATGATTCCTGTTTCCCTCCATGTTCATGTGTCTTGTTTTCATTGGTTTATTGACCTGTTACTCATTATCAGTTCTATTTTGTCATTGGTTTAAGTTTGTTAGTCTTGTTATCTTGTTTATAGTTCTGTCTGTTCATTGGTTGTCTTGTTACCCATGTCTGTTTGTTTAAGCCCTAATTTTTTCAATTGTCCCTTGTCAAGTATTGGATGTGTTTTGTGCTACAGAGTCATTTTCATGCCAAGTCTGTGCCACGTTTATGTCAAGTTGTTTATGTTTTGGTTTGTACTCTCGTTTGGATTACTACACTTTGTAAATAAACTGCACTTGGGTTCTCTTTACGTCATTGTCATCATCATTTGCCAGTGCCAGTACGATGTTACATTGTTGCATATATAGTGTTTTGTGTTTTAAACTGTGTTTACATTCAAGCTATCACTAATTCCGTCAGAATATTTTATATAATAAAAACTTCTAAATTATATAAAATAATCTAAACAATTTGTAGAATATATAATATAATATCACATATATGATCATAACTGGCCATTATTTCAACATGATCACACGTGTAGTCAACATGACTATTTCCAATAGTTTCGGTACCCTAGGATCGGCGACTGTATGCCGACGAGCTGACATGCAGCATTCTTATCAGTCATGTTTGCAGTGGTTTCAATGTGTTTATCTTTCCACCTGGCACTATTGGCAGCGTGTTGCATCAGCTGCATGGGAGGCTTGAGTTCAAAGCCAGGCAGTAACCACAATTGAATAATCAATGACGAGCATGATTTGCAGGTTTTACTTTTCCCTCTAACATTACTTTTTTATTCCACTAATGGTTAAGGTAAGGTTTGGGTTTGGGTTGGGGGATAAAATCAACACATATATGATTTTCTCTTCATTGTATAACGTCCTGTAAAGCTGAAAACAACTTGCTTCACTTCTAGCTTTTGGTGAACTTTCCTGGACATAAATGGACCTCAAAGGTGCCCCTATGCCCTACAACACTTACCACTTTAGCCACTGGGGGCAAAGTTTCGAAATATCGGTCAACATATACTGATTTTGCATAACCTATAAAACAAATTATTACTTAAAATTAAATATTAGGACAGTAAATAGATTCAAATTAATCAATTAATAGGATTTAAAAATATTATGTTTTGTAATCACAGCGTTAACACATTTAACAGAAAAGTTGTGTTAATATGTTGGGGTACAACAAAAAAATGGTACTTTGGGGAGATAAGGTCCACTCCACAAAGATAAAACTCAAAGTCGGATGACACTAGTAAACAATGCTAGTAATTTCTTGGTCCTGTCACTCTGTTAGTCTGGGTTTTTGAGTGACAGGGCCGTGACATCATCACCCAGTGTCTGTCTTGTGTTTAGTTTTCTGTCTCTGTATGATTGCATGTGTTTGGTTGTTATTTCCCTGCGTGCGCTCCTCTGTTTGTCTCATGTTTCATGTTTGGAGCATAGTGTCTGGATCCTGACTTCCCTGTCTGGTTCGATTTCAGTTGGTGTCGACATCCGTACACTCATGCTCCTTGTTCTGTCTGTTATTGGTGTGAGTGCATTGCGTTTATATCATCTTGTAGGCATGCACTCATGTTAATAATTTCGGTCTGTCTTGTGTTTCATGTCTGGAGCATGGTGTATGGATCCTGACTTCCCAGTCTGGTTTGGATTCGGTCTGTGTCGGGATCCGGACACTCATGCTCCATGTTCTTTCTGTTGTTTTCCTTGTTTGTCTAGTGTGAGAATGCATGCCATTGGTTTGTTAGCATTGTCGTGCATTCTCTCATCTTATCTGTCGGTTGGCATGAGTGTATGTTGCCTAATGTCTTGGTGATATGCGCTTTTGCCATTTGGTTGTCTTTGTCTTGTGAGAGCATGTGGCTTTGTTTTGTTTCTATATTGCCACGTGTCTCTCAGTCTTGCGTCATACCCTGCTTTCATATTTGCCTAGTATTATTTCATTTGCCTCACCTGTCCCCTTATTAACCTGTTTAATTTCACTCCCTATTTTATTCTCCTCATGTTTGCTGTCCAGTGCCAGTTCATCTTGTTTGTTGGTCCCGTTCTTCAGTCTTGTTTCCTGTCTGGTTGGTCCTGTTATTTGCCCCGTTTTCCTGATCAATCAGTTGTTGTTTTTACTGCCCAGTTCCTGTTTTTTTTTTTTTTTTTTTAACCCTTCGGGGTAGTTTGAGTTTTTGCCTTTATTTTTGCATTAATAAACCTTGTTTTTCATCTGCTTATTTTCTGCTAAACCGTGATAAGTAAACCTATTTAAGTTGTGAATGATTCTCTGAAGTGAATGATCACAATGTCAATTATGGCGCTGCAGATGGCTGCCTCGGTGTAGAGCTCTCCAATTCTTTTGTTGTTTTTGTTTGTTTGTCCTGTGTTTACTAATCTTTTCCCAGTCAGTTTTACCAGGGACGAACTGCTGAACATTTGGCAGCACATACCAAATAATCTTTTCCCGTTTTTTGAATATTCAGACGTTTTGCTGGACATTTTAGTCGGAGGCGCAGCTGTGTTGTTTAAACGCGCTATGAGACGCAGGCGAGGGAAACAAGCTGGTTAAACTCCATCAGCGCGGCGTTCGAATAGCACTACCGAGCATTCATCTAGCGAATCTCCGCTCTCTTCCCAAAAAAACTGATGGACTACATCTCCTCACACATACTAATAAGGACTTCTCAAACTCTACAGAAACCTGGCTGAGTGAAGCCATTCTGGACAGCGTGTTACATCTGCCGGGCTACCAGCTGTTCAGAGCGGATCGCATCGCAGAGTTAACAGAGAAAACGAGAGGTGGTGGAACATGCTTTTATGTAAACAAAAGTTGGTGTACAGTTGTAACAACGTTAAAGAGGATGTGCTGTCCTAATCTGGAAGTGCTCTTTATTAACTGTAAGCCTTTCTATTCGCTGTGGGAGTTTTCTTCATTTATTCCTGTGTGTGTTTACATTCCTCCAAACGTGTCTTTGAACATAGCGCTGCAACAGCTGGCTGATCAAATCACAGACACAGAACAACAATACCCGGACTCAGTTATTATTATTCTAGGGGACTTTAACAAAGCAAATCTCACACGTGAACTGCCCAAATACAGACAAAACATTACATGCCGCACCAAAGACAGGAATATATTGGATAACTGCTACACAACAATAAAGGATGGATATCACTCTGTCCCACGTGCAGCTTTGGGACTCTCTGATCACTGTCTAGTTCATCTTCTTCTGACCTACAGGCAGAAATTAAAATCAATAAAGCCAGTTGTAATGACTGTAGAGATGGACTAATGAAGCAGAGCTGGAACTACAAGCCTGCTTTGACTGCACTGAATGGAATGTTTTTGAAGCTGCAGCTACAGACATGGACAAGCTCACAGATACTGTTACATCATGCATCAGTTTCTGTGAGGGCATGTGCATCCCTACTAGGATATTTTTATCATTCAACAATGATAAACCATGGGACAGACAGCTTCGTCATGATGCCAAAGAGGATGCTTACATAGGTGGGGATAAAGTCTTGTATAATCAGGCCAGGAACACACTGAATAAGGAAACCAGAGTGGCTAAAAGAAGATACTCTGAGAAGCTGCAAAACATGTTTTCAGCTAACGACCCTGCATCAGTGTGGAGTTGCCTGAAACAACTTACTAATTACAGGACTCCTACCCCTAACCCAGTGGTGGACCAACGACTGTCTGACGACCTGAATGTGTTCTACTGAAGATTCGAAAGGCCCAATTTCACACCCCACAAGCACTCAGACCTTTACTTCACCAAACCTTAACAACTCCTGCAACCCCCCTCCTCCCCCCTCCTGCTACACAACCTGCACTCAAGATCTGTGAAGACGATGTGTGCCGTGTCTTTAGGAAGCAAAGATCAAGGAAGGCTTCAGGCCCAGATGGCGTCTCACCAGCGTGCCTTCATTCCTGTGCTAACCAACTGGCCCCCATCTTCACACAGATCTTCAATAGATCACTGGAGCAGTGTGAAGTCCCATGCTGCTTCAAGCACTCAATTATTATCCCTGTCCCTAAGAAACCAAAAATCACAGGGCTTAATGACTACAGACCTGTTGCCCTGACATCTGTGGTCATAAAGTCATTTGAGGGACTGGTGTTGGCCCACCTGAAGGACATCACTAGACATTTTGTAGATCCCCTTCAATTTGCTTATCGAGCAAACAGGTCTGTGTATGGCGCAGTCAACATGGGATTGCATCATATCCTGCAACATCTGGACAGACCGTGGACCGCAAGGATCCTTTTTGTGCAAGGATCCTGTCAGTGGATTACCAGCTTTCTGAAAGACAGGCAGCAGCTTGTGAGGCAGGGAAAATTCACTTCCACCACCTGTACCATCAGCACTGGTGCCCCCAGGGATGTGTGCTCTCCCCACTACACTTCTCCCTCTACACCAATGACTGCACCACCAAGGATCCTTCTGTCAAGCTCCTGAAGTTTGCAGACGACACCACTGTCATCGGCCTCATACGAGATGATGATGAGTCTGCATATAGAAAGGAGGTTGAATGGCTGGCTGTCTGGTGCAGTCAAAACAACCTGGAGCTGAACATGCTCAAAACGGTGGATATGATTGTGGACTTTAGGAGGAACACCCCAACATTGTCCCCCCTCACCATTCTAAACAGCACTGGCAGCAGTGGAGTAATTCAGGTTCTTGGGCACTACCATCGCTGATGATACAGTTCTACACAGCAGTCATTGAGTCTGTCCTCTGCACTTATATAACTGTCTGGTTTGGTACAGCTACAAAATCAGACATCAGAAGACTACAGAGGACAGTTTGGAATGCTGAGAGGATTACTGGTTGTCTATACACTTCCAGAGTGAGGAAAAAGGCTGGTAAAATCACTCTGGACCCCACTCACCCTGGCACTACCTTTTTTGAACTGTTGCCTTCTGGCCGACGCTTCAGAGCTATGAGCACCAGAACCGTCAGGCACAGGAACAGTTTTTCCCTTAGGCTATCCATCTAATGAACAGTTAAATTGCCGCATTGAGCAATAATTATGTGCAATACACAGTTAAGTCTTTTTATATTATCCAACATATCCACTTCTGACATTACATACATTGCACTGTACATAATATACTGTATTTGTTTCTTTCTGATTTGCAATAGATTTGCAATAGATTTGCACTACATGTGTGTATGTGGGTATGTATGAAGGTGAGTGTATGTACGTATATGTATAATTATTTATTTGTATTATTCTTTTTTTTTTGGGGGGGGTTGTTTTAATAATCTATGTCTTGCTGGTGTTTTATTGTTTTTGTATTGTTTTTGTATTGTTGTACACTGGAAGCTCCTGTCACCAAGACAAATTCCTTGTATGTGTAAGCATACTTGGCAATAAAGCTGATTCTGATTCTGATTCTAATACAATCTTGTTCACTCGTAATTTTCATTCATTGCAATTTGGCCTTTTTTTTTACCTTCATAGATTTATTATTGCTCAAGCAAATAGCCAGATTTTGACCTACAAATGGGAGCGTGTTTCCATATATTGGCCTTGGCCAAAAATTGCCCATGTTTTGCACATACTATATTGTATTTTTGGAATTTAATGATTGTGACAATTGCATTTTGGGTCGCTTGAAAGGAAAATCCAATACAAATCTAATTGGCCTAACATCAATAATGGAAATTAGCAAATTAGCATTTTAGCACTTTTACTCTGCATTGCTGTATAAAGAGGGAAGAGGTTTAAGCTGTAGCAGTGACACAATCTGGACTCTTTCTCCTCTATTTAGGTTTTGGCTTTGGAAGCACATCTGGAAGTCTATACAGAGTTCTAGGGGATGTTGTGTGGGTAAACATCATGACACTTTGTTCAAAAGATGAAAAAAGTACTAAAAATTGTACTGCCCTGTAATTTGCCATACCTGGAGATATTATTTTCAGATGGTTTGGATTAAGAAATAGCCTGTACTAGATCTTTACAACAAAGAGGAGAACATGATGGTGATTTCGGTAAGATACTTTCCATAAACTTTAGAATGCATAATAAAATAAAATTATTCCATATCTGTTAAAACACTTTATTGATATTGACCACTGTTTCAAAATTGTAGTACTGTCTTAAAAAAAAAATGAAATGCACCTAATGTAATTATTTTGTGGGCTTTTCAAAATCTTATTAAAGTTCTTGCAAGGCAGCACTGAATTGTTATTCCTCAGACATTCTGGTTTGGGTTTGCTCTAAACCCTTAATCCTGTAAGTATTAAACTAATGCAATTAATTGAACCAGGACTGTAACGCGCATACTGTGAAATATTATAATTATTATTATTATTTATTTATTTTTGTGTAAATGTTATACTTTAAAACTTTATATTTAAAGTCTCCCATTAACTTGGATATAATGTACAGCATTTAAAATGTAAAAGACTGAATTGTGATTGGTCTGGTCTTCCTTGCATATATTTAACCTTTTATAGCCATCTTTAAACTCCACATTTATGTTGATACTTGAGTATCATGAAAAGTGGCTCTGAGGAAGCATTTCATTTGCAAAGAACCAAATCTTAAAACCTACATAAAAATACCTAGATTTAACACTATTCTTTTGTTGCTAGATATTGATTCTCCTTCAGAAAATGCAAATCTTCATTTGTAATTAATTATAGTAACCAACCACTTCTCATGACAATTTATAATAATATTACGAGATAGTAATGTCCCAAGAAATCGTATCACTTGGCTCGTATAAAAAAACAAAACAAAAACAAAAAAAAGCCATAGGACTTTTACTCCCATAGACCAAAATTACAGAACCAACAAAGGTGTTATTAAGATTTGTCTTAAGTTTAACCCCTAACCCAGACCCTAAACGTAACCATTATTGTAATATAAAAATAACTTTTTTGTCCTACAGATGAAAATGGTGATGTTTGAAACGATACGAGGGAAGCATATTACAAATGATTAACATACATCAGTCATTTGTAGTGCATGAATAAATAAAGGAGTTATCAATTCACAATGGCCTTTATTAAAATAAACTGTTGGATAGATGGCAGCTAAAATTTTAAGCCTTTTCAGTTTGTTGAGATTAGTTGGTCTTGGTATATTCCTCATGGGAATAAAAGTCATACCTTTTAGTTAGAGTTGTACAATGCCCTACAATATAGCTGTCTCATATAAATTATTATGAGTTGTCATGAGACTAAATTATGTTGATAGTAACATACTATCTGCATCATGGACTCTTAAGTGTTACCAAACAATCGGAACACACTGCCATTCCACATATCGTGACCTGGCCCAAATAATGATTGACTTTTTGTTGATCAATGAGATTCATAAAAGAGACTCTGAAAAATTCTAGTCTTTAGCTGAGAACAATTTTATTGCTAATTGCTATCAGATCTCAGCTAACTATTTACCTTTAACTTGAAAGTTAACCTGAAAGCTTTAGGAGTTGTTCAGATATGATTAGTACATTCTCTACATTTGTAATTACACAGTGCTTGCACATTTTCTCCTTAGCCATGCAAGGTAAAGAAAATCTTTCCACCAGAGAAATAACACAGTTTATTAGGGAGAGCAATGTTTTCCAAATGAGCTCCTTCATAATCAGTAATGATAGGCTGATGGTGTGTTGAGAAGATGGAGTCTATGTGTGTTGTTTCCTTTTATCAGAATTGCCCACATCCCTTGCTATTTGCTACTGTCTAATAGTGTTAGCATGGTTAGCATAGTAGACTACTCAGCAAAAGGAAAACCGCAGTAAATACACATTTCGTTTTATTAATTGTTGATTTTGTAGTACCACAGAAGCATCATGTACCAAAAACTTACAATATTTTTGTGCCACAATATTCTACATATGGTTTTTAATTCTGTACCATTGTATGTACAGTACTAATATTATTTGTGCCACCAAAAATGTAAGATAAGATTTGAATTGTGAAACTAGTTCTAGTATAGTATTATTTAAGTCGTGAAAACCCTGGCTTATGGTCATTCATTGCTATATGGCTCTGTCTTTGTCTTAGGGTCTCAGGCAGAAAGACTGAAGGAGGCAACAGGACTTCCAGCAAAGGCTGCAGGGTGCAGGTTGATCAAAGCATCTGTCTACGAGGAGAGCACTGTGAAATTCACAATGTGATAGCAGTGCCTGGGTCTTGTCCTCCTGTTCTTTAACACTCGTTTTAAATCCCTCCTCATCCTGATCAAAGCATGGACCTGTGCACCCAGAGAATACTCCCTACAGCTGAAGGAAAATGTTATCACAGGCCAGAATTGAGAAAGACTATTGTAAGAGGATTGACTGCAAAACGGCTTACCAAGATTCATGAAGAAATAATCAAGTGCAGTTAGAGCATTATTCATTTCTACTTTCCATTGAGAGACATCGGGATGGTGAGCAATTTTTGAATTCATATCAGAGAAGAGAGACATTTTGTTAGATTGCATAGTTGCCAGTGAATAAATTATGTACCAAAAATGATGAACACATTTAAATGTAATGTAAAAGCAACAATGCATAACGTAGTCAGTGTCTGAAGTGTTTTACTATATTTTTTATTAGCAGACATTTGTCCCCTGTAATTAATGCATGCTTTTTTTTTTTTTTTTTAGCTTTGTGGGGGCATCCTTTTTTAAACCAAAATACACAGCATGCAACTTATTTAAAGTCAAGAGCTTGTTTAATTAATTAATTAAAATAATCTGAACAACTACATCTGTTCATTAAAAAAATCAAATAGCCATCAAACCCAATAATAGCTGGAAATACAGTACTGCACAAGATGACAAAATATGATTTTGATAATACATAGATCTATGTTAGATTATACAGTAATCAGCAGTCTACTATGATTAAGCAATATCACATGAGCAATAGTGCGATATGGCCCTACATCAGCACCACTGTGATTCGGCCGTAGGCCGAGTGTCGTAGGTAATTACAGAAGTGCTGATGTAGGGCCATATAGCACGATTGCGAGTGTGATATTGCTTATATACTGTAAAACAGTTCAATGAACAAGTACATTTAAAAAATTTAGGAAAAATTGAGTACCATCATAAAAGTGCATTTGTGCATGGAACTAATTTATTACACAACCGATCAAAATCTGCCGTTGCTGGTTCAAAACAAATGAAGCGTCCAAACCTCCATTAGTAATTCAAAATGTTCACTTCAGAAATAGTATCATGGCTTGTGCTGTTTCTAACAAGTCATTGGATAAACAAGGATAGACCGATGAATGTGTGTGTTTGTCTGTGTGTGTGTGTGTATGTGTGTGCTTGTATGAGAGAGAGAGAGATTTTTGATTTTTAAACAAACATTTATTCCAGAAAAATTAAAAACATTTAAATTAAAATAAAAATTACATCATGTTTATAAAAGATGTGAAAAGTAAATTCCATCTTCAAACACAGAACACAATACCTCTCTACAACACCATGTGTTTATAAACACTTCCATACAGTTCAAATCTTTATAAAAATAAAAGTCAATTAACATTCTCGATTTAATCATGGCTGTAAACATCATTACAACATCATAATCACCCTTTTGTTCAACTTTTCTCTTTCTACTAACATATATTGCCATTTTTGCCTTGCCTATAATAAAATTGATTAATTGACATTCTTGTTGTCTTCTTCGAGTGTATTTAAAACCAAAAATAAAAATGGACACAGTAAAATTTTCATCAAAACAACTGAACATGTCTTTCAGCAAGTCAAATAAAGGCTTAAGTCTTAAGCAGTGCATAAACACATGAAAAATTGTCTCTCTTTGGGAACAAAAAGGACACTCATGATTAACATTTGGATTTAAAATAGAAATAAAAGAATTAACAGCAATTATACCATGTATAATTCTCCACTGTAAGTCTCCAATTCTTTTTGTTAATGGTGGCTTATAGAGTGCCCTCCACTCCGGTTTTACATCTCTATCAGAAAAAATTTTACGCCAAGGTGAATCAACTCTTCCATACAGACCTTTTTTGTTAAAAACTTTTACACAAGCATTGTACAACTTTTTCCCCCCGACTTCATATAAGTCCATGTCTGGTACATTTTCCAAAAAAATTCCAGAGTGTTCTTCTATATCTGGGGACAAAAAACACCTTGGGAAAGCATCTTTATCATTGGGTAGATGTTTCTCAGCAAAAAAAAAGTCCAGCATGTTCATTTCTTTTACTGTGAGTGCAGATTGCAAATTCTGAAGAAATTTTACCACAATTCGGATTGATTTAACACCTAAAGAGGCAGCTACGTCTTCCACATTTTTAAAATTTGGACCAGACACATTAATTAAACTCCCCAATGTTACAATCTTAGATTTGATGCACGCACCATTTAGTAGACCACAAGTATCCAAAATATCCAGACGGGCACCATATATTATGGGTTCTTCCAGTAGCCAAAAAAGAGAATCTGTGCTCTCTGTCCTTTTCAATTTAAAAAGGTCCCATATTCTAAACAGATTTTTGTAAAAAACAGGAAGTCTTGATGTACTGAGTTTTTTTGGATCCACCAGGAATAAGTGTTTGTCCAGACAGAGTTCATCAACAGATTTAAGAATAGTGCAGGCCACTGATTTCCAAGCCAAAGTTTCTGAGCTGGTAAGGAAGCGTTGTATAAATTGTAGTCGAAAAGCCGCAGTCCTACTTTGTATATGAACAAGTCCTTGGCCTCCTTCTTCTTTTTTCAGATACAAAATGTTGTGTGGTATCCAGTGTAATTTGTCCCAAAAGAAATCTAATAGAACAGACTGAATTTTCCCAAGTAAGCTAGCTGGTGGATCAATGCAAGCCATCCGGTGCCACAAAGAGGAAGCCACCAAATTGTTGATGACTAAAGTGCGTCCCCTGTAGGATAAATTTGGTACAAGCCATTTCCATTTTTCAAGTCGGCTCTTTAGTTTTTCGACTGTTCCTATCCAATTTTTTTGGGCTGCTACTTCGTTACCTAAGAATACTCCCAAATACTTCAGACCATTTCTTGTCCAGTGCAAACCATCTGGAAGATTTGGTACTCCATTTTTCCATTGACCGATCAAAACTGCCTCGCTTTTGTTCCAGTTAATCCTTGCAGAAGAAATTAGGCTAAAATCTTTTAATGTCAGTCAAAAGTAAGTCTATATCATTTTGCTTATTTGTCATTATAATAACATCGTCTGCATATGCAGACAGACATAAAGAAGTTTTAAAATTGGGTAAAAACACCCCTTCTAAAACTCTCCTTAAAACACTTAAAAGCGGTTCTATTGCAAGAGTGTATAATAGCCCTGACAAAGAACAACCCTGTCTTACCCCACGACACACTTTAAAAGGAGCACATAAGCCACCATTAATCTTCAGTAGACTCTCAATATCACAGTATAAGACTTTAATATAAGCTAAAAATTTAGAATTAAAACCAAAAGCTTGGAGAGTCTTCCATAAATAATTGTGTTCTACGCGGTCAAAAGCTTTTTCTTGATCTAAAGAAATCAATCCTAAGTCAAGACCAAACATATTAGAAACATCAAACATATCTCTAATTAAATGAATATTATCAAAAATTGACCTCTTAGGTACACAATATGACTGGTCAGGATGGATAATTTCAGCTAAAACTTTTCCCAAACGGGTAGCTAGTGTTTTGGACAACAGTTTATAATCGCAACACAACAGAGATACAGGTCTCCAGTTTTTTATATCAGCTCAATATTCCCTTTTTAGGCAAAAGGGTCAAAACCGCTCTTCTGCAACTCAAAGGCAAAAGTCCTTTGGCTAAACTATCATTGAGAACAATTAGCAAATCTTCTCCAATGATTGACCAAAGAGATTTGTAAAATTCAACAGGGATTCCATCTAACCCAGGAACTTTGCCATTCTCCATGCCCTGTAGAGCTTTAGATAATTCTTCTAAGCCAATAGGCTTTGTAAGTGCCATATTTGCTCTTTCTGACACTTTAGGTAATTTTTCAAAGAAAAACTGTTCTATATCTTTCTCTTCTTTATATTCAGATTTATAAAGATTTTCATAAAAACTGACTGCTCTTTCTCTTATTTCTGTTGAACCTGATAATAAAGATCCAGACTCAGAGAGCAGTGAATGAATAAAACGTTTCTGTCCATTTTTTTTTCTAAGCTGAAAAAATATTTTGATGGAATATCCATCTGTTCTATGGTCTTAAAACGCGATCTAACTAAAGCACCCTGTGCTTTCATCTCTTGTAGGTCAGACAGAGCGGTTTTCTTTAGAAAAAGAGAATCAATAAAAGCTTTATTTCCACCTAGTTGTGCCATATCTTGAAGTTTCAGAAATTCAGTTTCCAGATTTCTCATAGACTTAGCTGTCTCCCTTGTGATATTTTGAGTGTACTGTTGACAAAAAAGTTTGATTTGGACCTTGCCAAAATCCCACCAACTCTGCAAAGAGGAAAAAGAATCTTTTTATTTTTAAAACTTTCCCAAAAAAAGCAAAAGCCTCTTTAAAAGAAGCATCATTTAAAAGAGTGGTGTTAAAATGCCAATATGCACTCCTTGGTGACACAGAATTTAAAAAAACACTGCAAATAACTACACTGTGGTCGGAAAAACCAACTGGATTTATTATACAACTCTTAAAAACACTGTGATGATGTTTGAAACTGTAAAATCTGTCCAATCTCGCTAAAGACAATAAATTATCATGGGCGTGAGCCCACGTATATTGTCTTGAAGTCCCATTTAAATTTCTCCAGACATCACATTGGTCATTCTTTTCAATTATCTCACAAAGTCGCTTACGGGAAGGCATGTGTGGTTCTATGTGGTTGCGATCGATATTTTGTTCAACACAATTAAAATCTCCACCAAGGAAAAGATATTCTTCATTACTACATTTATCTAGTGTTGAGCATAAAACATCCATAAAAGCCACTCTTTCTAAAGGTAAAGTGGGGGCATACACACAAATAAAAACCAGAACATATTTTTCAAAAATGGTTTGAATTTTCAAGAGTCTCCCTTTCACGATTTCTTCTATTTTAAAAAGAACATGGAGTAAAATTTTTCACGAACAAGATGGCAACTCCACCACTACGTGAAGTTTTATGACTTAAAAAAATACAACCATTCCATTCTTTTGTCCAGTCTGTAGCGTTTTTATCATCACTGTGTGTTTCTTGTAAAAAAGAACATCAAGTTTTTTCTGTTTCATTGTTTCAGTACACCTGCATTCTTTTAACTTCATCCCTGGCTCCGTTTACATTTAAGGATGCAATACGGATATCTGCCATGAGTAAAGAAAAAAATGAAACAAAACAATAAAAACCAAACAGAAAACCACAACCAGTGAAGATAAAATAATTATACCACTTTGTCATCATTATTGTTCAGTTGATTTTGGATTTTTGCCATAATTTTTTTCAGTCGATATACTTCTGTATCCAGAAAGTAACCCTCACTCATTAAACTCCTAGTGCTTACCACAAACCGTTTCAGGTCTGGGAAGAAATCAACAATCTGTACACCTCTCTGATTTTTTGTCAATTTTAGAAACATCTTAATTTCATCAGCACTATAGTCATCACATTTCCATTCACTCTGTGAAAAACTTGAAACACTGGAGTCAGAAAACTCACTTTCACTGTCAACATTGTCTGTGTCATTCTTTTGTTCTTTTCTTGCTTGTTTTGAATTTTCCTTTCTGTCTTTCTTTTTTCTTTTAACAGGAGTTTTGAAGACATCGTGATCCATGTCTACCTCACACAAATGTACATTGTCTGATAAAGGTTCTATATCAGATAAGCAGTTCAGCGAACTTTTTTGTGTGTCTATTGGTTTTCTATGACAGTGGATTTTTCAAGCAAGGTCACATTCATTTGATCATCAGCCGTATCATTATTTTCTTTGATCTCAACCATATTTTGAGCGGTTTCAACAATCCATTCACAAGGCACTGTGTTTATTGTGTGCTTGGCAGACTGTACTGGATTCAAAAGTACTGACACAGAAGAACCAGTAACACACTCTTCTTGTACTGTCTTCTCATCGACTTGTTTCGCGTGTGTACTCTCGTTTTGGGACAGGCGTGAGCCAAATGTCCGTTTCTTCCACAGCCGAAACATTTTAATGTGTCAGTAGATACATAGACAGTATAATCAAAATTATCAGATCTGACTTTCAGATTTAAATTCAGGTCTGTTCTATTTTCACTCAGGATCATATAAGTGAATCTCCTGAACGACACCACATGTTTGATCAAGTCCGATTTACTCCCGATCGTGATCTTTTTCACTGGAGCAACCAACTTCCCAAACCGTGACAGTTCTTTAGTCAAAGCCTCGTCTTTGATAAAAGGTGGGACATTTGACAAAATTACTTTCTTAGCAGGGGTTGAAAGAGGAAGCACAGGTGTAAAAAGGCCATGAATCACAACTCCTCTTTCTACAATAACATTTGCATTCTCCACAGTGTTTAAAAAACAAACAACTGCGTTGCTCATCCTTGATGCTGCAAGAATGCTCTTGTGCCCAACGATCTCACCGATGGCCAAGATACAATCTTCCACACTTGTAGCGGCCACCACTTTAACCCCATGGCGCCGCGTTAGTGAACCGAGTGAATCAACACTTTGGGCTGCCATGCCCCTGGTGATACACCGGTACACCCGTGAAACAATATATAGTTTTATCTACTCAATGCAGATTAAAGGTTTTTTTTTTTTTTAGAAAATAGCAAAGTTCAAGTAAGGAAAAGCCACAGCGGGCAGAAAAACACTCGAACTCACCGCACACTCTCCACGCTCACTCAGCAACCGCTCACGCATGCGCACGACACACACAGAGAGAGAGAGAGAGAGAGAGAGAGAGAGAGAGAGAGAGAGAGAGAGAGAGATGGAACATATGCGATCACCTGTTGCCACTCCCAATCAGAGATGCTTACAGCTTTCTGAAGGTCAGCTTTCTCTTTGGAATTTAGACGTCCAAACTCTCTATTTTGGGTAGCTGGTGCACAAATGTCATTCACTATAGAAACAGCGATGTCCTCCGCCATTTTAAACACTATGTATCCAATATGGAAACTCAAAGAGCGCTGTTCTATTTAAACAATGACTAACAGATTCACTTTACATCAACTGGCTCATATTACACACAAAAATGATCTTTTGCCACCACCTGCTGGCTAACATATGTCATTTAAAAAATAAAGACAGTAACTCCTAACACATATACACTACGCTTACACTTAAGTTTAGAACAGCACGAACACAAGCGGTGTGATACACTGTAACGCTGATAGAACAAAGACGACAGGAAGCAAGACTTCAAGGCAAGGTGCGTCTTTTAATTCCCCTTTTTTTTAGTGCCCACAATATTCACACAATCTTTTTAGTATCCACAATTTCCATCTAGTCGAACGCTGAGTTCAGTTGTCAGTTCTCTCCCCTCCTCTGTGGCTGCTGGCATTTTTAACCGCTCTCCTCACTCTACTGCAATTAGAGACAGGTGTTAGACATAATTTGGCCCAGGTGTGAGCGCCTTACCGCTTCTCTCTCCCGGACGGGCGCTTGACCACGCCCCGCTGCCACATACCCCACCGCCCGACTCAGGCCGGGCGTCATCCGGCCTGCCTACCACTCCCCATTTCTGGAGAGGAAGTCGGCGGCAGCCATCTGCACCCCGGTCTGTGGACCACCTTGAACTTAAAAGGCTGGAGAGCCAGATACCAACGGGTGATCCGGGCGTTAGTATCCTTCATGCGGTGGAGCCACTGGAGTGGGGCATGATCCGAACAGAGGGTGAAGGCCCGCCCCAGCAGGTAGTATCGGAGGGTGAGGACCGCCCACTTGATGGCCAGACACTCCTTTTCCACGGTGCTGTACTTAGTCTCCCTTAAGGAGAGCTTCCGGCTAATGTACAGCACCGGGCTCCTCCCCTCCACCACCTGCAGAGTACGGCCCCCAGCCCTCTGTCTGAAGCGTCCGTCTGCAATAGAAAAGGGAGAGAAAAGTCAGGTGCATGCAAAAGCGGCCCCCACAAAGTGCAGCTTTAATCTGCGTAACGCCTGTTGGCACTGCTCCGACCATTGGACCGGATCTGGAGCCCCCTTTTAGTGAGGTCAGTCAGCGGGCTGGTGACGTCCGAATAATTAGGCACAAATCTTCTGTAATAGCCAGCCAGCCCCAGGAACTGCCTCACCCCCTTTTTGGTCTTAGGTCTAGGGCAAGTCGCAATCGCCGCGGTCTTATCAATTTGGGGACGCACCTGGCCATGACCCAAGTGGAACCCCAGATACCGTACCTCCACACGCTCAACCAAGCACTTCTTAGGGTTTGCTGTGAGCCCGCCCGCCGCAGCGATCTCAGGACGGCCCTCAGATGTTGCATGTGCCGCTGCCAATCATTGCTATAGATGATAATGTCATCTAAATAGGCAGCGGCGTACGCGGTATCGCGGTCTGAGGATCCGATCCATGAGTCGCTGGAACGTGGCTGGTGCCCCAAACAAACCGAAAGGAAGCGTCACAAATTGGTGTAATCCGAACGGCGTGGTGAAGGCTGTTTTCTCGCGGGACATTGGTGTCAAGGGGATCTGCCAATAACCCTTTGTTAAATCCAGGGTCGAGTAAAATCGAGCAGTACCTAACCGATCGAGCAGTTCATCAACACGGGGCATTGGGTACGCGTCAAATTTAGACACCGCGTTGACTTTTCTGTAATCCACACAGAACCGAACCGACCCATCACTCTTGGGAACAAGAACAACCGGGCTGGACCAATCACTGTGGGATTCCTCTATTACGCCCATATCAAGCATTGCATCTAATTCTTCCCGAACAATTTTCTTTCTATGTTCGGGTAAGCGATAGGCGGCAACGCACCACCGCGCCCGGCTCGGTCTCGATGTGGTGCTGTATGAGGTTTGTACGGCCCGGAGAGGGAAAACACGTCCACAAACTCTTTTTGTAACTCAGAAACCTCTGCGAGCTGCAGCGGTGAGAGTTGGTCTCCACAAGTGACCGGAGTGTTGAGATTGTAGTCTTTGTTTATCTCCGGTCCGAGCTCCGCCCTGTCCAGAACTACCGTGGCCAACGTCACAGAGGCCGCCTCCTCCCTCCATAATTTCAGGAGGTTGAGGTGATAAATTTGACGCGCGCCCCTCTATCGGTGCGTATAACCTCATAATCGAGATCCCCCACTCGTCGTGTGACCTCAAAGGGTCCTTGCCACTTAGCGAGTAATTTAGAGCTCGATGTTGGGAGTAATACTGAGTACTTTGTCTCCGGTGCAAATTCCCGTAGCCGAGCACCCCTGTCATACAGCCGGCGTTGGCGTTCTTGAGCTTGGAGCAAATTCTCCTGTGTTAGTCGCCCCAGTGTGTGGAGTTTTGCTCTAAGATCAAGAACGAATTGAATTTCATTTTTACTGTTAGAAGGTCCCTCCTCCCATGCTCGCGGATGACATCGAGGACACCGCGGGGCGTCGCCCGTACAGCAGCTCAAACGGGAGAACCGGTGGAGGCTTGCGGGACCTCTCGTACCGCAAACAACAGGGGGTCTAGCCACTTATCCCAATTTCTAGCGTCATCGTGCACGAATTTACTGAATCATGTTTTTGAGCGTTTTATTAAACCGT
This sequence comes from Xyrauchen texanus, assembly GCF_025860055.1. Classification (NCBI taxonomy): domain Eukaryota; kingdom Metazoa; phylum Chordata; class Actinopteri; order Cypriniformes; family Catostomidae; genus Xyrauchen; species Xyrauchen texanus. Next base: position 12,234,439 of record NC_068296.1, on the reverse strand, counting down.
TCCACTAGGCCATCTGTCTGAGGATGGTAAACGCTAGTGCGTAATCGATTTGATGCCCAAGAGCTCGTAAAGTTCGCGAAGTGTTCGTGACATAAAAGTTGTGCCTTGATCGGTGAGGATTTCTTTCGGAATCCCCACCGGAGATTATCTTGAAGAGTGCCCCTGCAACACTACGTGCGGAGATGTTGCTCAGAGGCACTGCTTCCGGATATCGCGTCGCGTAATCCACTAGGACTAACACGGCGATGTCCGCGTGCTGACCGTTCTAATGGCCCGACGAGGTCCATCCCAATTCTTTCGAAGGGGACCTCGATTAATGGTAGAGGGCGCAAAGGCGCTTTTGGGGTGGCCGGTGGGTTTACCAGCTGACATTCGCGCACGCCGCACACCACCTGCGGACGTCACCGCCAATGCCCGGCCAATAGAAGCGGGCTATTAGACGGAGAAGTGTTTTTCGTTCCCCTAGGTGACCGGCCATAGGATTATAGTGAGCCGCCTGGAAAACCATTTCCCGACGGCTCCGTGGAATCAATAATTGTGTTACTTCCTCTTTTGTTTGGGCGTCCTGCGTCACCCTGTATAGCGATCTTTAATAGCGAAAAATACGGATATGAGACGGCGACACCCGGCCGGAGTTGTTGACCATCGATTACTCTCACTTGGTCAAAGGCGTGCTTAAGGGTATCATCCCGCGACTGCTCCAAGGGAAGTCCCCTCCGGGAATTCCCGGAGAGGAGGAGCGTCCACCTCGCCCCTTCCCACGTCACTCGGAGCAGTCGAGGACGGCCCTGGCTCCGCCTCCCGCCAAAGCATCGCACATCACACACCCCTTCACTCTCGCGCAGGACCCATCCGCACAAACTCCCTCCAATAACTTTCTAAAATTCGGCCAATCCGTACCCAAAATTAGCGGATGGGTGAGGCGGGACTAACCGCTGCCTCTACACTATGTTTTTCTCCCCTGAATTTGATCGCCAGAGTCACCACGGGATATTTGTGAATATCCCGTGTACACACCTTACCCTCACCAGTTTAGCTGAGCCCAAAGCCTCGGGTTGAACCAAGCGTTGGTGGATGGTGGTCTGGTTACAGCCGGTATCCAACAAAGCTTGGTATGTACCCCTGGATTCTTACCGAATCTGCACGCTCCAGCCCGATCGGGGCAGCCTGTGGAACATCGGAGACCCGTACCACCGCCCCTATTTCCATCAGCGGGCACTGATCCCGGAAGTGGTCCGGTCTCCGCACCTCCAGCAGACCGGCCCAGGCGCTGCGGCCGCACCCGTGCTGGCGGGTGCCCCCACCTGAGGAGGAGAGCGGCTGAAGGATGGGGAAGGGCTTGGCGGGTGTTCCCAAGGCCGGGGAGCTGGGCGCAGAACGCTCAGCGCCTCGCGGGGGCAGGAACGGACCCTGGGGAGAGAGCAGAGCGAGAGGGAAGAGGGGAGGGAAAAAAACAGGGGAAGACACAGGGGAAGGGGAGACAGACAGAGAGGGCTCATCCGCCCTAGGGATCGCCGCCATGTGGTCCTCCGCGAGTCGGACGGCTTCCTCCAGCGACGCCGGGCGGTGGCACTGGACCCACTCGGCCGTCTTCCGGGCAAACGCTGAACAAACTGCTCCAGTACCACCTGGTCGATTAGTTCCTCGACGCCGCGGTCCCTCGAGAGCAGCCACCTCCGACAAGCATCACGGAGCCGCTGGGCGAATGCAAACGGGCGGTCGGACTTATCAGCTTCAAGGCCCGGAAGAGCTGGCGACTTTCTTCCGGGCTCCGACCAACCCGTTGCAGGATGGCTTTCCTCAGGTCGGGGTAAGCCAGGAGGCTTGATGCCGGCAGTTGTTGTGCCGCGAGTTGCGCTTCCCGGACAGGAGAGGGACTAGGCGGGCTGCCCACTGGTCTTGGGGCCACCCCCAAATCTCCGCCGTTCTTTCAAACAGGTCGATAAACGCCTCTGTATCATCTGCCGGCCCCATCTTCTGTAACGCGGGTGGGGGCAAGGTGGCGCTGGTGTCCGGGGTCGCGGCTGCGGCTGGAGCGGCCTCCTGGCTGAGGAGGCTCGGATGGCGTGCCGGTCCTCTGCTTGAGCCCGCATGATCTCGAGAAGCGCCGATCCTGGTCTTGCCGGAGCTCAAGCAGGGATTGTTGGTGGCTTTGATGGAGTGTCGCGAGGGACTGGAGGACTTCCGCCAGCTGGGAGGACTCTACGGGGCGATTCTGTTCCATCCTTTGGAAGGCAGGTGTTCCAAATAATATCCCGGGCTTCGGCACCAGTGTAACGCTGATAGAACAAAGACGACAGGAAGCAAGACTTCAAGGCAAGGTGCGTCTTTTAATTCCCCTTTTTTTTAGTGCCCACAATATTCACACAATCTTTTTAGTATCCACAATTTCCATCTAGTCGAACGCTGAGTTCGTTGTCAGTTTCTCTCCCCTCCTCTGTGGCTGCTGGCATTTTTAACCGCTCTCCTCACTCTACTGCAATTAGAGACAGGTGTTAGACATAATTTGGCCCAGGTGTGAGCGCCCTTACCGCTTCTCTCTCCCGGACGGGCGCTTGACCACGCCCCCGCTGCCACATACACACACAGTGAAGCGTCCCAGTGCTCATGGAATGTCTCTCTGCCAATCAGATTTGAGGACCGGACTGTGGTATGTCAGTAAATAATCACAAAAATGTTTTGTGCTGTCAGTCGATATTTTTTTTTTAATCGCGAACGATCACGTAATTTGAAAGTTCTGAAATTTGACACTATATATACTTATTTTCCTGTCAAGATTCATTTATTTCCAAAGAAAAACAAAGAAAACAAAACAATATGTAACAGTATAATGCTTTAATAACATTTTCCAAACAAAGCCTTCCCCAGTATAAAGATAGAAATGTACTAAATAACACTGATTCAAGTAACATTAAATATTTCCCAAAGTTTAATTTGGAGTTTGACTAACTGAAATAACTTGATTTCTATCACAATTCCCATCTGGTCTTGTTTTGTACATCAAAGAGTGTTAATGTTAAATGTCTTTTAATCCATCATTTTATCACTGGCACAGGAGCGCTGTTGTGTGTGTGTGTGTGTGTGTGTGTGTGTGTGTTGTGAAATGTGTGCTTTAGTGTAATGACTCTGGGCAGACACATCACAAATGTTCTGCCCTTCCAACAAATGTTTATGATAGTTTATGCTTTACTAAAGGTAAATGCTTTAATAAAGGTAAATGCGTTAATCGCAGATAAGACAAATTAGTGCATTAAACTTTTTTGAATTATTCACATGCGTTAATGCATTAATTCTGACAGTTGAATTATTTGTATAGACCATCAATTAAAACCTTTATTCAATCACTGTTGTTGTGAGCGTTTTCTTCACATCCAGTCTTTCAGTTGATTTGAGTGTGTTTCATGAAAAAACTTTTCATATTAGCAACACTCGCCTCTTAAACAACAAATATACAGATATATAACAGTTACTCTAACTATAATGTCTGGAGGCGCACTCAACCTATTACTAGATATAATTTTCCTACAATAGAATGTTATGAAATATATCATTGGGTACGAATAAACTATAAATAAATAAACAAACAAACAAATAAATAAATAAAATAATGCACCCACATTTGAATTATTTTTGGGTATGTTTGATTAATTTATGATCGTGATTGTTTAGATCAAATTACTATGCTGAACTTTATTTATTATAATTGCCTCATTCTTCAGATTGCATGTATTTTTAGGGCCATATTTGTATTTGCAGCATGCCCTCTCAATGAGCATCTATCAATCCAATCAGTCACTGTAATGGTTCACAGGTTTTGCTTGCTCTAAAAATTATTAAAGCAGCTGCCCCAACTGCTCCTAAACTACTGACTGGAGAATTTCTCATTTCAGAGCCTATGCTAGTCCGTCCCTCACCAAGACTGCTGTGATCTTTTGGAGGAAATCTGGTGTGAGGCTGCATACATCAAAGAGATCCTGTTTAGGCATGCTTCTGACAGTGGCACAGCTTTAGCTCTTAAGCATTTGTCAAACCGATCTCATGAGAACTTGTAAAAATAATACTAGATGGCAAATTAGTAAGAAATCGTATGACTTAGTTTGCACAAAAACTTGCGATTTATACACCAACCAAACATAAACAACCTCTATTCCTGTTTACCCCAATGTTTTGTTTCTTCCTTGTTAAACTAAATGTGTGTAGAGGAAAAGGAAGTGAAACTCCTTACACAGACGCTAAAACTTACCATAAATTTGAAACTGTGACTATGATTGTAATTGCTACATACTTTTTATGTATGATGGAAGAAAGGAAAAATGGGGGGTTTGAAGGAGACGAGGGAGGCATAAGTGATTGGTTGGTGTATAAGTATTTATTTGTAATTTTATAATACAAAACAAAATCGTGTGATTTAAAAATTGCCACGAGACTGTGTTGGTGTTTGTAGAGATATAAAGTTTGACTGATTTTTTGGTGGATCAACTTAAAAACGAAACACTAATTAAAAAATGTTCTGTGCATAAAAGTATAAAACAATACATTTGAGTATTATAATATTTTCATACATAATTATGTCTTTTCACTCATTTATGTCTAAAGAGAAAATGAGAAAACAAAAATTGCATGCGTGATCACTGTCGCTTTGCTGTCATTGCCTGTTATTTGGTCCAAATACATCTGTCATGTTCCCTCCTTTATAATCTCCCTGCTGTTTCCTGCATGATTTGTCTCATGTTTCATTTCAAATAACTAAATTAAGCATTTACTCCAGTTAAAGGTGTGAAAATCATGTCATGTTAAGAAGAATGATAAAATAAAATAAAATGGAAGAAAAGAAAGGAAATGACTTTGATTTAATTTCTGAGCTGCTTGAAGGATGGTCTTGATGAATGGACTTTAAAAAAAAAATGCCTGCACAGTCAATGAGGATATCACATCCAGATTCGTTCATTCATTTTATATTTATACTAGAGCTGTCAGCTGATTCAATTTGTAATCAAACATGATATGCTGATTAATTAATCAAATATACACTCACCTAAAGGATTATTAGGAACACCATACTAATACTGTGTTTGACCCCCTTTCGCCTTCAGAACTGCCTTAATTCTACGTGGCATTGATTCAACAAGGTGCTGAAAGCATTCTTTAGAAATGTTGGCCCATATTGATAGGATAGCATCTTGCATTTGATGGAGATTTGTGGGATGCACATCCAGGGCACGAAGCTCCTGTTCCACCACATCCCAAAGATGCTCTATTGGGTTGAGATCTGGTGACTGTGGGGGTCATTTTAGTACAGTGAACTCATTGTCATGTTCAAGAAACCAATTTGAAATGATTCGAGCTTTGTGACATGGTGCATATCCTGCTGGAAGTAGCCATCAGAGGATGGGTACATGGTGGCCATAAAGGGATGGACATGGTCAGAAACAATGCTCAGGTAGGCCGTGGCATTTAAACGATGCCCAATTGGCACTAAGGGGCCTAAAGTGTGCCAAGAAAACATCCCCCACACCATTACACCACCACCACCAGCCTGCACAGTGGTAACAAGGCATGATGGATCCATGTTCTCATTCTTTTTACACCAAATTCTGACTCTACCATCTGAATGTCTCAACAGAAATCGAGACTCATCAGACCAGGCAACATTTTTCCAGTCTTCAATTGTCCTATTTGTAGTGGAGATGAGTGGTACCCGGTGGGGTCTTCTGCTGTTGTAGCCCATCCGCCTCAAGGTTGTGCGTGTTGTGGCTTCACAAATGCTTTGCTGCATACCTCGGTTGTAACAAGTGGTTATTTCAGTCAAAGTTGCTCTTCTATCAGCTTGAATCAGTCGGCCCATTCTCCTCTGACCTTTAGCATCAACAAGGCATTTTCGACACAGGACTGCCACATACTGGATGTTTTTCCCTTTTCACACCATTCTTTGTAAACCCTAGAAATGGTTGTGCGTGAAAATCCCAGTAACTGAGCAGATTGTGAAATACTCAGACCAGCCCGTCTGGCACCAACAACCATGCCACGCTCAAAATTGCTTAAATCACCTTTCTTTCCCATTCTGACATTCAGTTTGGAGTTCAAGAGATTGTCTTGACCAGGACCACACCCCTAAATGCATTGAAGCAACTGCCATGTGATTGGTTGATTAGATAATTGCATTAATGTGAAATTGAACAGGTGTTCCTAATAATCCTTTAGGTGAGTGTATAAATATTTGCTGAGAAAGGTCCCAAATGCAGATAATTCAAAGACATTACATTATTTAGTCAGATAAAGCACTGAATTGGCCTTTGAAGTCAATAGAAATCAAGTTTGTCAATCTGTTTGAGGTAGACTGCTGGTCACAGAATACTTATTACATTCTTATATTCCATCTGCAGGGCTGATTAACCTTATGGGTCAATGGGCACATGCCCAGTGGGCCAACATCATGCAACAGTCTTTAATAATTTATTTATTTTTATTGCCAGGTCCATTCAAATCTGACAAGTTCGTGTTACACTGCAGTGCATTACATTTTCAATTCAGTGGTTATTAAAGATTCTCAATATCATTATTCAAGTGTATATTATTGTTCAGACTTGAAACAGCATGTTAACAGCCTGGGCACGTGGTACCTATACTTTTCTCAGCATTGGTCAGTATTGACCAATCACAAGTTCAAATCCTTAGAATTGTGTGATGTTCTATTTGTGATTTCTTTTCTTTTTTTCTTTTTTTTTTTACCAGTGTAAAGTCTAGTGTACCAATGTCTCCAAAGACACATAAAAAGTCTTGATATTTTAATTTGGATCAATGGAGGATTCAGCCTTCTGGGCCATCAAGCACCCCCCTTAGGAATAAAACATTGTGCTTCAGTGGAAACATTTTGGCTGTCAACATTTGCAATTTCAGTCTGTTTAAAAGCTTATCTTATTTCAGTTCCCCTTCTGTCACTCATTCGACCTTGTTTCGATGTAGTGACACTAGTGGTCGCTCTTGAGAGCCCCAAACACCTCTAATATTTGAGAAAAGGCCAATGAGTATTGGCGAGTGAAATCTGCACGCCACTCCCCCGGACATTTGGGTATAAAAGGAGCTGGAATGGGGCCACTCATTCAGATTTTTTCTTCGGAGCCGAGCGGTTGTGTATCAGCGAGCTGAATCCCACTGCTGTTCCATTCACCTCAGAAAGAAGCATTAAACATTGAAAACATGTATTTGGAAGAGAGAAAAAAAGCTTGTAGTTGCTTTGATTGCAGAAAGTAATAAGAAGACTCGTTTATGTTTAGGTCTAAGCGTTTTCTTGGTGAATTTAAATTAGTTAAATAAGTGGGGTCACTGATATTTGTAAACGATAAGGTAATATTGAATTAAAATAAATTTTGAGACATTCAATGTCTCTTCACAAATTTGGACAGTTTTTAAATATTTCTTGTTCCTCAGTACTCTCAAAGACATTATTGGTGAAGCAAAATGTGTGCTTGAAAAACACTTTGGTGTAAAGTGGCGTCACTTCATAGACTTCAATGTATTCTGCAGCGCTGACGGGAGTCATGTGAAAGACCCTTAACACATATAAATATCAGTCACTGTTGCACATTAATCATTGCTCTTCACAATCACAAAAGTGACCAATTATGTTTTCAAAATGGCAAATTTCTCCAAAAGGTGAGGAGATTGCATCCCGAAATTAGTTATTTTTTTCATGCATTTATTTATTTTGTGGAATTGAATAATTTTCCACAATACACCAGACAATTTTTTCACATCAATCTACACTAGTGTACCGTGGCATAGTGGTTGGGAAACACTGGGTTAGAATATGCAAGTACAGTGAATGCTAGCATGCTGAAGGAATGCTGATTGGTAACACTATGCTTTTATTAGCACAGCAATTGCTCAATGAGTATAGAAATATAAAACATTCTTAAAGGGGTTATGAAATGGAGAATAATATTTTCCTTGATGTTTAGTCATGTAAGAGGTAACTGTACTATAAAAACATACTGTACATTTTAGAACTCAAAACTTCCTCCCCAGTTTAAAAAGAGCATTTATAGTTGCAACACTAAAACATTTCGTTTTGAAATATGTCTGATTTGTGAAATCTGTTGTGATGTCACAAAACATTGATCATTTGTATTTACACATCCCACAACATGTGTCGTTGCACCATTGGCCCCACCCACTGGCGCGCAGTTTGAGTCAAGAGAGCAAGCCTTGTGTTGCTAACTAATCCTGAACACCAAAGGGGACCCATCTGGACTATTTTGAATTATTTTGTATATAAACATGAACTACACAGACTCTTTGACCACTGCCATGTACAGTGTTGGGGGTAATGCGATACAAGTAATGTGAGTTATCTAATCAAATTCTTTTTTGAGTAACGAGTAAAGTTACACAATATATACTGTATATATATATATTTATTTATTAGAGATGTTCAATGAAGTTGTTGTATGTGTGTGCATGATGGGCATTGTAGTGTGCACATGATGGGTATTGTAGTTCTAGAGAGTATGAGCCATGCTTATCAGCAATGGGCAGAGCACAACAAATCTTCTTTTAGCCCACCCTGAGATGTATGTTTTAAAAATGGCAAAATATTTCTTGTAAAGTTATGTAAATCTGAACATTTCAATCGAATCCAGTTTTACTCATTATTTGTTTGTGCACTGAAGCTTAAATGAGCAGCTGTCATAAACTTTGCCATTGTCATGACAATCACAGCAAGAGTTAAGAGATGTGTTTTCACACAATCCAAAAGTTATTGAGCGGGTGGCGGTGGGGGTACTTTTCTGCATATAGCGGCGCCGTTTTTTTGGTCCGTTTCTACAAAACACGGTGGCTCATTTTGGCCATTCGGCACGTTTAGCGGCCGACGCACTGCTCGGTTCTCCTGATGGCCATTCCACCCCTGATCGGCTGAAAAGTGCGTCGGCCCACTGGGAAAATGCCCGGTATGCCATATCACCAGTCCAGCCCTGGTTTGCATCCAAACTGCTCTGTGTTAAAGCCTTTAAGAGTCAACATTCGGTTGAGTGACATGCGACTCATTCAGGTGCAAATACACTGCATTAAAAAAAATCAGTAAATGCATTTAGGCTGAGGGATTATAAAACAAGTCTTCCACTATCCATGGCGTGATATACAGGGTGAAATACTCGCTCCATTCACTGACTTATCCAGCAGAAATGCTGCATGTTTGAGCTCCTATAACATGGAGAATGGGATGAGAAAAGCTGTATCTGGATTAGCAGCTGCTAGAAACGTTCTACATTGATTGTGTGCACAGAGAAAATGTCTTAATTTCTTCAAATATTAAAAAAAAAAAAATCTATAATAAACAAGTAATTTGATTCATGAAACATAAAGTTTTGAAGACATTTTGGTAGCATTAAAAACGATTCCATTCAAGTTTTATCAACATGCTCATTTGCAGTTGTTTGTGATCAACCAGTGTCTGTACACACCGTGGATCAGCTCAAAAAAAGTGTGCACTGAGATGACTTAAGTTAAAAATATTAGTTTATTCTTCACACTTATTCCTTGAACATTGCCCACTGAATTTTATCCTGACTTCTGAAAAACATCTCAAGTTGACTCTGGCATTGTTGATGGGCACAGCACATGATTACATATATGATGTAAGTGTTGGACTGATTATTCCAGTTCTTGAGTCTTTATTATAACTATGACTTGAAGACCTACTGATTGTAGACTTTCTAAATATCTGTTTGTTTAATATGTTGCTTTGACATGAGTATTGTACAGTAGCTAGTATGGCCTTTAACGTCTCTACATATCTCTTGTATTTTAATTGAATGCACAGCAGAAGAGAGAGTGATGGTGAGAAAAAAGTCATGCAAAAGTAACGCAAAAGTAACATAATGCTTTACTTTCCATAAAAAGTAACTTTTAAATTAATTTAGTTACTTTTTTAAGGAGTATTGCAATATTGTATTGGGTTACTTTTAAAAGTAACATTACCCACAAATGGCCATGTATTTCGCCACGTTTAAAAGACGTGGTGTCAAGTTACAACTCTGAAACGGTGAACCAATTCTCTTTCATTCAACTGCTGCCTCTTGTTTTTTTGAGCACAAACACATGGACATGTTTCACCCATCTGCGCTATTTTTAATTGTTGGTGTATGTAAACATAGACTAGATGGACGTTTTTGACCATTTCAGTGTATTTCCGGCGATGTGCACCTACAGTATGTAGGTCATATGTAAGTCAGTTCACCATGCTTTGGACTATGATGAGTGCTTTTTTTTCAGCTCATGTCAGCGTGGATTGCTTGTGAACCAGTCATAAAACGATTCAAACTTTGCAAAGGAACTGTTATTGAAGGATGTGGCAGTTTAAAACACTTGGACAAGATCGTAAACTTAAGTAAACCATTTTATTCATGAATATTTCAAATGTTATGACTGTTTGGTAGTTTATGGTGCTGAGAGTTAACCGTTGTGCTTGAGATGAACAGTTTAATATACAGTATTCTATGATTATTCAATGTTTATTGGTATTTTTGAGGTAGGCTATTAATCTGATATATTATAAAGGCTTAATCCGGCCATGTCTGTCTGCAGTAGTTTTTAATATATATATATATATATATATATATATATATATATATATATATATATATATATATAAAATTATGTACATATACCTTAGATGTTTTTAACTGTTTTGTTCAGCGGCATGCACCATGCCATGTTTGAAAGATGCTGTGTCAAGTTATAGTAATACATTTTTTTGTTAAAAGTCATCCTGAGACCTCTGCATTCTGATCCATTCTGTTGCGATCCATCCAGCTGTATTTGAACTCAATAACTTGTCCTGTATGAATTGCTTGACCTGCTCACTGTAAGTTCAATTTGACTAGGCATGTTGCTTGTAGTTTCAGCTAGGGTTGCACAATAACAAAAAGCCATCCAAATGAATAAATGTTCATGAAATATAGATTTTAGTTTAACTTATAATTTTTTTTGTAAAGATACGAGACACTAACAAGGATATTTTATATAGCTATTATGCCACAATTGACCAATCAGAATCAAGTTTTCCAGAAAGCTGTCTAATAATAACATACACATTACATACCTTTAGAAAAAAAAAAATAGCCAGACATGGACTTTATTCACTGCGACTGAAATACTCCATTAACAGATTAAAATGATCAGACCCAACCATACATATGAGTGGGGAAACTAAAAGCATCTCATCTATCCAGTGGTCTCTGCTGAACACTTTTCCGCCTGGCAGAGTCAACTCAATGAGACAATACAGTACTGATGGAAAAATGCTGGGAAATCTTTGTGTGGGTTTGATAAGCCCCACTAATCCTTTTCTGACTGTTTGGACCATGTGCTGCTCTCTGTGTGTAAGCGGAGATCAGATTAGGATAAAAAAAACATGATAACATCCGACACATTCTATATCACTGACCCCCATTCATGTTAGATTCATTTCGAGGGCATTTCAAGTTCTCTGTGTGATGAAATTGTAGTCCTGAATTTCCCCGGAGTGGAGGTTCTACAGAGCTACATATTGTTACATAGAGAATATAGTCTACAGTATATAGCCCACATTATAGGCTTTTCAGCTAAATGTAAACTGTAAAACACAAAACAGCAAAAATTTAACAAGTAACTTAAAAATGTCAAACCACTGTTTTGGCCAACCGAAATTGTGACAACATGTGACAACTTGGCCGAATATAAAATGTGACAACTAACAACTGACCTGGCATGTATGGAAAATAACCTTGTCGAACGCACACAGCTTCTCCTTAGTTAAAATCTAGCTTCATTATATAGCTGACCCCTGGCTTAATGTAAGACAGTTTGGTTCCATTGTGTTGTTTATCCAAGAGCTTTATGATATTAGAATTTTAGTTTGGAGAAAACATTTCACAAAATGCATCCTGGGTTCCTGTGTAGCTCAGCGAGTTTTGACACTGACTACCACCCCTGGAGTTGCGAGTTCGAATCCAGGGTGTACTGAGTGACTCCAGCCAGGTCTCCTAAGTAACCAAATTGGGCCGGTTGTTAGGGAGGGTAGAGTCACATGGGGTAACCGATTAGTCGCGATTAGTGGTTCTCACTCTCAATGGGGCGTGTGGTAAATTGTGCATGGATCGCGGAGAGACGCATGAGCCTCCTGTGCTGAGTCTCCGCAGTGTCATGCACAATGAGCTACGTGATAAGATGTGTGGATTGGCTGTCTCAGAAGCGGAAGCAACTGAAACTTATCCTCTGCCACCCGGATTAAGGTGAGTAACCATGCCACCACGAGGACCTACTAAGTAGTGGGAATTGGGCATTCCAAATTGGGAGAAAAGGGGATAAAAAAAATAAAAACATAATAAAATAAAATACATCCTAATTTAATATAGGTTTTGGACTAGGTGTTTGAAAATACAAAAATAGAAATCAAGTGTCTGTGTATCTGGACTTTTTACTCAAGACCTTATAGATTCTAAGATATAACCTTTGTGAAAAGGTGCCTATTAAATATTAATAATAGCTTTTTAATAGTACATAGCCATTTTATCCTTTGATATGACCAAAAACATTCTATTTAACAGAGATATCTGTGTTGGTATCGCTATTAGTGATATTGGACTTGATAGTACTTTTATATGGATTGAAAATAAAATAAATGGCATCACCCATTCTTATTTTATAGTGTGCTTCAGTGCTATTACTCTGGAATATTCTGGACTGGCATTTCCATCAAAATGTACTTATTAGTTTGGTCCCTAAGAAATCTGTGCCTTTACCCACCTTCCATAACATGCATCAATTGAATTCATGAAGAGAATACCACAGCTACAACACTCTCATCATAAAGCACCCACACTATCTTATTATGCAGTGATAAAAAATAAATAAAAAAGCATTAGGCAATGTTTAGGTCTTTTTTCAGGACCCCTGTTCCCATTTTAGCCTTAGTATGTAATGACAGGTTCATTCAGACCTCTATTTATTTGCAGGAATAGAGTTAGGAGAGAAGCAGAGAGACATTAATTCCCCTGGCATAGAAACTCATCAGGGAGAATAATTGAATGGCTTGTCATTTTCCTGATATACAGGTCAGAGCTGCCAGCTTTATGACTGAATGTATGCCTGCAAATTCTGTGTGAACAAGGCAAATGGATTCCATTGGATTTGAATTATGACTCTGGGACACTTTATTTAATACCGCTCTTTCAGGAAATTGAGCAAGACTTGTGCTGTATTTTATCTTACTCTTCCTCTAAGTTATGGCATGTTTCATATTTGAGTTTCAAGATATGCTTAAAAATTGGCCATGTTCTAAAAACACAGTATATGCTCTTCTAGAATCAACAATTTCCATTCTTCATTGGATGTATTCATTTAGCAGACACTTTTATCCAAAGTGACTTACAAATGAGGAATACTACGTACCTGACGCAGTGACACGAGGAATGATTCCACCATCTTTTGCCTCTATGGCTTTGTTCCTACTTCAGACAAAAACATTTTGGTTTTGAAATCTGAATTTAGGACTGACTGCTTGCATAATTCTCAAGTAATGAAATCAGATCATCGGATTTGTTCAGACAGTGTAGTCAATATCCTGTGTATAAGTACTTTTGTTGCTAGTAATTATGGAAGCGTTGTCAAAGTAATAGTAGCTGTCAGTTTTGAAAGAGAGGACAGAAAACTGGAAACTTAGCTTCTGCAAAGTCTATCATGGTATCTCGCTGTAATGATGAACACATGTGGCGCATGAGAGAACTGTAAACGATAGAAGCACTTTATGTATTCATTCATACACTGTCCAAAACCACAGACTTTTTTATTTAATCACTATTCACATATTTTACTATATGAGGAAGAACAAGCAAAAATTGTTTAAGTTGCTATGTCAACTGACCCACCTTCTTGAGCCTGAAAAACAAGAGTTTACTCAAACTAAACTCAGTCATACCTGGGTAGCCACTGAAACTGGCTTCGTGCAACAAGATGAAGGTAAAAACAACAACAGTGGATGTGAAAGTCAAAATTGTGTGTGTGAGGAGGTCTGGCTATACCTGCATCTGTATAACTCAAGTCTGAAGGAATATAAAATCATCTTCATGGGTCTAAACTCCTAAAGAGAAAGTTTGGTGTCTCATAGCAGTTGTAGCACATGTGTCAACCGCCAGTGTTCGACTGTACACAGACGCCAGTGTTCGACTGTACACAGACGCTGAGCGTTCATGTCAAAATTGACTTTACCTAGGGCTTAAGAGTAAAACGTGGAACAAAATAAGATTTGGGAAAAAAATTTAAAAAACATAATTTAAGAAAAAATATAACAGATTTCATAGGGCCCTAAGTTTGTATGTTGATACATTTGCATCACATCCCAAATAATAGCAAAAACTTGAAATCCAATCTGACCATTCATAAAACCAGATTTTTAATCTTAATTTGTTGTTCAAACTACAAAAATAAATAAAGAAAAAAAATACTAATTCAAAACAAAGCCAATTTCAGTTGGGTCACTTTTTACTGCCTTTCTGAACAAAATCTGTGTTGGCACTGCTTTCTGACTGCAGACTTCTGTGTAGGGAACATAGATCCAGTACAGAACCAGTGGAAGCCAGCAGTCGAATGGTCAGATCTGATTTTAAGAAGTTATTTTCATCAGGTGGGACATATAAGCAAAGCAAAATGATACAATGTACACCTCTTAACATGGCAGTTTTTATGTACTTGGGACTGGCGTAGGTTGGAAAACCACCCATTGTGTTACCTCCAGTTTTTTATTACACTTTTTGGAACAAATAAAACATCCAGGATTCATGCAGACATGAGATGTAGGTATCCTCTGTTTGATGAGGCATGAATGTCCTCACATGCTACAATCTTGTCCGCCTCTCTGAGAAATGACTCTGCAAGGTTAATTTACAGAGATGGGCTGGCAATGACACATTGACAGTTTGGTTTCTATGACAGTGAAGGTTGATACTTTGATTTGTGATTTCCACCTTTCCTAGCAGGTGTCTTTCCACCACTTTGTTTGAACAAGACAAGGAGGCAACAGCCTCGGTTTCCAAAAGCTATTTCACAGAAAACACTGCAAATTACATGGTGGCTCATATGTTTTAATGTGAAATGTTAGTTGCAGCCTTATTAGTTTGATGGGGCTGGCATCATGTTCTGTTATAGACAACAAAACAGCAATATCTGGTACTACACATCTTACTCAAGGGGTGTCCTAAGGTCCGGGTCTCTGTAAGAAACAAAGCTAACTCTAATGGTGTTAATATTCTGTCATTGTGGGAATAACAAGTGTTTTATCTCTAAAAACAAAACTGCATTTTCAAATCTATACTTTGACAGAGATGTAACATCAATAATGTTGCCCTACGGGAAGGTATAATACCAGTGTTTTCTATGAGAACCCTGGAACAACTATAAATAATGGGTTACACAGTGAGAGAGAGAGAGAGAGAGAGAGAGAGAGAGAGAGAGAGAGAGAGAGAGAGAGAGAGTGGAGTGAGTGAGAGAGAGAGAGAGAGAGAGAGAGAGAGAGAGAGAGAGAGAGAGAGAGTGTGAGTGAGTGAGAGAGAGAGAGAGAGAGCGAGCAGGTGCCTTTCGGCAATCTCTGATCAAATGGGCACCAAATGGGCTTATTAACGTTTTTCTCACACCATCTGGGAATGGGGAAAGGGCAATGTGTGACAGTGAGTGCCGTTCTTGGTGCTCCCACATGGTCTACTAAACCTTGATTTAGGGTTTGTTGAATCACACAGAGTATGAGTATGATGTATATGAGAAATTCCTTAGCCAACAAAGTTGGTGCTTATGTGAGTGCTAGTGTTCAGGGTATATTAGTCTTTCACACAATTTCCTGCATTTTTACTGCCTAGGGTTGGTATCTTCTGGTCTCTCTTTTGTTCTTTATGACTCTTACACACACACTTCCACAGAGAGAGGGAAGATAGCTCCCTTACCTTGTGTGTATTCTCACTTAGTCAGATTTTTGACTTGCACTTTCTGACTGCAACATGATCACAAGAGAACCGATATGTTGCTACCAAATGTTCCAGTACCCTGACATCAACTCCATTCTGTCAAGTTATTGACAAGCGGCATCTCCCATCAGACATCTTTGCATCAATTCCAATGCAGTTACCTTTTCCTGTGATGCTCACATGTTGCGCGAGCAGCCTCTGAGACATGGGTTCTGGTCACATGGAAACCAGGAAGTAATCACGTTCACATAATCAATGATTCTGAGGTAGCATTTTCCCTTTAAAGGTCATGAAAAACACTACAACAATTTTTTAAAAATGTTAACAGGTATATGCAGTGCATCCGGAAAATGTTCACAGCGCTTCACTTTTTCCACATTTTGTTATTCCAAAATTGATTAAATTGATTGGCCAAAAATTGATTGGCCAAAACAATAAAGAGTTCAACATAAAGTGTCAGTTGCACCAACAACATAATACATAGTTCAACATAAAGTGTACCATTTAAAATAAAATAAAAAAGTGCCAGTGATTGACCTCAGTCCCTATTCTTTGTTTTGCGTTGAGGTGATACTTGAGGCTCGATGTGCTGCGGTGATATGCAAATTCCTTGTTACATAGCTTGCACATAAACATGCTCTTGTCACTGACGTCATTGGACTTCCTGTTTCTGACGGCACAGCACGCACGCACGCTGCACGAGAGTTTGTTTGTGGCCTGCTTAGCACTGCTTATTCTCATACGTTCAATGTTATAATCATCGTTCATAGTTATATTCTTTGTCATTTTACTGCGTCGTTCATAGTTATATCCTTTGTCATTTTACCGCGTTTCAGATTCTTCCGCTTTTTCTCCTGTTTCATCTGCGTGTATTTTACCGGTTGCTGCTGACACCTAGCTAGAGTCTGTGTTTGTAGCCTTTAATCCTTAAACATCTGCCATTTTTAAGCATGCATCGGGTCTTCCCGTATTATTCTCTTATCGGGATTCAACTGCGCGCATATTCCACCTGTATCCGCGTTCTATTTTTATCGTGGTTAAACTGCGTGCATTTTTTCAACGCGCACCCGTTTTTTCTACACAGTACACAGATTATTGCATCAATCTCAAACCACCACTTATCAAGAACAACCACCACCAACAACAAACAATTTTGTGAGGGATTCAAATCAATCTCAAAACCCTCACCGCTCAGGAACAACGAACAATTTTCGGTAAGTCATGGCATCGGCTCATGTTATTTGTTCATGCATTGCATGTCACATGTTTAAAATAGCCTCCTCTGTCAGCAGTGAGGGATTCACTTGTGATAAATGTAAGGAATTAGTCAGGCTGACGGAGAAGGTTAATGAGTTAGAGACTCGCATCCGAACGCTAGTAGAGGTCAGTGAGAAAGAGAAGCCGTTAGATACTGTTTCGGATGCGGGCAGTACAGAGAGCAACACACACACTTTGGTTCCGGTTATAGAGCCCCTGCAGCAGGGCATTTGGGTGACGTCTCGGCGGCATACTCGTTCAGCAAAGAGACACCACTCTCCCGCTCCTGTTAGGGTTTCCAATAAATTCTCCCCACTCAGTGATACACCCACTGAGAATCATATTGAAAGAGCCCTTGTTATCGGTGATTCTATTGTAAGGAACGTGGAAATACAGACTCCAGCCACTATTGTTAATTGCATTTCGGGGGCCAGAGCGTCTGACAATGCTAAACGTAGATGTTCTAAAATTGTTATCCATGTCGGCACTAATGATGTCCGGCTTCACCAGTCGGAGATCACTAAAGATAATGTTAAAGAGGTGTGCAAATTTGCAAAAACGATGTCAGACACTGTAATATGCTCTGGTCCCCTCCCTGCTCATCGTGGTGACGAGGTTATAGTAGATTAGTGTCACTGAATGGCTGGATGTCTGAGTGGTGTCTGCAGAATAAAATAGGATTTATAGACAATTGGAAAAGTTTTTGGGGTAGACCTGACCTGCTAAAGAGAGACGGACTCCATCCCTCCAGGGAAGGTGCCGCTCTCCTCTCTAGTAATTTGGCTCATAGACTTAATAATGATATTAATTGACTAAATGGGGCCCAGGTCAGGAAGCAGACAAACTGGTTAATCCGAACGTCTGCTAGCTGCCTTGAGACGTCACACAGGTCACATAAACTACAACACATAGAGACTGTATCACCTAGATATCTCATAGAGACTGTGTCTGTTCCACGAACTACGAAACACAATACCCTCTCTAATTCGTTTAGAAAAAAATTGATTAAGGTCAAACGTGAACAAAACAAACAAATTAAAAATGTACATCATATAAAAATAGGGCTACTAAACATTAGATCTCTTTCTACCAAAGCACTAATTGTCAATGAAATGATTACAGATCATAGATTGGATGTGCTCTGTTTGACTGAAACCTGGCTTAAACCGGATGAATATATTAGTTTAAATGAATCTACTCCCCCAGCTTATTGTTATAAACATGAGCCTCGTCTGAAGGGTCGAGGAGGAGGTGTTGCTACAATTTACAGTGAAGTTTTTGGTGTTACTCAGAGGACAGGATATAAATGTAAGTCTTTTGAACTAGT
Organism: Xyrauchen texanus; assembly: GCF_025860055.1. Lineage (NCBI taxonomy): Eukaryota > Metazoa > Chordata > Actinopteri > Cypriniformes > Catostomidae > Xyrauchen > Xyrauchen texanus. Next base: position 12,215,863 of record NC_068296.1, on the reverse strand, counting down.
AATGCTTAAGGTGACACCGTCAAATACAAATAAAAATTCTCTGTCGTCCTTCACCCTTGCTACAGTGTATAGATCACCCGGGCCTTATTTAGATTTCCTTAGTGAATTAGCAAATTTTTTATCAGATCTTGTAGTTACTGTAGATAGAGCCTTAATTGTTGGTGACTTCAACATTCACATAGATAATGAAAATGATACTTTGGGATTAGCATTTATCGATATTCTCAACTCTCTTGGAGTCAGACAAAATGTAACAGGACCAACTCATCGCCATAATCATACGCTAGATTTAATTCTTTCATATGGAGTTGATGTTGATAATATAGAAATTCTGCAGCAGAGCGATGACATCTCGGATCATTACCTCGTCTCTTGCATGCTGCAATCAGCTAATGTTACTCAATCTACACCACGCCATCGTTCAGGTAGAACTATTCTTTCGACCACTAAAGATAGCTTCACTAATACTCTTCCAGATCTATCTCATAAACTCAATAAACCCCAAAGCCCAGAAGAACTTGATGAAATAACAAAACATTTAAATGCAGTCTTCTCTAGCACCCTTGATTTTGTCACCCCACTTTGATTACATAAAATAAAGAAAATGATACTTTGGGATTAGCATTTATCGATATTCTCAACTCTCTTGGAGTCAGACAAAATGTAACAGGACCAACTCATCGCCATAATCATACGCTAGATTTAATTCTTTCATATGGAGTTGATGTTGATAATATAGAAATTCTGCAGCACAGCGATGACATCTCGGATCATTACCTCGTCTCTTGTATGCTACGATCAGCTAATGTTACTCAATATACACCATGCTATCATTCAGGTAGAACTATTCTTTCGACCACTAAAGATAGCTTCACTAATAATCTTCCAGATCTATCTCATACACTCAATAAACCCTAAAGCCCAGAAGTACTTGATGAAATAACAAAAAATTAAATGCAGTCTTCTCTAGCACTCTAGTTAGTGTCACCCCACTTCGATTAAAGAAAATTAAAGAAATAAGCCCTGCACCATGGTACAATGATCACACTCATGCTCTCAAGAGAGCAGCTCGGAAAATGGAGCGCATGTGGAAAAATACAAAATTAGAAGTATTTCAGGGTGCATGGAAGGATAGTGTCTGTAGCTACAAACACGCACTCAAAGCTGCCAGGTCAGCATATTTTAGTAAACTCATAGAAAATAACCACAACAATCCTAGATGTTTATTCAGTACTGTGGCTAAATTGGTTAGGAATAAAGCCTCAACTGAACCAGATATTACGTCACAGCTCAAGAGTAATGACTTCATGAATTTCTATACAAATAAAATTGAAATAATCAGAAATAAAATTGGAATTATGCAATCATCTGTCATAGCACCTCAGAAAACAGTGTCGAATAATTTCCCTCATGTGCAACTTCAATCCTTCGCTATCATAGGTCATGAAGAGCTAACAAAACTTATCGAAACATCAAAAGCCACAACTTGTTTGTTAGATCCTATACCAACTAAGCTCTTAAAAGAGGTATCTCCTGTAATATCAGAACCTCTTCTTAATATCATTAACTCCTCGCTATGCTTAGGACATGTCCCAAGAAACTTTAAAATGGCAATTATCAAACCGCTAATTAAGAAGCCACAACTTAATCCTGGAGAACTTGCTAATTATAGACCGATTTCAAATCTCCCGTTTATGTCAAAAATACTAGAAAAGGTAGTATCCTCCCAAATATGTTCATTTCTACAGAGAAATAGTATATATGAAGAATTTCAATCAGGATTTAGGCCTCATCACAGTACAGAGACTGCACTTATCAGAGTTACAAATGACTTGCTCTTATCATCTGATCGCGGCTGCATTTCTCTTCTAGTGCTTTTAGATCTTAGTGCTGCATTCGACCACGATAGATCACGACATTCTCTTGAATAGGCTAGAGAATTATGTTGGAATTTGTGGAGTGGCATTAGCATGGTTTAGGTCATATTTAGCAGACCGCTACCACTTTGTCTATGTAAATGAGGAATTGTCAAACCAAACAAAAGTAAAATATGGAGTGCCACAGGGATCAGTTTTAGGGCCTCTGCTTTTCTCCATGTATATGCTTCCCCTGGGAGATATTATCAGGAATCGTGGAATAAGTTTCCACTGCTATGCTGACGATACACAACTTTATATTTCTTCAAAACCTGATGAGATTTCACAATTCTCAAAATTAGCAGAGTGTATTAATGAAATAAAAGACTGGATGGCCAGAAATTTCCTTCTACTCAATTCTGACAAAACAGAGGTTCTAATTATTGGACCAAAAAAACTCTAAAAATAAGCCACTAAAATATAATTTGACTCTAGATGGATGTATTGTTACATCATCTTCAACAGCGAAGAACTTAGGTGTTATATTTGATACCAATCTGTCCTTTGAAAATCAAATTACAAATGTTTGTAGAACAGCATTCTTCCACCTAAGAAATATTGCTAAATTAAGGCATATGCTCTCGGTTGCTGATGCCAAAAAACTAATTCATGCGTTCATGACCTCAAGACTAGATTATTGTAATGCATTACTGGGAGGATGTCCAGCAAGATCAATAAATAAACTTCAATTGGTTCAAAATGCAGCAGCCAGAGTGCTGACGAGAACCAAGAAATATGATCATATTAGCCCCATTTTATCATCGTTACATTGGCTACCTGTTAAATTCCGTATTGATTTTAAAATTCTGTTAACTACGTACAAAGCTTTGAATGGTCTAGCTCCGCAGTACTTCAGTGATCTTCTACCACGCTATATTCCAACACGTTCATTAAGATCGCAAAATTCTGGCCTATTAGTAGTTCCTAGAATATCAAAATCCACTAAAGGAGGAAGATCCTTTTCATATTTGGCTCCTAAACTATGGAATAGTCTCCCAAACACTGTTCAAGATGCAGACACACTCTCTCAGTTTAAGTCTAGACTAAAGACTCATCTATTTAGCCAGGCATACACCTAATTTATCCTCCAACCCACAATTAGGCTACTTTAGTTGGGTCTGCCAGAACCAGAAACCAGAAACATTGAGCATGATCTCTAACTCTGCAATAAATTAAATGGCATCTACGCTTACATCTTTTTATTTGTTTCCCTGTCTCAACCTCGGGACTCCTATCCTGAGGTCACCAGAACCGGCTGGATCTAGCAGCATTCCTGCATCATGTTGGACTCCACTGCTACATGTCGCAGAATGATGATGACTAAATGCAGCCGGTGCCAGCCAAACATCACTTCAATCTATTATGATGGACTTCAGAGGATGAAATGATGCCAGCTCCAACCTGCATCACCTCAGTCTATTTATGGACTATGATCTTGAAATGAAATGCTTAGACTAACTATTGCCAACAAAAGCCTTCATCAGCCAATTAACAAGGACAATTGCATCTATGTGAACTTCTGCAATTAATCAAGATGGACTTCAAAGACTTTGGTCATTAATCTTACAGTTCAAACACAATCGATGTTTAATCACTGACCCTTAACATTTAGTTTAATCATTTTAAACCATGATTTTACCTATACATAATTAATATTTACATTACATTCATAATGTTAGCCAGAGGGGAACTGGCCCCCACAGTGAGTCTGGTTTCTCCCAAGGTTATTTTTCTCCATTAATCTACATCTTATGGAGTTTTGTGTTCCTTGCCACAGTCGCCTACAGCTTGCTCACTGGGGTTATTAATACAATTATCATTTAATTATTTTTAAACACGATTAAAAATCGTATTTTATCTAAATTACACAATGATGATTCATAGACTTTATAGACATTACAGTTTTATCGTCTGTTAATGCTGATATTCTGTAAAGCTGCTTTGAAACGATGTGTGTTGTGAAAGGCGCTATACAAATAAAATTGACTTGACTTGACTTGACTTATCGACACTTCCATCCGTTCGTTATTTATAACAAAATTTCCCATCCACGGGGCCAGCCAAAGCGGTCTCGTCAGCTTCTTCGTTCATGTTAACTGTGGTTTGTTGTTGTCTGAAGTCATGAACGCTAGTTGGTGCTCCAGTATAATCGGTCCGCCGAAACTCATTGAGTGAGAAACGTTCCGCGGTGCAAAAATAAGTGTGATTAAAATGCGTATAAAATGTTTAACGTTTTATTTTTTGTGTAATTAATTAATCTTAATTAACGCGTTAAAGTCTGTAATTAATTAATCTTAATTAACGCGTTAAAGTCCGGCTCTATATATATATATATATATATATATATATATATATATATATATATATATATATATATATATATATATATATTAGAACATTTCTTCATCCTGTGTTAAAGCAATGAAACAAGCGTGCATCCTGTCAACAGCATTAAAACAACGGGTAACCCCGTGATTGCCGTGATTCCTCGTGAATGCCCCATTTCTCTCTGTAATGAGCGCATATCCACAGGAAAAAATATGTTATGGGTTGTCAAATGATATGCAGTTCTTTAGAGGGCATATAATTTGATAGATTATTCTGCTGATGGATGACAGAAATTCCCAATCCATCTGTGCTACACAGTTTTATTTTGATGTGGCCAGGAAGCACAGAGTTGTCAACTTTTATCTCTGGTGTAATTGGGTTGTTTCAGTTTGTGGGAGTGGTAACTGCATCTCTAACTATGTTTACCATAATGAAAACACCCTTGTGATTCAGGTGATACCTTTTTTAAATCTCAATGTCAACATTATAATATTTACAATATTATAATATTTTAATATTACAACACATTGACTCATTTGTGATTTAGGTGATACCTTAATATCATAATAATGTTCAAAAATATTGTTTTTTAATGTGGATTGATGGCAGCAGTCATGCTTCGGATCGTTTGTGAGTCCCTCTTAAGGAGTTAGAAGTCCTCAGGATGACATCTAAGCTCCATGGGTTTAGGATCTACTTTTAGTGTTTACTTTTAGCCCCTAATTTTTAAGGGTTACTCTTAAATTTCCACATTAGGAGCTACTCCTAGCCTTGAGATTTTTTGTGACTACAGGCCCATCAGTGATTAGTTACTTACATAAATATTCGTCATGAGGATGCATGGTCATATAGTTTGAGTAATGTTTTTGTCCAGAAATTCAGAAGCATTGAACTTCAAATGTATTTACATGGTGTAAAAATACAAAGGGAGTTACATATTTCCTCCCAGGATGCTGACATAGCTCTAGACACTCCATCAATGACAGACACAAATATGTTTCTAAAATATGACAGACTCAAGTAATCGGTCTGGAATTTATGTGTGGACTACATTGTGAATATAAAATGAAGATTATGTTTGCATTTTGATGCGTTTGATGGACAAAGCTCTTTCAAAGAAATAGCGACATATTGTTATACTGTATGAAACACAGAGATAATTTAAATAATATATCAAATGTGTTCATCAGGAGTTGGTCTAATTTGCGATGTAAAGTTCAGAAAACATGCAAGCACACCTCCAAATACTTCTTTAGATTTAATGTGAAATAATTTGCAGTAGATAGGATATTAAGTTTTGGAAAGCAGAGTTTACATTGCAAAGAATATTCAGTTCCCTTTTAAGTCAGTCACTTTGCAAATGCCTCCATTACAGGCGTCTTCACCATCCCCACAATCAGAGCACATGGTACGATCACATTTGGCGGTTCTGATAAAGACCATGTATACCCCTCCTCTGCACGGGGATGCCCCTGTCCAAGTCATGTCAGCTTACATCCTTCCTCGTAGGCAAGGCCTACGCTGGGGCAGGTCAAGCTTGTTCCACTTTGCACACCATGGCAGTATTTCATACCAGGCTGACCTGCTTAAAGACATAGATGATAATAGGCCAGACTCTGAGGCTTTCAAGTTGCTGCTTTGTGCCAGATTGCACTCTGGGCTACTAAGAACACTGCTCAAGCCATCGGCTGGTCTAGACTGATGTCCATAGAGTGTCAATACTGGCTCAATCTGACAGAGATTTGCAATAAGAACAAGGCTGTTTTGCTAGACAATCTGGTCTCACAGCAGGAACTCTTCGGTAATGCCACGAGTGCCTTCACACAGCACTTCCCAACAACTAAAATGCAGTTGCAATCATACAAGCACCTCTTACCAAGCTTGCGCTCTTCCTTGGGACAGCACCTGGCTAAACTCAGTATTCCAGCCACTTCAGCTCACCACAAAGTGGAGACTAAGCCAGCAGTTAGGACCCAGTGGCTGTGGCCAAACTGTAAAATTGTGCACTTTGGCACTCGTCCCAGCAGAAAACTTCCCTTTGGTAATTCAAGCATTCCTGATGGTTTGAGTATCATTAAGCAGCCAAACCACACTTCTGTGTACCCTCATAGTTTTCCTTGTTCTTCCTGCCATCAACTGCTGGGATGGAGAGTACGTTCACAACACTGTTACTGTTTGTACTGTTGTTGGCTCCATGCCAAATGTTAGTCATGTTCCAATAAAGTTTTCAGGCTTTTTTTTTTTCAGTTGCTCGAGGCTCAATTATAAGCATGAAAATGAGCTCCTCTCCATATCCCAATGTGAACTCCGTTTTAATGCCAAGAGGGACGGTGAACTGTTGTCCAATTTGGATTTAAAACTATTGAACCAGAGTGGAGAGAGATATTCTACTTCTTAAAGATTTGTATTATATTATTTTATTTATTTTAAAAACACTGACTTGTCATTTCCAGGCAACTGATTAATAATAAATAATAAAGTATATATATGATTATTTTGTTGTTGTTTTTTATTTTATTTACATTTACACCTCGAAAAAATAAAGAAATAAAAAAGGTATGCTTTTTCTCCTGGAAATTGTTTTAAAATCAGATTGCAAGAAGCAATTTCAGCCTGTGCCTTTCATTTTTGTTTATCATGGTAATTGAACGAATTGCGGGTGGTTCGTAGGCATGCTGTCTGAAACTAAGACTACCTTGCATCTGCCTTGGCTAAATATGTCTGCATTCTGTCTGTTGCAGGATGGATCCATTTCTTACTCACTCCCTCTTTTGGTTCCCTATTCTAGGATGAACACACAAGAAAGCAACAATATTTACTGCAAAAGTCAGTGACTTAACTATGCTCTCTAAGCTTGCTATAAAACAACATGAGAATTAGCCCAGGTGGTAACACAAACACACACACAGTGACGAGGCAGGCAAGGAATTTGGATCTAAATGCAGCTTTAATAAACAAGTTAACTCCAAAGAAAGGAAAAGCAAAACACAGGGAACCTGGCACCACGCATAGACAAAAACCTTCATAAATACAAGAACTGACACAGGAAACAGGAAAACCAAGGGCTTAAATAAATTGTAAATGGTCTGCACTCATATAGCGCCTTTATAACCTTAGCGGTATTCAAAGTGCTTTACACTGCATCTCATTCACCCATTCATACACACATTCACACACCAATGACGGCAGAGCCATGCAAGGTGCTAGCCTGCAACTTGGGGGTTCAGGGTCTTGCCCAAGGACACTTCGGCATGTGGAGTCGTGTGGGCCGGGAATTGAACCACCTGCTATTAGTGGCCAACCTGCTCTACCACCTGAGCCACAGCTGCCCCCAAGGGAAATACACAAGGGAACAAACAAGGGAATGAGGAACACCTGGGGAAACAATCAGGGAATGAGAAATAATCAAGGAGAACCAATCAAGGAATAAAAGTACAAAAGTACTACAAAACTAACACAGGAAACAAAACAAGAATTTCAATATAAAAGTACAAAAACCAAAGACAACAGAGCTCCCGCTTTAAGGAGCAGATTCCAGACGCTCCAAAAAAGCACAAAAACTAATTGTCCATGGAGTGTAGGGGAAAACATGTGGTTTGGGGGGGGGGCAAAAAGGGCAAACAGGCAGTCCAAGGGGGTGACAAGCGGCCAGGAGACCAAGGGGACCAGAACAGATCCGGGGGACACCCAGGAGACCAAGGGGACCAGAGCCGACCAGACAGGTGGTCAGGCGGTCACAGGACGGGGACTGGGTCAGGGGGCCTGGGAGGTGGCCACAGGACGGGGACTGGGTCAGGGGGCCTTGGAGGCGGCCACAGGACGGGGACTGGGTCAGGCGGCCACAGGAGCCGCTGCTTGTAAGGCGGACAGAACCGCTGAAGGAAGAGTCTCTGGGGGAGCGCGTGGAGCAGCATGAGTGATAGTCTCTGGGGCAGCGGGTGGGGCCGTGTGAGGAAAGAAAGGGAAAAAAAAAGCACAGGGAACCTGGCACCACGCATTGACAAAAAACCTTCATACATACAAGAATTGACACAGCAAACAGGGAAACCAAGGGCTTACATACACAAGAGAATAAACAAGGGAAGAGGAACACCTGGGGAAACAACCAGGGAATGACAAGTAATCAGGGAGAACCAATCAAGTAATAAAACTACAAAGGACTACAAAACTAACATAGGAAACAGGAAACAAAACAAGAATTGCAATATAAAAGTACAAAAACAAAAGACAACAGGGAATATGACACACACAGCTGCTACCTTGTGCTTCTAAAATACTGAACCTAAGCTAACCCTGATAGCACACGTACATCACACAGACGTCTATTTAATGTTTGTGTTTACATCTGGAAGAAGTACACTACAGTGCAAAACTTTTAGGCACTTGTGAAAAATGTTGCATAGTGAGGATGTCTCCAAAAATAATGACATAAATAGTTTTCATTTATCACTTAATGTCATACAAAGTTCAGTAAACTTAAAGAGCTAACTTAATATTGAGTGTGACCACCTTTGCCTTTAAAACAGCACTCTCAGTTGTTGGCAGATAGGATGTTCCAAGATTCTTGGAGAATTTGCCACAGTTCTTATATCTATTTAGGCTGTCTCAATTGCTTCTGTCTCTTTATGTAATCTCAGACTGACACAAGGTTCAATGGGGGGGCTTTTTAGGGGCCATGACATCTGTTGCAGGGCTCCCTGTAGTTCTATTCTAATCTTTCTATTTGCAAAAGTAATGTTTTGGAGTCTAACATACATTTCATATTTACACACTAAAGCTGAATATATAAATAACCATCTTAAGACAATTTTTTTTAAAACACCTTATGTGCATAAGACTTTTATTTTTACAGAGTTTGCACATCTGCAATATGTCTGTAAGACTTATGTCAATTAGAATGTCTCAGATGTTTATAAGAAATTTAGCAGATGTTTTTGAGACGTTTATGATTTAGAATGTTTGCAGAATGATGCATTTCAGATGAAAAGAGTGGTGGTGGTGTAGTGGTCTAAGCACGTAACTGGTAAGCTGGTAATCAGAAGGATGCTGGTTTGAGCCCCACAGCCACCACCATTGTGTCCTTGAGCAAGGCACTTAACTCCAGGTTGCTCTGAGGGGATTGTCCCTGTAATAAGGGCTCTGTAAGTCGCTTTGGATAAAAGCGTCTGCCAAATGCATAAATGTAAATGTAAAAGATCTAAAACAGACTTCTCTGAAATGTACATATACTCACTGGGAAGCATCTGAAATTTCGTTTGCTCCATGAAAGCATAACTGTATAATGTTTTATTGCTTCGACAAATTGTGCCACTCCAGGCTCCACATTTGTCGACACAGTCCAGCAAATGCTAGGACACAGAATTCTCTGTCATGCAACAGTGCTAATTAACAGGTTTGAACATAGGCGAGAGTTGAATTGAAAGGAAAATCTTTGTCATCAGTCAAGATGGTGTAATATAATTTTAATAGAACAAATAATAAGACAGTAGACTATAACATAGTTTCATTGCCACAGTCCTTGTAGTCTAAGATGGCATGCCCACAAACTGTTCACTGGCTGTCTGGCATACTATATATTAAAGGTTTGCACAGGCCTTAATATGGAAAAACAGAGCAGATGCATGTTCGGTGTAAATGGCCCCTAACACATCCATTCACGCATGCCTTTGAATGAGAGCGCTTGTGTGAAACAAGTTGAATAGGCCTGTTTATTTTGTCATTAATTACAAACCAAAACCCGACTGAACCCAAAGTCCTACTTGAAAAACTGACCAGAACCCAGCCCGAAACCCGGTGGATTCTCGGGTGTCATTGGGGCCATGTCGGGTAGCAGACTTCTACTGTACAGTAAATTGCTTTAAAAAATATCACTCTAGTCTACACAACTTCTGGACATAAAGGTACAGATTTTTGTTTTAGTCCACATGGAAACAAAGACGTTTTTACATGACAAAAGGTTGGTAAAGACCAAATATAATATAACCCCATAATTAACCAAAATCACTGGATTTGACAAAGTTTACCTTGTTAGTGGCATCAAATCAAGTTTGGTTTTAGGCACTTCATATAGAGTTTACTAGATATCCAGAAACGGAACTGCATATTCTGCTTTGCTTCGTGAGTTATGTACTGTATGTCTGTGAAATTATCACATAGTACATTTGGATGGACAGAAATCCTTATAACAAAGCAAATTTTACACATATGTTTGCTGAAACTGTCATTAAATTATGTAAGAGTCGTCCCAAGTCCATTCAACCAGAGGTCCCGGCTCAACATTTTTTAAAATAATTTTTAAAAGTAAAAAAAATAACCTTAGAAAGGAGGCAGCATCATTATTTTATTTTTACACAGAGATAGGTAGGTGTATTAATAAAATCAGTTGACTTCAGCACACTTTTTTGCATTATATGCCAATGGTGTGTCCAAACATTGGAAAACAACACAAAAGTGTTTCAAAGTTGGAGTGCCTAAAACTCAAAAAGTACAAGGGGCATCTTAATATCCCTAACTATCTACATTTTCAAAAATCAACATATTTTTCTGATTCACACTGATATTTTCTGATATTTTTCTGGTTTTTGACCATTGAAAATGCATACAATTTTATAACTTATGCATGGAGCCACATTTAGAGCCCCATAATTCTGGGATACAATCATATAGAGCCTTACAAATTAAGATACCAAAAGGGAATTTTGTTCTGAAGCAGAATCTAAAAGGATAGTAAGATATCTTTTAAATTTCTCAATTTAAAAGGCATTCCAAATTTGAAGAAAAATAAAAAAAATAAAATTGGAATCACACCATTGTCATATAATGCAACCATGTTCAGTGTTCTGAATCCACTGATTGTAGTTATAGACCTACCTCTTTCTATGTAAAAAATGCATTAACAAAATAATAATAAAAATAAAAAAATTGCCAGGGAAGTTTCTGAAATTTGGTTGACATGGAAGAATCGTTGAATGAATTTTTTGGTGGTCTGTTATTGTGGTATAATCTTACTGTTTCTCGATGTGTGTTCTAGTGTTGGGTTCGAGTCCACCTTAGTCGAATCAGAGTCAAGTCTGAGTCTTTAAACAATCGAGTCCTAGTTGAGTTTGAGTCCAAAAGGGGCTGAGTCAGACCCAAGACAGAGTCCATAACAAGCCAAGTCCCAGCCGAGACCAAATGCATCTGTTCATGAATCTGAATTAAAATTGTAACAGTAAACTCAACATCAATATTTTAAGCTTATTTTAAACATCACAACTATGGACAGTTTGTCAGTATAAATGTAACAAAAACACCTCTGTTAAAAATTTAATATATATATTTAATGATTAGTAAGCTGAACAGCTTTCAAAATGGTTTCAGAATGAAAGCATAAGCTTTAGGTATATGAAGACAACACTGTCTTTCAACACAATTCGTATTGTGTTCTGTTTACATTTCAGTTATTTGTTGCTTTTTCCCCTCCACTCAAACATACATCAAAGAAAGTGAAAGCTGCGTTAGTCATTACAACCAGAGTTATTATTATTTCACATTTTTATTAAGTTTTTATTTCTACTTCATTTCCATTTCTAAAGAAATAATATATTCTGAGATTTCTTCCTGAATCTTTTTTCTTTATATGCTGACTGATTTGGGAAAATACATACTGTACAAATAAGTCAACACATTAGTAATTATCACTTGATGAGAAGATATATCTCATGATTTGACTGCAAAAGTTACATCCAAAAACACTGGAAAGCCCACTGATAATATTAGGGCCATGTCATCACGGACATGATTTTCTAGTTAATTTGCGGGGCAGTTCAGCGTACTGCTCTTGCCTTAATCCGCGTTGGTCTGCAATCAGTCTGAAATCTTTAAATACTAACCAAAGAAAATTTCATTGAGCTCTTCTTTATCCGCAAAAACATGGAGAATAATAATTTTGAGTCATAAATGTAACAGAATTGTCCTTCAAACGTGTCCGAGACATGCATAAAAAGACGTGCATAAGTTACCCTGTGGTTTACAATAAAAATAAAATAAACATTTAAGATAAAAACGTCATAACCAACTAAATTCAACTCGTAATATGAAGTTTAGCGTCATGCACAAAATCTGTATTCAAATAATACATTTAATTAAATTATAAACAAAAAATTTCACTGCCCAAAATATCCTAATATTTGATTATGCATGGTTGAATGTTGTGAATGGTGGACAAATGCTATGAAAGAATGTATTTTAAAGAGCCCATATTATGCTACTTAACAGGTTCATAATTTTATTCTGGGGTCTACTAGAATAAGTTTACATGCTTTAATGTTCAATCTTTTTCCCAGTATGTACATTGCTACTCCCCTCTATTCATCCTCTGGCTAAAATGCTATGAATTGTCAGCTGACATAGTCTGTTGTGAATGGTCAACCACATGTTTCAGAAATATGTGTCGTTCTTTACCATAACCGAGTTTCAGCTCCTGAGTCTTCCTTAGCAGCTCTGTAAACCCTATTGTAACTACGGTAACAGTAAGGTCAGTTCCTGACAAACCAATTCGAGCCTGAGTCCAATAATGAAAGTTTGGAAGAACCACCTTCGCAAGCACGACATGAGCAGGACGTTTCACAGTGGTAATTTTTAATTTTGTAGCTTTCTTATAAGTACACTTTTGATTATTGTGAACTTAACAAAGCTTCAAGTAAAAGACTCATAGTGCATCTAAGTTAGTCATCTTTTGCTGGAATGGGTGTAGCCAAACTTTTCACCAGAGCTATGAACTGAGAACAGAGGCTTACTGTTGGACATTACCGGGGGTATTAGAGAGTTCGTGAGCAAGTTAACCTAGCACTACTGTGGATTTCAGACATAAAATTACCATTTGTAAAAATAAATCCATCTCCACACTTGATAACTATTCATGGTAGTAAAAACGACAAACAATCTGCATAATTTTACACAATTGTAAGCTTGCGAAGTCTGATGGCTTGTGAGAGTAGTTGCCCTTCCGTCACTCACTTGACATTGTGTCGATGTAGTGACACTAGGGGTTGCTCTTGGGAGCCCCAAAAAAACTCTGATCTTTGAGAAAAGGCCATTGAGAATTGGCGAGTGGAATTTGCATGCCACTCCCCTAGACATACTGATATAAAAGGAGCTGGCTCGCAACCACTCATTCAGATTTTATCTTCGGAGCCGAGCGGTTGTGTGTCAGTGAACTGAATTCCACTGCCAGTGCATTCACCCCTAATAAGCATATGCTGTTGGATATACGGCACATTCCAGCGACTTTCTCAACTTCTACATGATCAGTGCAGAGTACGACCCTGGGTTTATAGATATGAAAGAGTATATATTCCTGCAATAGAGTATATTCCCTCTATTAGAGCAAAACACATTAACGTGAACTTCATTTTAAAGATGCATTTCTTTAAATATGCCTTTCTGTCTTTGTGTAGTTCTTGAATGCAGTCGTTATCTCTCCACCTCAGACGGCCATGGGCACTGCCTTACGTGTTCATGGATGGTTCATGTTCTCATTGCAAGAACAAGACCATGGAAACATTGCAGCCGTGGCTTTACCTGAAGGACGTGTACTTCCACGTCTCGATTCTATTTCGACACAGATCCATCCTGTGGTTTGCTTTCGAGGACCAGGAGTATCAGTATCAGTTCGCGAAAGTCACAGAGGCAGCCCTTGCCACGCTAGGGAAGTTGTCATTCACATTTTTTATGTGAATGCTCCACAGATGTTGGTTACTCCAGTAGTCCCCTGTGATGTATTTTCCACAGTACTGAGATGCAGACCTGCATCTCCCTTGGGCAGAGCTCTCTCTGCCCCCGGTCGCTAGGTTTGTAGAGCTCCTCCCCGGTGGTAGGCAGGACCTACCACCGTGCCTCTTCCATGTGCGGCTGGTCAGCCCACATGACATATTGCCAAATGTTAACTACCTTTGGGCAGGATGTGGTCTCTGCAGTGTCTTTTCCTGAAACAATAGGAAAGGGAAAGAATACCTTCCCCGGCATGAATAATAGCATTAGATGGCTCAAGCCGAATCTAATATTCTGTGGAGAATAAAAACATAAAGAGAAACGGCTGGTGCGGGCTGCTCCCATGCTAGTTACGTCTCTCCCTCCCCTTCAGGGATGTGGAGAACTACATGACATCTTTTGGGTCATTGGGGAGGCTATGTGCAGACTGGTGCACCTGCTATAATGCACGTAGCAGCTTGCTTGCACCTGTATCAGCAGTCCACGTAACATGGTTCAGATAGTTGTGGCATTTCGTACAGGGAACCCTAGTGTCACAACATCGACACAACGTCGAATGAGTGACAGAAGGGGAATGTCTCGGTAACTGTCGTAACCTCCATTCCCTGATGGAGGGAACGAGATGTTGTGTCCCTCTTGCCACAACCCTGTACTACCTACTGGAATGTCCATGACCCTGTTTCGGCTCCTCAGCACAAAACCTGAATGAGTGGTTGCGAGCCATCTCCTTTTATACTCGTATGTCCAGGGGAGTGGCATGCAAATTCCACTCGCCAATTCTTATTGGCCTTTTCTCAAAGATCAGAGGTGTTTGGATCTCCCAAGTGCGACCCCTAGTGTCACTACATCAACACAACTTCTCGTTCCCTCCATCAGGGAATGGAGGTTACGACAGTAACCAAAACGTTATACTCCATCAACATGTTGTTTTGTTGGGCATATTTTTAATAAATTAATTATTACATGGAGGAAAATCAGTGTTAACAGACTTTATTCTTTCAACATGTGACTAGTCCTTCAAAATCTCACTTGTGTGATGATGATAATGCTGTGACTAGTGAGTGATAATGCCAGTAGATCTATCACTGGCTACAAATGTGTTGAGATGGACAATTGCGCAAAAGATCTCAAGGACATCTCCAAACTCGCAATAGTTATGTTGTGCGTCCTCCTGTCCTCCCGAGAATGTTCTTTCAATGTAGCTTGGCAAAACTGGTCTTCATAAGAACATGTCTTGTTCTGTCAAAGTGGGAGGTTCTTGTCCAGAATAAAAAGAGGAACAGACCCTACGCTGTAAAGTGAACGAGATTACAGACCCTGACAGGATATGCACAAAGTTGAATCCCTTATTCGGAATGGCACCAATAATGACTTCAAAATGACTAACAAATTCTACCAACTGATTATCAAATGAGCAAAGGGATAGAGTGAAATCTTAAATAAACATATCTAAAATGACCATGCAATTGTCAGTCTTTGTGTTGCAATCTCCATTTATTGTGTGTGTTTCAGAAATCGTAGCTTGTAAGGAGTAACACTGACTAAGACTATATCATATATATTTTCCACTTTTTGAAATCGATGTGAATGTTAAAAAGCGAGACATATGAGGAAATGTCTCTCCTCAAGACAGAACACAGTGTCTGTGAGGTGATGGAGGGATGAAGTTTCTGATCAATAAGGGGGATTTCTTTCTAAATCAAAGCAATTGCATGTAACCTGCAAAGAACAAGCACTGACTGTTGTGTTGGAATATAAAGGGCTGGGATATCATCACAATGATTTTGCTTGTGATATAAAATTTAGCAATAGAGTTTTTGTTTGTTTTTTTGACACTATGGATGATGATGGAGAACAATCTACAGTTGACTATAAATAATCAGCTTTATCTTGCAAATAAAATAATTAAACAATATACTGTCATTTAATAAAATAACAATGAAGAAGAAGAAGAAAAGGAAGATGAAGAAGAAGAAATAATTTTATGAATTTTACTAGGTATATTTGTTATATTGGAGCTACTGTCACATTTTAAATTGGCTTATCTTTTAGTTTTGATGCACTTCTGGTTTAAGTACTGCAGTTAAATCTGAAAACAGATAATTTTGCCGATGCAACAGATACAGATACAGATAACGGCTTCACTGCACACCTCTAGTCTCTGAATCTCAAGGCTGATTTTGCAACCAGAAAGTCAATACATTTAAAAGAATACTCCAGATAGTCCGATCTAGCCCTGATGACAAAGAGTAGTGCTAGGGTCATCAGGCACTTTCTGATTGGCCGAAGATCAGCAGGGGAAATGGAGCAGTCATTCTCACAATGGCAGTAAGCACAGAAAAAATGAGTCCAGACGACCAGGTGTGTCCCAACTCCACTGATTGAATTCCCACCTGCCTGTATGGCCTTCACCAGCACAGCTCACATTTCATCTCACCTAATCTCATTTTGATTTTATGGCCTGTGCCGATCTGAAGCTTAAGAAGCAAACACAGCTGCCAAAGAGATTCCTCTCAAGCTGCCACAAAAGAGAAACAAAATAAGAGCAGCAATCTTTAGCTTCCCTCCGGTTGCAACTTGATGGAGTTGTTTTTGACAAAAGCCAACTGGAATGTCAAGCCAAATTGTTACTATTTGATATTGCTACTTTATTTTTGTCCCTTCTAATTACCCTAGATTCAGTTGTCATTATGTAAATGCTTGACTTGGCTAAGTCTAATGACCAGGGCAGGAGTTGAAAGGGTATCAGGGGGGATGCCATAGCCCTTGTTGCAATAAACACAAACATTATCTCTCTTGTAAAACCACCATCCCCCTTACAAGCCCCTTTACATCAGTTGTATTACTTAGAACAAATATTGCAAGTAAAATATTAAACTTTCTACGTTTGATAAATAATAGACTTTAAATAAGGGCAATTAGCTGGTCAGAATTAGATTTTGACATGTGTAGGGTTGCCAGATTTCAACAGGTGAAATCCCCCAATTAGATATTCACACTTGTACAGTTAGGAAATCATTTAGCCATGCATTTATTTTTCCTTCCTAGTGTTCTCATGAAACTTATGCCACTGAAGGTAATGCAAATTTTCAAACGTTTTGCGCACTGTCCAAAAATATTTTATCTTTCATTAAAAAGAAGAGAACAGAAGGTAAGATATTGCTATGACAAGTGTACAGTTACAACATGTACCTGTACATGTTTTTTATTTCAACCAATTCAGGATTTTGCCCATAAAATGATTTTGTGTGTAGAACCACTGTTTAAGTATCCTTCATAGAAACAGCCCAAACTTCCTTTTCTAGTTCAATTATTGGAGTAGAAAAAGTGTGTGTCTGTGACAGTGGGCGAACGATCTAGAGATAAAACCTTTTTCATGATCATAATGTGAATTCTTTTCACAAAATTCATCAGAAAATAAAATAAGAGGTATAACAGTTGCTTATCATGTGTCCTAAGGGTCAATGACGTGACGCTCATTTATTAAATAAAAATACATTAAAAAAAATACAATACATACAAACCATTTACTTGATTATATCTCTTCTATGATGAGCATATTTTCCATTTCTGACTTTAAGCCCAAGAAGAGAAAAAAAATAAATAAATATGACTTTAAGGTAAAAACTGTCATGTGGTGTCCAGAGATGGTAAAACAAATTCCAGAAAAAAATTTGTATGGCATGACTAGTACAGAATAATCTTTTATTGTTATTTCTTAAATAATTTAATATTTTTTGTTCTAAAATATAATTCAATATAATTCAAATAATCCACGATTTGCGCATTGATGTTGTAAATAAAGCGACATGTTTGATGCAAAGAAAGTATTATTATACTTTTTACTTAATGGTTACACCACATCAAGCTTGAATTCTGTTTTGTAGAAAATGCTATAAAGTTTTAAAAAAAATTATGAAACCAAATTTGGCACAAAGATTACATTTCTGAGATTATGACACAAGTGTTTTAAAATAGATTTTTAAAAGATTTCTCATTTTAACTCCTTGGACAACCTTGTCAATGACCCTTACGTATGCCCCCCCCTCAAAAAATGGACTTGAGTGTTTCTCAACACTCCAGTCATTTCTATTGTATATCACTTTTCACAATTCCCGTTGTTTCAAAGCAACTTTATAGAAAATCATACCTTAATGTCTTAAAGCCTCCAGTGATTAAACTGAAGTGACAAATCATACTCAAGTAGAAGTACTGTTACTTTCCAAAAAATGTAGTGTGAGTAAAAGTAGCTGTCCTAAAAACTACTCAAGAGTAAAAATTTGCTCATTTAAAAGTACTCATGATTAGTGAGTATTGAGTACTGAGTACTGAGTTACCAAACCTATGCCCCATTATAATGAACATGCCAACTTTTAAAATACATCACTTATGTATGATTAGCACCATGAATCTGATTCCAAAAAATAAAAGGGAGACATGATAACAGATATTAAAAGATTAAACATTTTCAATACACTGATCACCATTTTAAATAGTAATGTTTGAAACAATTACATTTAAAAAAGTTTATGTGTAGGGTCTTAATTACCCTTATTGCCGACAGAGCATTATTGTTGTGCATAAAACATGGTCAAAAAATGCAAGGAATGCAAAAAAATGCTAAATAATCAGGATCACTTGGCACGTCATGTCCTGCTCAAAAGAGGAGGTAGACCAGGCATGGGAAAAGTTGTTTGATACAGGGGCTACATCATGCTTAAAAATAAATAATTCAACCAAATATGAAAATTCTCTCAACATTTGCAGTGGTGGCTCAGTGGTTGAGGCTCAGGGTTACTAACCAGAAGGTTGGGGGTTCAAGCCCCAGCACCACCAAGATGCCACTGTTGGGCCCTTGAGCAAGGCACTTAACTCCAGGTTGCTACGGGGGGATTGTCCCTGTAATAAGTGCACTGTAAGTCGCTTTGGATAAAAGCGTCTGCCAAATGCATAAATGTAAATGTACTCATGCCATCCTGGATGTGTATGACATTCTTTCTTCTGCAGAACACAAATTAACTTTCTGCAGAACACAAATTAACACTTTTAGAAGAATATCTCAGCTCTTTTGGTCCATACAGTGAAAGTGAATCAGAATTAAAATATTGAAGCTCCACAAATCACATAAATCAGCATAAAAGTAGTCTAATCCATCTGCCTCCTAAGGTTTAATCCATGTCTTCAGAAGCAATATTATATATGTGGTGAGAAACCTTTTTTACAAATTCTCCTCCCTTCTTAGTCAATCTCCACTTAAACTTTCACTTCCTTCTTGTGTTTTTGGTGATTCACATTCTACATGCATATCACCAGCTACTGGGCAGAGATAAGCATTTCTAGCAAAAATGGACTTAAAAAAGTTTCTCATCCACACCTGGCATATCAATTCTGAAGTCATGGATTAAACCAATGGAGTTGTATGTACTTTTATTCTGCTTTTATGTGCTTTTTGAAGCATCAACATTTTGGCACCCCTTCACTTACATTTGAATGGACCTACAGAGCTGAAATATTCTTCTAAAAATCTTAATTTGTGTTCTGAAGAAAGAAAGTCAAAGACAGATAGCATGAGGGTGAGTAAATGATAAGAGAATTTTCATTTTTGTGTTCATTATTTATTTAAGTAGCACATGGGGGGCCACATTGTCCTCCTTTTGAGATACAATGTTACACAATGATTTATGTACTTGTAAGCCAAGAAATAGTTGTGTTCTCATTCTAATTGTCTGATGTTTGTGACTGGTGGAATGTTCTGCTGAAGTATTGCTCTGCAAATGTTGATACTTTTATATCTTATAGGCTAAGCATAATTATACATGTTTTTTTCATCTCTACTTTCCTGGTAATTTATTATACCAATTAACACACTCTCTACATCAGGGGTCAGTATTATTAAAAAACTGATAATTTAAAAAAATATTATTATTAAAAATGTTTTATTCTATTACATTAATACTTTTAAAGCTTCTAAATTTATTCAACCAAAAGTAGTGAGTGTTTTTCTCGTTTCCTTGATAATGTTTTTTGATTAATATCCATTATATGACATAGCCTACTAGACAGTGCTCAATTTGGTTACATGTACACTTCAAGTACGACATTTTGATGCAAATACGCTTTTTGTCCCACTGTTTAAATTCACTTTAGACATAAACGACTGCATTTACATTAAATCCTCACCAAGACAGGCAGTGGCAGAATTATAAAGTGTATTTGACCATTTAGTCGTGTAACTACATTAGTGCTCAAACATTAGCCACCTGTCAATCAAACAGCATGCAGCAACAGAAGTCAGGAAATAAAAAGGCAATCTTTGATATGTCACCTAGATCAACCAACCAACCAGTGGTGCTCTTTCTATCACGATTGATATAATGAACACCCCTGTTCTAGATGTAAAACATAGGCTAAATATAGAAAACTACTCAAAAGTTTGATCGAGGACAACTCTCTTTTTTCCAATTAACATCTAGATAATTATATCACACAGCACTATTGATATCAGTGCATTAATCTCTCAAATCAAACCCAATAATGTCAGTGATAGATACATTACAGGATACATTATAGACATACAGAATCTAGAAAGCAGAAATTTGACATTTACCTCAATATGTTTCTTCAAATTAGAGGCAGGATTAATGCTGATATCTGGCTTGAGCAAGTTAAACTCACATGACACAATCATGCAATTGGCCTTTTTTACTGCGAAAAGCCCTTCCAGGTGCGGCCGTGATGTTCAGCTGTAAACTATGAGGCATTCTCCACATCCAACAGTTGGCACCAGATCTACAGCTTCTGTTCAAGTTTTTTACATGTGATTTATTTGACGAGAGTCACGAGACTCACCCTAGACAATCATGTTGATAGATAAAAATAAAATCAGGCCAGAGAAGTAGCGAACATAGAAGGTCGGAAAATAGCGCAGTAAAAGTACAGTTACAGAACTTAAAATATACAACAGTAAAAGTATACAATTTCTAAACTACTTAAAATTTTACAATTATTGGGAAAAAGTAGTTAATTACAGTAACATGAGTATTTGTAATACTTACTTTGTAACCCTGTTTAATGGTGAAAAAAAGTCTCAAATCTGACCTCTGGTTGTACGATATATGCACATAATCCAATATTATTTTGCAACTTGAGCAAAAAGCGACTTTGCATGCAAAATTTACCGGTGTTATTACCTGCTTGTAACATGCGGACAAGTGTTGTACTCATTCCCATTTATATTTTGATGATAATAAGTCTCATTTAATCATGGGTTTCTTACGTTGTCAGATTTTTTAATCAGCTTGTTTTCGTTACTTACAAGTGTTTGCTCAATGTCATGCTCTGTGTCGTCTGAGAGAGGCTGGCTGATAAATGAAACTTTGCTGCTGCTGTATTTCTGCATGACAAATCCACCGATATGCGCGGTGATGTCGGTGTAAATAAAACGACATGTTTGATGTAGTGTAGTGCCAGAACATGACAGCGTTCTTTGGCAAATTCGACAAGCTGAAACGCTATAATCTACTTGCCGTTTGACATTGATCTTCTCACCTATATACCGTAGATATGTTGCACTGTTTTTCTTGTGAGCGCTCAGCGCCCCCTCACCACAGAGGAGATTGCTCTCACTGTTGCACTCCTTGGTTTTAATTACACTATAATGTGTTTGTTTATGCATTGTACGATACATATGGTATTGTGTAGTGAGCCTTTTATTGTACGATACAATATGATACAATGTTTTGTACACCCCTAATATATATACTGTATATACATATATACAGTCCTTTATTACTAAACATCAGGCTAGTAACCTGATGTCCTGTTTAGTAAAGTAAACAGGACATGAACATATGCCAGTCAGCATGCCAACAAATATTACCACTTATTTATTGTTCCACTGCAGTTATCATTTCTGAGGTACCATGCATAGAAAAGCATCTGAAGCCCTTCAGACCTATCAAACCAGACTCTCAGGCACATATCTCTGCAGCTCTTTGCAGCATTGTGAATATGAAGGCACATGGACAGGTTTAAATATGAATCATACCCATTGTTAGGGAAAGCTTTGTGGACTTGACGTGAGCAAAATATCCTACCTCACCTCCACTCTTATTTCTGATAAGTGACAGATTTGAACTTAAAAAAGTTAGTTGGCAGCATACCTGTCAAGCTGTGCCACTCAGTGTGTGTGTGTGTGTGTGAAATGGCAGTAATGGCAATAGCAGAAGATTAGTGCGGTGACTGACAGACAGGAACATTAGCATTCAGATCCATGCCACTGCTTTGATTTCTCCTTGCTGCTATCCGATGGGATCCTGGAACCATCCACTTTTTCCTTGTTCATCCAGCTCTCCTGCATTGCCACATCCTGAATCCCATTCTGTCATCTCTCTATACAGCTTCACTCTTGTAGCTAGTCATCAGTGGTCCAGGTAGTCCTCACCATACCTCAAAACTCTCATGTTGAAGTCAGTCTACCCTCTTACAAAGTCTGAAACACATTAATAGAACATAAACACAAATGGAACATACCACCGAGACCCGTGACATTCACCACTTCGTCAAATTGACAAGATTACAGTGAGATTAAACAACAATGTGTTAAAATACTGATTCAACAGAGTAAGGCTATTAAATTCTTGAAGTCATGTCCAAGGTCAAAGAGCCAAGAAATACGCTATGCCTAGGGGTCCTCAGCACCAGGGGTGCCGGAACTGGGAGGGAACCAAGAACCCACCCACACCCACAAATCTTTACCCCACATAGCCATCGGTTGATTTTAAAATTTGTTGCATATCTCTGCTGGCTTGCATTAAAAGCACATTTCTGATATATGCTATGACTCGCAGTAGTTTTAGCACCTATTATTTCAAACATAAGTTTGAAATTTGCCTTTTTGTCCCTGCAGTTGAATAAAAAGGCGTATTTCTGATATGAGCATCAGACCTAAAGAAATTGTGTATATTTATTAGTGTTAGTGCAGTTCGTTTTTGTATTAGTAAAAATGGTTGACATCCTGAAGTGTTTTGTCTATGGCTAGAATTGCGGGATTTCACTTTCTGTGGCCAAGCCCACTCTCTCCCCAACCTATGTTTTTTTTTTTTTTTTTTTTTTGGTATTCTATTAATGAATATATATGTGTGCTCTACTGTATTTATGTATTTTGGTGTGGGTAGTAAACTGTTCTGCTGTGCTGGGATCTGATTTGTGTCTAGCCATGTTTTGAGGGTTTCTCAGGCCATAATTTTGTCAAATGATCATACCAACTGTTAGTATTTGAATGTTAACTCTATGTCTATGTCTTTTTCATTCTTTGCAGTAGATGAGTGCCTAGGGCAGGAAGATTAGCTTCCCTTTTGTACCTGGTGGTGGTTTTCTCTTTACTGCATGCTGTACTGTGCTCATCAGTATTTATTAAAACGTTTTGGTCCTATGTCCTTCATCAGCCATTTGCTGCATGATTTTATATTTTTCTTTATAAAAAAAACTTTTTCTTCAAGCCTTAAAAAAAATATACTGTGGCGGTGGGGGTAAGGTCAATCATTCGTCCGGAGAAAAAGCGGTAAGTGTGAACTCACCTGAGCGCTATAATGTAACACCTCTTTCTGATTGCAGTAAGCACTGGAGAGAGAGAGAGAGAGAGAGAGAGAGAGAGAGAGAGAGAGAGAGAGAGAGAGAGAGTTACGCTTTATGTGTTTTAAGATTAGGTTTGACATTAAAAGTTACATTGACTGTTCTGCCAGTTCCGCCTCCTCATTTAACTGTTACAAATATATATATATATATATATATATATATATATATATATATATATATATATAAAATAAATTAATTCAGAAGAGTTTCTAAGACATCAATGACTCCTTTACAGAATTTTCCCCTCACTGAGTTTGCATTCAAGCACAATGGGATAATAAAACATGTAATCAAGGCATTTCACTCAGGGAATATTGAAGTTCAAAATTATTTCACAATGCATTGTAATTGTGATGGCTTGTTTTCAATGAAAAAAAGTAAAGTAAGGGATTAGTCTTAATTTTAAGTAATTTAATTACTGTTACTTCTGATGTTAAATACTAGATAAACTATAGAACAATTCAATATAAAACAATAGTGAATTTAAAATCGAAATGTAATGTCTATTGTTAAAATTTATGTTTTCTAATTTTATATGATTTATTTGACAGAATTAATAGAACAATTTCATGTCTATCCTTGTGTTTTTCATCTGATTAAGGTAGATAAGGGTTTTAGAAAGTAATTAATAATAAGTAATGCAATTACTTTTCAGACAGAATAATTAGTTCAGTAATCAAATTACATTGTGGAAGATGTAATTAGTAGTTAGTAATTGATTACTTTACTCAGCATTGATCATGTCCACATCAGGCACTGATTAATAATTTAATCAGAACTTGCCAGAGAACATAAACAAGCTTTTAATTGAATGATGTGCAAAACTAAAGTTGTTTGCTATTCGGGGGAGAAAATGCCAACATCCCTGTTAAGTCTCTTAGAAAAGCAGCAATTAACAATAATGTGATGAATTACAGATGGGGAGGATAATACTTGTTATCTATAACGATAAAACCACCCTTTTGCAGGGAAGATTAATATAACACTATATATGAGTAACTACCAGAAGGCTTTATGTTATAATCTGAAGATTATCTTAAAAGAGTCTTATCACAGCTCATTGCCACAAATGTATCCAAGTAACTTCACAGTTGTTCTTTGCAGAGAAAAACATGTGCTTCCCACCCTATTGCTAATACCACGTATCTCCGACACAGCAACTGACTGATGAAGGAATTCACTTACAATGAATTGTGCCAGCTGAGCGTTGTTTGTTTGCACAAAATTTGTGGTGCAATTTGCATGGTGTTGTTCCCCATCTGTACAGTTCCAGCAAAGTATGTCAGATCATAGTAGTCTGTGGTTTGTTTTAAAATATGCCTGTTAATAACACTTTTCTCCATCATTTGATTAAATATGGCAACAAAAACAAATTACACAAACATCTCTATGAAAGAAAAATCGACTTACCCTAGAGCCGCCCCTGATTAAAATAATGACAATGACTTAAAATTCTCTTTAAGTACTTGGTTAAACTGGATTTTAGATAGTTAGTAAATAAGTTGCAAATGTCTGAGTTTAAAATAATGCTAAAGTATAGTGAATTCGACCCTAACAAGTCTGCCTTCATCAGTTATAATTGTTCCTAGTATTTTTGTTTACTTTGTGATTGGTCTCTCTAGGATATGAATCACAGAACAACATTGTGTTTCTACTAGTTCTGAAAGGGGGGAGGGGGGCGGAGGTGGAGGAGGAAGAGAGCATTGCAATCATATACCATCCCTGTCATCCAAGCAAACGCCTTAGCTGATTGATGAGTGGGTGTAGACACAGAGGTTTCAAATAGAGACTGGAAAAGAAGTGCAGAATCTTCCTTTGTCACAATCCATCATTTAAGATGAAAACAAGCCTGAGATCACTATGATCTGGATTTGCTCACTGCAATTAGTGCCCTAAAGGATTTCGTCAGGAGATGGATAGAACAAATTAAGCTTCTTTAAACTATTCATCATCTACTTTTTAATATGTTTCATGTACTTTAAAGTATGTGTGTAAAGTATCTAAAAGACAATTATCAAATGTTTATATATATATATATATATATATATATATATATATATATATATATATATATATATATATATATATATGCTTATATACAGTACATATTTAAAATTTTCCCAAATTTATTTCCCCTACTTGTAAATGGTGTGAGTGAGTGAATTAAAACAATTCACCACCATAATTATTACTGACCATGAAACTCTATGTTGTATTATTTCGTCGAAATATGGGGAAGACTGTGGCTAAAATTGGGACGTTTTCACAACGGCCAGACTGATCTCACTTTGAATGGACAACTTGTACTACTGCATCCATGTTCTTTGTGCGACTCAGACATTTCAGCTTACAGCATTCAGTGCACCTACATGCAGATGTTTATTCATAGGATGGCAGATTATTTCTACTTTTAGGGCTGTCAGTTGATTAAAATTATAAATGATGTTTTTGGCATTAACATGACTGATCTCAAATTTATGATTTGCTGAAATTTGCCTCTTAATATATTTTTTTATTTTCCAAATGTAGCTACACACAGCTCCTGAATTATAAATCAAACATATAGAAACTGCAGTAGTCTGACCATCTCATTAAATGCATGTTTCATTCATTAATGATATTTGAGAGAAATATAGATTTGCTCTCAGTTTCAGGCCTACCTTTTCATTTTGGGCCTCCATAGTCACTAGTCTTTACTGACATGTAGCACTTGTTTTTCTGTTCCTTCTGCTCTACTTATCAGAAGCTCAAGGATTTCTCAAGCTTGTCTTTTAGTACAAACTGCTATAAACTGGTATTCCGATAGCTTGAGAGCGCTGCTTAGACTGGCACGCATATAGAGATGTCTGTTATTGACGCATGATGATTTTCCTTGATGCACTTTTCTGGAATAAATATGTTTGACTGTCAATAAACCTTTGAAAATGCTTTGATATAAATTTTATGTCAGAGTCTTTTCCCTTGCGAGTATATTCCTGAGCGAGAGGACAATGGAGAGTGCTGGGGGCGAAAACTACTAACTACATAGATTATAAGAGAAATAATCTAACAATATTTCATACCTTTGTGTTTCAACAATAAATTTCACCATACAAAAATTGCAAATGACTTTACTTTGGTAAATTTCCCAGATAAATAGATTTATAAATACATTAGCCGGTCTCTTGCTCTCCATGTTATAAAAATAACTGAATACGAATTAAACAGTTTTAATGTCAAATTGAATAAATACATTCTCTGCGCTAAGTATATTCAATGACACTTCACACATTCATATACAAATTTCAAATGTTACAACTCATCTTTGGTAACTCTTATACTTAAGGCAGTACAGAAAACCGCACATGGTTTCAAGGGCTATCCAAGACAAAACTATATATTTTTGACAGGACTAACTGGTGCCTAAACAAAATATATTAGTCTGGTGCCTGAATATATTTTGGTTCGCCACCATTACATACTTATGCATGTACTTTTCAACATACGTATATCAATATACTTATCAATTATAATATTTATGATTTAAACATACATTTAATAAAAATGTGGTGATGCGTGCATTCATTGGGTTGTTCTCTCCTCCTTTACACATTTACGCATTGCAGTGTTTGAATTTGTAGTTGTTTCATTCAAAGAGCGATGGTACTGACACCCTTTACTATTCTCCTTCAACCTTCTGTCATTTGCGGTTCAAGCCAATCTGTGGTTAAATGTCTATTACAGACCTCAGTTTGAGAAGAAATAGTGAAATGCGCTTGGAGTGTAGACCACCAATTGCTTTCCCAGATTGGCTTGTGCAAAAGTTTTGAAAACTGTTCTTTCAACCCAACCTGTCCACAGAACTCTCTTTGTTCTCAAGATGGTTGACACTCAACAGAGCAGCTTTTAATGGGTTATATTCAGGCCTCAGTGTCTTAGTTACTAACTTGGAAGGAAAATATCAGTTCACATTCTGGATTCAAACCATTTTGCTTAGAAATCATTAATTCTTCTGCCCACAAAATTCTACATGTGTTTGTCTGAAAAGACCATTATATATTAATGGCCTTAAATAGCCGATCATTTGTTGTTTATCTTAACCCATATACTGTAGTTTGACAACACACTCTGCTATTGTTCTCCCCTAAAGACTAATGTTGCATCTGTGAGGTGCCATTTATATAGTAAATCTTTAAATATTACTGAAACTAAAACGATCCTACTAACTTTTGTCTCAGCCTCAGATTCACTTAAAAATCAAAAGTTGTGTTATTTGATCACTATATGTACTATAAATGTATTTTTTCAGCAGCATTATACATTTGCCAGTCTTTTAGTAAAACACCATGGGTCTGTTTGAAAACTTAGTGAGCTGCCTTACTGTCTACACTGTCAACATTGTTTGCTGTGTTCTGAGGCAGAATCCTAATTGAAATGGAACCTCAAAAGCATCCAGTTTCTAATGTTCCCTTTCGTAGTGACTTAATGTTTTCCCTAGAAGCGTAGATTGCACAAAGCAGATGGCACAATAAACAATTGATTTCAATAGAGTTTACTTTAGCATGTTACTAACAATGCAATACTGTAATTGGCATACAAATTCATAGCGACATCTATGATGCATTAAACTGCTTCCACTAGGTTTTGGGACAGAACCAACATGTCACATCAAGACCCATTGTTATATTGTTCCTCAAATAATCCTCAAAAATACAGGAATGTGTCACCACTTAGAGTTTGTTAGTGACAATAACAAAAACAATAATTTAAAATTCATAAAATTAAACCACCCATGTAGTATTTTGCCATTCCTAAAACAAATTATAGGCCAACTGTCATTTGGTGTTTGTTGAGTGGTAATTTTGGACCCTGCATTTATCTCTCTTTTGTTGAAGATCAGCAAATATGAAAGTAAATAAAGCAGTCTGTATAATGTACACTATAGGGGACAGTAGGGGTGTAAAAAATATTGTATCGTATGATACAACGCTCACTATACAATACCATATGTATCTTACAATTCATAAACAAACACATTATAGTGTAATTAAAACCAATCAGCACAAGTTTGAGAGCTGTGGAACAGTCTCCTCTCACAAGAGGCGTCGCTGAAAGCACACAGGAAAACAGAGCAACACAGTAGGTGATAAGATCGAGGCAAACGGCAAGTAGATTTTACTGTAGTGCTACAGCTTGTCAAATTTGCCAAAAAACTGTGTCGTCCTGGTGCTACAGTACATCATGTCATTTTATTTACATCACCGACATCACCATGCAAATTGGTGGATTTGTGAGAAAAAGCAGCAATAAGTTTAACAGCCTCCTCTCCCAACCGACGCTGAGCATGACATTCACAGCAAGACGCTAATAAGAAATGATTCATAACTATCAAAAAATAGCTTTTTAAAAAACTGACAACATAAAAACCTGTGATAACATGAGATTTATAATTGTCTACTTTTGACTTCGAAATGTAAACAGCTTTGAGAACAACACTTGCGCACATGTTATAAGCCGGTAATAATAGGGGTAAAGTTTGCATGCAAAGTAAAACAAGGGAAAGAGTGCAAAAATACAAAATAAATGTAGTGCTGTTGTTTAAGTTACTTAGAGCTCTGCTTTTTGTTGCCAATGTCAGACACAGTTGTGTCACAATAAATTTGAGTGAAACAATTGTGGGTGCACATATCGTATTGTATTGTATCGTATCGTATCATATCATGAGGCTATGCATCATATTATGAATTGTATGTATACACATGCCTATGTGACAGTATTACTGCCATCAGTTTAACAGTCTTCCATAAAGTTAATTATAGTGCCACAGCTTGACAGGAAGAAATTCAACACCTATTTCATGTTTGGAAATTGGTTGTTGATCCTGTACAGTGCAGGAAAAAAAAACTCAGGCTATGCATTACAGTGATTTACTGTAGAGATGTCAGGTGCGAAAGTGCACTGCCTGTGATTAGTGGAGTAATGAAGAGAATCACACTTGGAGTGACTTCAGAGTGTTTAGTTTGCAGAAGCTTTCAATCAGTGCCCACAAAACATGGCTTAAAGAGGATCTAAAATAATTTAGATCCCCCTCCTCAAAAACCTCTCCTCATCTTTCAGCTGCATACATGAACGTTCACGCTCTTGATGAAGAACAGTGAGGGGGATTTGTCAGATAGGGCTGATTTCTGCATGTAATTCTGGCTTTTGCCACAGCTCTTCTCCTTGTTACACTTTGACAAGATCACAAATCTGTTGCCCTATGAGGGTTCATTTGAATAATCAATGTCTGCATGTTTCAGCTGCTGACTCCAGCTGTATTCCAGATCTCATTAATATGTATTTGCATCTATTTTTATGCAAAACTTGCATTAACATAGTTGCCATATCTGTCAAATTTGTTTAATTGACATGCAAAGCTGCTTTCTCTTTTTCTCCTTTCATCTATATTTTTTTCTTTTTTGGGGAGAGAGAATGTTCCTATGTAGTCTAATTATCCTCTAAACCTGACTGCATTAGATATATGCTACATGGTTGGTTTTAACTTTTATCATCTGTAGAAAATTGGTGAATTGCATTCAGAATGGGCAGAAGACAACAGAAATAAAACAATTATGTGTCTGGTGTGAATAATATAAAGTATGTAGCAATTTGCCTCAGTGTATAATTAGAATCTATAGCATTTATAGGGATGTGTTTGCATGTTTATATATTTGATATGTTACATGTGTGCCCTTATGTGTATCTTTAAAGGAACATTTCACCATTCGTGTAGTATTTTTGCCATTCCTAAAATAAGTTATAGGCCAACTGTCATTTGGTGTTTGTTGAGTGGTAATTTTGGACCCTGCATTTATCTCTCTTTTGGTGAAGATCAGCAAATATGAAAGTAAATACAAGCAGTCTGCATGATGTACACTATGACAGTAGGGGTGTAAAAAAATATTGTATTGTATTGTATCGTATGATACAACGCTCACTATACAATACCATATGTATCTTACAATTCATAAACAAACACATTATAGTGTAATTAAAACCAATCGGCGCAATTTTGAGAGCTGTGGAACAGTCTCCTCTGAAAAGCACACAGGTAAACAGAGCAACAGAGTAGGTGAGAAGATCGATGCAAATGGCAAGTCGATTTTACTGTAGCGGTACAGCTTGTCAAATCTGCCAAAAAACTGTGTCATGTCCTGGTGCTACAGTACATCATGTCATTTTATTTACATCACCGCCATCACCGTGCAAATTGGTGGATTTGTCCTTCATAAATTCACTATATGCCCACCTCTTCAGACACTACTACACCACTGCTTGTATCCTATATTTAAAGTTTTCTGAAACAATACAATAACTCTCCATGATGAACAGTCGATTTTTTATTATTCATTATAAGTCATTATTCACATATAGTGTTCCTTTTTGCTGTAGGTCATATCTTATATCTCGTATTGATGTCAAAATGTAACTGACATCAAACCTGATGTGTTGCCTCTAAAGGTAGACTGACTCAAATGTTAATTCAGCGATAGGAGTTCAAAAATTGTGCTGCTGAAATCGGTCTGTGCTTACCGAAATTCAAATGACTTCCCCCAGTGGCGGAAGCTGGAAGTGGTGCCAGAAGTGAGTTGTTTTTTAGTAGTAAATTATGTAACACAGTCAACAGGAATGTTTATTTTATTAACTAAACCCTCTAACCCAACCCCCAAACCTAAACGTCAGTAGAGTAAAATCTAATTTTAGAGCGAAAATGCAACCTCTGAATCAGGCTCACCATTGCTTATTTGGACACAATTACTTTCTTGCTTCCATGTGACCAGAATCCATGCCTCAAATATTGCTCGTAAAACACAGTTGCACTCAGTAGCACCAGATGGAAAGATTGTCACATTTAAATTGATGGTAAATAATTTGGGAGAATAGGGTTAATTTCTGGGGACATGAACATTCAGTAGCTACATGTCGATTTCAAGTGTGATCATGTTGATAAATGTGCCATGTGACTGAATGTGGATAGGGGAGAGCAATATTTGACACCGAATAATGACTTCAATTTTGGTCTGATTGTCAACAGAACATTTACATATTCTTTTACATGTTCTTTGTTGTTTGTTTTGTGGAGCTTTTATTGTTTGGTCTTGGCTATATATAACTTCTCTGTCCTCAAAGTGTAAAATCTTTTAAAAGGACTATGATATGATTGACAGAAAGAAGGAAAGGAGGTCAGAGAACCATAGACAGAGTAATGCACTGAAGAGGATAATGTGTTGCACTGAAGAGGATAATGTCTTTGCTCGAGGACAGCACAGAGATGATGTGGCTCATATATTTGCACACTCATCACCTTAAAACAGCAATCGGCTCCATAAAGCAGTTGCTTTCCCTTCACCACTCAGAGACAAGACAAAATACAGAAGGGCTATATTATTATTTTGATTACTTGCTTTATGGGAAGTCTTTTAAGTTGGAACAACTACAAATTCATAACGATCAATATTTCAGTGCCATGGACACCAATAAGCATCTAACAAAAGAGCATTAAATAGCTACAGAAGTTATTAATTCCCCCAGCTTCAATTCCTGCATTATTTCACGACTCAACAGTTCCTTTGTGACTAATATGTGACCAATAGATATATAAAAAAAATTATTGATTTTTATGAAAATAGTGAGTGTCCTCCACCTAATGCTTCCAGAATAGAGGATTTTAGTCAAGGCTTGTGTACAATCAAGTAAAAAATTCCGTTGACAGGTGCACTCATTAGGAATGAGTGATGGACACTTTTAACATGAATCCTGTAAACATCAAGAAAAAGGGCTCTAGGTTATATATTTTCTCTCTCTGTCTTCAGGCATGTCAACTCTTATACCATCTTTAATTACAACATCTGTGCTCTTTAAAGGTGTCCACTGATGTTCAGAGATTTCAACTGGCCTAGACAGCTCACTGTTACATATGCAAAATTATATGAAATAGTTGGCTTAATTGGTATTTATTTTGCAGAGAGAATTTCCTTTGCCATTTTTGCAATTCCAATAGATCCCAAGGATATCTAAAATTATCCTCCTTAAAGTAGCACATGGGTCCTTGCAGAGTAACACTCACACGTGAAGGTCAAACACATTAACTATGTACATTAGTAACAGTAATGAAAGCGGTGCTTTGAGATCAATGCAAAAATCTGTGTAACACAGAGGAGAATATATATATATATATATATATATATATATATATATATATATATATATGATAATATGATGGAATATCAGTGAAGCCTTTATTTGGTCCCGTCGAGTGATGCCCCCTGTTACTCAGGTCCATCATTGCCCATGGTCTGTACATGTAAAAGTATTAGTATTTTTAGTCACCCCATATTTTGGCAAACACATATTCTACTAAATAGAGATCAACACACTAACATCAGTAAATCAAGTCTCCAAAAGGTTGCAATCTATTCTGTTGAAATATTCCAATTACTCTGGACCACATTTAGTTTAAGAAAGTTGTGTTCCACTTTGAGGAGCCTTCCTGTCTTCCATCCCTGCTGTCATGCACCCTGTGCATCATCTGCACTCTGAAGACAAGAAGAGAGATAGAGGGAGTGGAAACAGGACTCATACCTAGTGGCAAACACCTCCTAAATCCCAAGCTATCAACATCAGAATTCTGCCAAGACAAAGCGCAGCGAGTCATGAGTGGGTCTGTCACTGAGGGATTTGTTGAGTTGGTATAATTTATCACGGATGCCACAGTATATTGACAGGGACACAGCTGCTCTCTTCTGGGAGAAAACACCACATGTGCCTCATTTGGGCCACATGATCCTTTGCACAACCTGTTGATGTAGGTCTGTGGAGAATATTTGTGCTATAGGAGCACACAGTGTTTGTCCTTCTGGAGAAACTGGACACTTTATTTTTATGCTTGTTGAAACAAAATAAAAATTAAAAATAAAATCATTGTATTTCAGTAATTTTATACTGATGAGAATCATCAATGTGAATAATGGCAATTACTTAAAAACAAATACAATAAATTTGGGAAAATTATTCTGACTTGTCATGAACATTATATACATTTATTTGTTTGTTTGTTTGTTTGGGGGTAATATATACAGTATATGTTTGACCTGAATTTTTTTTCATGAGATGCACCTGTTTAGCACCCACCAGCTTAAAGGGTGCTATAAAGGGAAGCCTTCATTTTAAGGATCTAGGTAATATCATGCAATACTCAAGATGTATGCATACTCAAGAAAACATTTATAAAAATAAATAAGAAAATATGCTTTAGCAGACAATTCAAAATCAGAGGGTGGACTTCAAAATATTGCATATTAAATGTGGATCGAATGAGCAAGCTGGATATATGTGATCTCAATGATGGATATTTCTGCATAGATCACTATATCTTTTCAATTATGTATCCTCATATTGCTCCACAACTGCAGAATGCTTACATTTTTGTTTCCTGACCAAAACATACATATTTGAAACATATAGTAATATATGCTGTCAACAGAATGGTTTCTTGATATATATATTTTCCAAATTGAATTATTATTATTTTTATAAATATAAATACAACATAAAGAGGAAAACGATACACAAGCTGTATATATATATATATATATATATATATATATATATATATATATATATATATATATATAATATAAAATATATATTTCTGCTGGATGTTCTTGCTTCATCTCTGATGACCTATGAGTCAAATTAAGCTTTTAAATGCTAAAAACAAACAATTAGCAATTTATTACATTTGTTTAAACCATAGCAACTTGCTGGCCAAGACCAAAGTAGGCAACCCACCCTCACTTTCCACTGTTTAATGTGTAACCTCATTTCATAAACAAAGCACCATTGTGGATATATCCAAAGTAATTCTGGTTCATTACACTGAATTTTAAAAGTTTTCTATAACTTGACTCAGCACATCTCTACAAAAAGGTGATTGATTATAAAGTACAAGGAGAAATTAATGCTGTAAAAGCTATGAAGTTGTGACAAAATGAATGGCGACCCTTTTAGGAGTCAGCTCTAGGCATTATGACATGCAATTACAATGAGCAACAGTTGTGTCGCATAGTAAGAAACAAACTTGATATTTCTGAAAAAAGTTACAAATTTGAAAAGGAATGTAAGTTTGATGGCTTTATATACGGCAATGTGAAAGTAGTGAGTTTATAAAGCTGAAGTTTGTCATTTCTGAACTACAAGTGCCACCAAATGGAATTGCAAAAAAAAAAAGAATTATTTACTGATCAACGAGATTTGCTGGTTGCAGTCGGAGGAGATGAAAAGGGAGTTGTCAAGCCAGACTATTTGCTCTTGCAAATATCTGCTGAACCTAGACCAGTCACGGAAGATCACACAATTTTTGCAGATGAAGTGGAATTCAGATTGCTTGAATTGAACACACAAATGCTTGATTTTTACTCTAAATAATCAGAAACATTGTTCATTTGAAAGGTTTATGTGCTGCTTAATGCAGTGCCTGTTGATACAACAAGAAAGTTCAATAAAATCCTGTATTATTTGAATACCAATAAAGGATGCATTATTTTTTAATCATTTTGAATGTTTCTTTGATGAATAAACATAATAAACATTTGTTTTCAAAACAGCTTTCTGAATGCACCCCCTGTCTGCAAACAAAGAGATTGTCATATTCCCTGTTGTCTTTTGTTTTTGTACTTTTATGTTGAAATTCTTGTTTAGTTCCTGTTAGTTTTGTAGTCCTTTGTAGTTCTATTCCTTGACTGGTTCTCCCTGATTATTTCTCATTCCCTGATTGTTTCCCCAGGTGTTCCTTGTTTCCTTGTTTGTTCCCTTGTATATTTAAGCCCTTGTTTTCCCCAGAGAGTTTGTCAGTTCTTGCATGTTTTGTTATGCTCTGTGCTAGGGTCCCTGTGTTTTTCTTTATTCTGAGTTTATTTTAATAAAGCTGCACTTAGATCCTCATTCTTTGCATGCCTCGTCACAGAGATAGTCCTGCCCGCATCTCATGCCATTGATTGGGTAACATTCGTGGGGTGGTCTAAGCGGTTCAGTCATAACAGAGCAATTTTCTAGTGCAACGGAAACACTGTGTTTACAGTTTTTGAGAAAATTAACATGAATGGCTAACTAATAGTTGACTCTGCATATGCTGAACTACCAGTGCTGAAGAAGTAATACAAAGTATTTAGAATAAGTTACTGACCATGAGTAATCTAACAAAATACAAATAGCATTTTACAGCATGTAATCTGTAGTGGAATACATTTCAAAAGAAACCCTCCCAACCCTGTATATTTTTAGACTGATCTAAACACCTTTGTTTGTGCTCAGCAGAAGAAAGAAAGCCATACACATCTGGGATGGCATAAAAATGAGTAAATGAGGAGTACATTTGTATTTTTTGGGGTGAACTATCCCTTTAAGCTGGGATAGGAACAAGTATTTAACAATTAAACGCATGCCTCGGGTTTTTAGAGGCTCGCGACCTCATTCCACTCCCTGTACCTCATCCATTTTTTGGAGTTGTGCCCAAACCTCTTTAGTATTACCCAATCTATCTCTTATAAATAGTGCAGCATACACACACACAATGTCAAAATTGCAATTATATATATATATATATATATATATATATAATTGTTTAATTACTAAAAGTGTATATGGTCTTTAGAGACCAGAGGTATGAAAGAGTGTCATGGTTTTTTTTTTAGCACTTCCATAAATTATATTTTTTTTATAATTATTTTACATCTATTTAGTTTTCTATCACAAGATATCTATTTCTTTGTTTATTACAAGATAAATTGTGTTTTTCTGTTCAACAAATAATTATAAACAATGGTGAATTTTCCATATTCCATATGTGTGTACACATACAAAGTATACCTGTTATTTCTTACTCAAGGTGGCACTAATGTTATTGATATTGCTAGCTGACATAGAAACAACATTGAAGTAAACTATAGCAAGTGTAACACATACTGTATGATATGTCTTTTGTCATTTGGTTGTACTACTGAAATACTGTTGTTCATCAAGTTACACTCAGTAAGTGCCTGAGAAAATACATATATGTGAAGTATGTGTAACTTGTAGGTGTAGCTCATGTGTATCTTATGTGTATATATAATGTTTTATGTGTAGCTCAATATGTGTTTGACAGCCAGTTGCATCTCATGAAATTTCAGTCTGAAAATATTGAGTCCTGTTCTAGATTTGTCCTTATTTGTTGCAGTATCTCTTTTATTTATGAAAACATCAAAATATATATATAAAAAAAATAATTTTATTTTGTCATTTTCTAATTGTCTTAAAAATATTTTGAAAATTGTGAAGATCCATTTGTGATCGATATATGTTCCGGGTCTCTAAAGACCTGAATAATGACCATGTATTTAAGGGTTACCACTGAACAAGTTACATACTTCAGCTTTAAATCATGCACCTGCCCAATCAACATTACATACTTTTGAATCATAGAACATTTTTGTAACAAACAGGCTGAAATTAAAACTTGAGTTTTGAGTTAAAAACTCTTGAAAGACTTATGACCCTGTCCTCATTCTCACGATATGGGGATTCATAGTCCTGAGGGGAGAGTAGATCTGCAGTCTCAGGGGAACATCCTCGTAGACTGCACATGAGAACAGCTGTATAATGTGACTAGATGAGACACAGCTGCTTTCCTATGCATGTGTATAGGAAAAAATCTCCTTTAAAGATCCCACATTGTGTCCCTATAGTATTTATATATTATATATATACTACTCTGCTCCCAGAGACTCCCGAGCCTTCTAGGGCTCCGCCTCTAGAGCGTCCTACGGCTGTGCCTCCTGAGCCTCCCTCAGCTCTGCCTCCAGAGCCTCCTACGGCTCCGCCCCCAAAGCCTCCAGAGCCTCCCACGGCTCCACCTCCTGAGCCTCCAGAACTTCCCACGGCTCCGCCTCCCGAGCCTCCTACGGCTCCGCCTCCAGAGCCTCCTACAGCTCAGGCCCCAGAGACTCCAGAGCCTTCCAGGTCTCCGCCCCCAAAGCCTCCTACGGCTCCGCCTCCTGAGCCTTCCTCAGCTCCGCCTCCTGAGCCTTCCTCAGCTCCGTCCTCAGAGCCTTCTAGGTCTCCTGACCCGGCCCCTATCCTGTGGCCTCCTCCCAGGCCCCCTGACCCAGTTCCCGTCCTGTGGCCTCCTCCCAGGGCCCCTGACCCGTTTCCTGACCTGTGGCCTCCTCCCAGGGCCCCTGACCCGTTTCCTGACCTGTGGCCTCCTCCCAGGCCTCCTGACCCGACCCCTGTCCTGTGGCCTCCTCCCGGGCCCCCTGACCCAGTCCCTGTCCTGTGGCCTCCTCCCAGGCCTCCTGACCCGGCCCCTGTCCTGTGGCCTCTTCCCAGGCCCCCTGACCCTGTTCCTGTCCAGTGGCCTCTTCCCAGGCCCCCCGACCCTGTTCCTATCCAGTGGCCTCCTCTCCGGTCCCCCGAACCCATCCTTGCCCTGTGGCCAGCTCCCAGACCTCCTGAACCCATCCTTGCCCTGTGGCCAGCTCCCAGGCCTCCTGAACCTATCCTCGCCCTGTGGCCAGCTCCCAGGCCTCCTGAACCTATCCTCGCCCTGTGGCCAGCTCCCAGGCCTTCTGAACCTATCCTGCCCGTGGCCAGCTCCCAGACCACCTGAACCAGTCCTTGCCCTTTGTGCCCCGCAGGACTTCCTGCCTGCCCTCTGTGCCCCCCAGGACTTCCTGCCTGCCCTCTGTGCCCCCTTGGACTTCCTGCCTGCTCTCGTGCCCCCCCGGTCTGCCCGTCTGCTCCTGGTGTGTTTTTTCTTTTTCGGATCGTCTGGAATCCGATCCTTGAGGGGGGGCTCTGTTACATATACCTTGTCTTGTTTTACCGTTGCCCCTTTGTTTACCTTTTTTGTCCCTTTTTTCATTCCATAGTTTTCACTTTTGTCCCTTGTTTTGTTCCATAGTCTCCTTGTCAGCGTTGGTGTTCTCTGTCATTGTTTTCACCTGTCCCTCATTAACTTGCCCTTTGCCTCTGTTTATTCCCTCGTCATCTTGTTGGAGTTCTGTCTGTTCATTGGTCCCTTGTTCCTGTGTTCATGTATTTATATCCTGGTTTTTGTTTCAGTCCTTGTCTT
Organism: Xyrauchen texanus; assembly: GCF_025860055.1. Lineage (NCBI taxonomy): Eukaryota > Metazoa > Chordata > Actinopteri > Cypriniformes > Catostomidae > Xyrauchen > Xyrauchen texanus. The sequence continues at coordinate 12,177,103 of NC_068296.1, read as the reverse complement.
TCGTTGAGCGTTGTTAGCCCGGTGTGTTTTCCCTGCCCGTTTTCCCAGTGTTGTGTTTATTTCCCCATTGAGGGTTTTCCTTTGTGTTTGTTTGATTTTGTTAATTAAAGTAAGCTTGCGCTTAGATCCAGTCTCCTCGTCTGCCTTCGCTGCCTTCTGTTCACAACAATATGTGTGTGTATGTATGTGTGTGTGTGTGTGTGTGTGTGTGTGTGTGTATATATATATATATATATATATATATATATATATACATATACAGTAGATACGGAAAGTATTCAGACCCCCTTACATTTTTCACTCTTTGTTATATTGCAGCCATTTGCTAAAATCATTTAAGTTCATTTTCTTTCCTCATTATTGTACACACAGCACCCCATATTGACAGAAAAACACAGAATTGTTGACATTTTTGCACATTTATTAAAAAAGAAAAACTGAAATATCGCATGGTCCTAAGTATTCAGACCCTTTGTTCAGTATTTAGTAGAAGCACCCTTTTGATCTAATACAGCCATGAGTCTTTTTGGGAAAGATGCAACAAGTTTTTCACATCTGGATTTGGGTATCCTCTGCCATTCCTCCTTGCAGATCCTCTCCAGTTCTGTCAGGTTGGATGGTAAACGTTGGTGGACAGCCATTTTCAGGTCTCAATGGGGTTTAAGTCAGGGCTCTGGCTGGGCCATTCAAGAACAGTCACGGAGTTGTTGTGAAGCCACTCCTTTGTTATTTTAGCGGTGTGCTTAGGGTCATTGTCTTGTTGGAAGGTGAACCTTCGGCCCAGTCTGAGGTCCAGAGCACTCTGGAGAAGGTTTTCGTCCAGGATATCCCTGTACTTGGCCGCATTCATCTTTCCCTCGATTGCAACCAGTCGTCCTGTCCCTGCAGCTGAAAAACACCCCCACAGCATGACGCTGCCACCACCATGCTTCACTGTTGAGACTGTATTGGACAGGTGATGAGCAGTGCCTGGTTTTCTCCACACATACCGCTTAGAATTAAGGCCAAAAGTTCTATCTTGGTCTCATCAGACCAGATAATCTTATTTATCACCATCTTGGAGTCCTTCAGGTGTTTTTTAGCAAACTCCATGCAGGCTTTCATGTGTCTTGCACTGAGGAGAGGCTTCCGTCGGGCCACTCTGCCATAAAGCCCCGACTGGTGGATGGCTGCAGTGATGGTTGACTTACTACAACTTTCTCCCATCTCCCGACTGCATCTCTGGAGCTCAGCCACAGTGATCTTTGGGTTCTTCTTTACCTCTCTCACCAAGGCTCTTCTCCCCGATAGCTCAGTTTGGCCGGATGGCCAGCTCTAGGAAGGGTTCTGGTCGTCCCAAACGTCTTCCATTTAAGGATTATGGAGGCCACTGTGCTCTTATGAACCTTAAGGGCAGCAGAAATTTTTTGTAACCTTGGCCAGATCTGTGCCTTGCCACAATTCTGTCTCTGAGCTCTTCAGGCAGTTCCTTTGACCTCATGATTCTCATTTGCTCTGACATGCACTGTGAGCTCTAAGGTCTTATATAGACAGGTGTGTGGCTTTCCTAATCAAGTCCAATCAGTATAATCAAACACAGCTGGACTCAATTGAAGGTGTAGAACCATCTCAAGGATGATCAGAAGAAATGGACAGCACCTGAGTTAAATATATGAGTGTCACAGCAAAGGGTCTGAATACTTAGGACCATGTGATATTTCAGTTTTTCTTTTTTAATAAATGTGCAAAAATGTCAACAATTCTGTGTTTTTCTGTCAATATGGGGTGCTGTGTGTACAATAATGAGGAAAAAAAATGAACTTAAATTATTTTAGCAAATGGCTGCAATATAACAAAGAGTGAAAAATTTAAGGGGGTCTGAATACTTTCCGTACCCACTGTATATATATATATTTAGTGTGTGTGTGTGTGTGTGTGTGTGTGTGTGTGTGTGTGTGTGTGTGTGTGTGTGTGTGTGTGTGTGTGTGTGTGTGTGTATAGACTGGTCTTCCAAGCAGTCTCTCAAAAAAAGAATTGTTTCTGGTGTCAGAAACAATTCTGACACCAGAGCACTCTGGAGAATTACAGCCAACACAGACCAGCTATTGTTGAGTTTCTGGATGTATTGGCTTTTGTAGGAAGAGCCTTTGTCCTGAGTCTATGTCCATAAGAACATTGTGAGCTTAGCATTTGAAGCTTTCTGGCTCTAAATTCTGTGATAAACCCATGCACTTAGATCTTCTCTCATTCACTTTTTGAGTGCATTTTTGAGGATTGTTGTGTGTCTGTATGTCTTTAGCTCTATTGTTTGATATGGGTCAGTCCAGAGCTTCTCTTTTGCCTGCTGACATTACAGCACCACTTCTATAGTATTTATAGCACAAGAGCATTCTGAGATATGAATCATAGATTGCAAGTATGCGTCTATGAGTATGTCTCTGTTTGAGTGAGTGAGATAAAATATAGCTTGTTGTAGAAAGATCTTGGTTTGTGGGCAATGGAGGGGGTCAGGAGACACCGTAGCAGGTTCAAGGTCAGTTTTTTTTATTTTGGCTTTTTTTCACACAATCGACAATAACCATAGCTAACTCAAGAATAACAAAATTTATGAAAGTAAAACAATAGTCTTTTGTTGCACACACTATCTCTCTCTGTTTGGGGGTGTCGTGCTATCTGGCCACTCTCTTCCCTGCGATGCTCTGGCAGGCCTTTTTAGGTCTCCCTCCACCATCACTATAATGAGAGACAGGTGTTAGATATAATTGCAAGCCAGATGACAAGCCTTGCCACTGTTCTTCAGACCGACACATGACCACGCCCCCATGACACACTTGTATAGGTTTCTTTGAAGAAAATGATGTTCTATAGTTGGCACTTTTTTTAAGTGTATATTTTTCTTGTCAAAGAAAGACACACAATTATTAATTATTTAATGAATAAGCCAACATATGTCTCAAGACTGTAAAAGCAAAGGTCCAAGTAGGCCCAATCCGACTCCGTTATGGCTGCTCCCCCACTGATCATTATCAAGCCTTTACACTGTCTTTACAAAGTCCAGCAACTAGTGGACATCAGTGACATTCCAAGCAGGGGAGGTTAGCTGCATGCCAGAGCAATCTTTCCCCCATAAGAAATGGACTCAAAGCCCAGAACAACAGACTTTTCTTAATTAAATTATAGACAAACTGTCTATAAAGTCGCATGTATATCCCCAGGACATTGTGAACAGGATTGTTACTGTCTTGTAAAGTTTTTTTTGTACTGTATACTGTTTTATGCATGACTTATGACAGGACGACCAGCGAATGTAAAATTATTAAGTATTATATTTCCTACCAAATTAATCCATGTGTGACATCCTGCACAATGGTATATATATATAATTCTGACAGCATGCATTGTATGTTTGCTATATTACAGTTTTTCTCGATTGCTTAAACACGTTTTTGAAACTATGCCTCGTATTCTCAAAACAGTAAACACAAATCCATAACGTCTCACCCAGTTTCCCAAACAACCTATTTTCAGGTCAAAATGAAGCTCTACACTCAAAACCATTCACTCTTGCTGAAAAACTAAACTTTGCCCTCAGACAGGACACACAAGCCCTCAAAATAACACACACTACAACATAGTCTAACACACTGGTGCAATAAATTCAAAACAACATTTCCAAAACTGGTAAGTTATGTTACTTGTGGTTCCCCTCCTCACAAACCTTTTCACATGATGAACAAAAGACACAACCAATGGATACATTGGCACATTTTTATTCATTCATGTACTACACAGTACAACACAAAAAAAGAAAGAAAAAGAAGATTATTCCGCCTCAGCCTCCTGTCTTTGGTCTGGGTCAGGCCAGAGAATCTCATCCACATCACAGGCTATATTAGCCCTAGCCAGGCAGCGGGGGTAAAATCCTCTTGCATGCCTGATCCACCCCTGGCACGCATCTACTGATACATCTAGGCAGGCTTCTTCCATGGCCTGGAGGAGGTGAACACGCATATAAGGCTCTCGATCATACACTTTCCACCGCCATGCCAAAAAAAACTCCTCTATTGGGTTTAGAAAGGGAGAGTATGCAGGCAGAAAGATGTTTGAAAATCTCGGGTTATTGGTAAACCAGTCTCGAACCAGAGCAGCGCGATGGAAGCTGACGTTATCCCAAACAACAACGTAGTGAGGGTGGTCTGGTTGTTCTGGTTCCCTGTGGTCCAACTGGAACATATGCTCTCTTAGACCGTCAAGGAAAGCAAGGAGGAGCATAGTGTTATAGGGTCCTAAAATGGCATGGCGGTGGAGTACCCCTCGTTGGCTGATGGCTGCGCGCATTGTGACATTCCCTCCGCGCTGACCAGGGACATTTACAATAGCCCGATGGCCAATTATGTTCCTTCTCCTTCTTTTGGTCAGGTTGAAACCAGCCTCATCCACAAAGATCATTTCATGGGGAACAGGCAAGCCTTCAATCTCAAAGATTCTCTGCAAAACACATGAAACACAGTAGAGTAAATCACTATGCTGAAGCACAGTTCAAGAGGGCACAAATGGCAGCATAAACTGCTATACTCTGATGGTACACAATACTTCATGCGATATCAAAATTCATACCTGAACATATTCCACTCGTTGGTCTTTCACTCTGTCAGAGTTTTGTTCAAAAGGGACGCGGTATACCTGTTTCATCCGGAACTGGTGCTTTCGGAGGATGCGGTCAATTGTGGAGAGGCTGATGGCATTTATTCCCTGAAAATGATTATTATCCTCAATCACTCTCCTTTGAATCTCTCACAGGCGGATTACATTATTGGCAATGACCATGTTTACAAGCTCCCTCTCTTGCTCCTCCGACAAAAGCCTTAGCCTGCCTCCACCAGGTGGTCGTCTCTGTGTCCTAAAAAAATAGAAGCACTCATTACTGTAACTCTCACACATCCTTTTTACAGGAAAAAATGGAAACATACTGAAACTATCTGTATGCGAGGCAATTTGATGCATTTCTTTATTACAGTAGTACATATTACATAGTGCAACAGTAGATGTGATGTCAAAGCACAGAGTACAGCACAAGTTACTGTACAGAGCAGTCTTACTGCAAGTACACCTACCTGTTTTCCTCCCTGAAAGTTCTGATGATGGAGGCGACGGTGAAGCGACTCAAATTAGGCTGTACTCGTTGCCCAGCCTCCCTCATAGTCATGCCATGGACAAGGACATGATCAACTAAAGTGGCTCTAATTTCATCCGAGACTGCTTGTCTCATTGCCCTTCCTCCTCCTCCTCCACCACCACGTCCTCTTCCTCCTCCTTCACCACGTCCTCTTCCTCTTCCTCCTCCTTCACCACGTCCTCTTCCTCCTCCTTCACCACGTCCTCTTCCTCTCCCTCCTCGACCTCTTCCTTCATTTCTTTGTGGATCCATTGTTCCAAAACTCAAATGAACTGACTCTGGCACTTTTATGTATCTTGAAAGTTCTGATTGATGTGTGATCAATTGTGACTCTTAGTGTTTTCACCTGGGTAATTGTGTGCTAATTGAGCTGAAACTATGCTGATTTGAGTGAACAATATTGAATGCTAGTGCTTTCTAAATGACTACATGGTGTAGGCAATGAGAAATTAAGGGATTTGTGTGTAGAGTTTTGCAGTGACAGTTCAACAAATCTGACTCATGTGTCAAAATAGGGGAATAGTGTTTATAGTTTAGGGAAATGGGTGTGCTTTTTGATAAATGGCATTATGGTTTTGAAACTTTAGTTCAAAAGCCTGGTTATAGTGTTTAAGCAATTGAGAAAAACTGTAATCAGAACATATAGGGGCTTAAACCAACCCCAATTATGCAAATGAGTCGAAACAAAGGAAAATGTCCCGCTTGGAAATTGCACCTTTCTCGTTGGTCAAGCCAGACTCGAGAGGAGGGACCTCCAGCAGAAGTTAAAAGACACGTCCCGCCTCTTACTCGTTCTCTTTGCCCTGACTCTCTTACCTCTGCTGCTGTTCGTGTGGGACCGGGACCATCAGGTCCGAGGTCGCAGGCCTCAACACCTCAAGCATAGATTAAATGAACACCACAGTTCATCCTAATTTATTCATTCAACACGGAAGAAATTGATTGAAACTTGAACACCATCAACTCGAGGAACCATCAAGACGTTCTCCTGTGACTGCATCCAGGCTCTCTCAACAGCCAAGGCAATTGCATGTATTGTACCAGTAGCTAATAGAACAAATTTTTAGCATAAGAGGTAAACCCCTTTGTAACAAAAGGTGCTTTTTGCTTGATGGTCATCTCAAATGGTCAAATTATTATTTTCATAACTGCATTTCCCCTATTCTGTTATGGATTCATTTTATTTTCACTTTTCCCTTACCCACATATGAGTGTTTCATGTGTATGTTTTTGTTTAGATTAGTTATGTGTTCGTATTTTAGTTAAATAAACTTTTGTTTACATTCTTGCGAGTTGATTCTGGTCTGCTTGTAAATTAATGTCAATGCAAAGATTCGATCACAGCTACATGCTAAGAGTTATTTTTGGTGTGGCCACGAAAAATAACCTTTCTGAGAATTGATGGCAAAAAAAGAAAAAAAAAGGAAGGGAACGCTATATTAGTCCCTTCCTTTCTTTGATGACCTCCATGATGAGCTATCTTGCTCATGGAGGAACACATATACTTCCCGTGTCCACGTACCCTCGACGTCTTTATACACTACTATCATGGGTGCTGAGACACGGGGGTATTCAATGATGCTGCCGGTCGAAGAGACGCTTGCAGGATCTCTCGCCGGGTTTGGCATCATCTTTTAAAAAGCCCTTTCTCCCCACAAAGCCTTGTAGGGTGACCTCCACTTTAGTGGGGAGGGCTTATCAAGCAGAAGGTCAGGCTGGTGCTGCTCTGCACACAATAGCTGTATTACAGGCTTACCAGGCTGACCTGGTAGATTATCGAGACCATTTTAAGTGCTAGAGCTCCCTCCACTTGGATCAAATCTGGGTAGATTTTTCAGGGCGGAAGAGGACCTCTTTGCCTCTATGAACAGCGCGATGTCTCCTCTACTTCTCCACAAGTCACCCAGTTCTCCCCTCTGGGGCTGAACACAGTGGTGCATTTCCCATTTAATGCGTTTCCCTTTATTAAAAGTTCATATTGCAGAACCAGTTAACTGCCAGATCGCTTCAGTTCTGGACTCTCTGCAGGAAGAACCGTCAGCAGGCTTATGCCCCACCAATCTCAGGGTCTATGTGGTCGCGACTTCGGCTTGCCACGCCTTGATGGACGGAGTGCCCTTCAGAGGGACCCTCTACTTGCGCGCTCCATTCGTGGAGCCATGCGACTGTGGCCTCCTGTTAGGACCATGACCTCCTCATAGGACTTGGCAATAGTCCTTGAGGGTCTGGTTGGGACCTCCTTTGAACCTCTAGAGTCAGCGTCTGACAGCCTTCTGACTCTCAAGATGGTTTTTCTTATGGCGATTATCTCTCTAAGCCTTCTGCACCCCGCCGTTTGCAATGCCGTAGCAGCAAGGACTTCACAGACTGTGTCCAGTCTGTGCCCTTTAGACTTAAGTCCACCGCACTAGCCAGTGGCATAAGTCAGGGCAACTATTCGTTTGCCATGGGAGCCGCAACCGGGTGGTTGCGGCTCTCGGTTGAGGGATGTTATTGCCCTGGCCTACGAAGCACGCGGTCAAGCTTCGCCAGTAGGTATCAGGGCTCACTCCACCAGAGGGGTCGCCTCTTCTAAAACCTTGGCTAGAGGGGTCCCTCTGCAGCAAGTTTGTGATGCGGCAGGTTGGTCCTCTCCACACACATTCGTCAAATTTTGTAGTTTGGATGTTCATGCTACTCCGGGCTCTTATGTCCTTGAGTCGACATCTCAAGCTCTTGTCCGAGACCTCTCGCGTTCTTGTGAGTACATTTCACAACCGTAGGGGTCCGGACAGCCTCAGTGCGGCAGCATGGGTATTCTCGTTCCCAAAGCGCTTTTCTCAGCGCAGCATCCTAGTGAAGCTTTTGTAAAGGGAACGTCTCGGGTTACGTAGTGTAACCCTTGTTCCCTGAAAAAAGTGGAACGAGATGCTGCGCTTCTTTGCTGCACTGGGATGTCCCAGGACTGCTCTTCAGAAAAAAATATATCTGACGACACACTGGTGATGCATCTATTTATAGCCTGGCCAGAGGTGGTTCCAATGATCTCACCAGCCGAGGCTATAAATTCTGGTCAATGTTCATTGACGTATTACACACACATATTCACAGCTGGTCACTATGTAGGATTGTTCCCAAAGCACTTTTCTCAGCGCAGCATCTTGTTCTGCTTTTTTTAGGGAACAAGGGTTACACTACGTAACCCGAGACGTTTTCCTTAATGGTATTGGTAATGGTAATGTACATGACATTTTAACCTGTGCAGTGTACATTTATAATACCAAATTTGCTACATATTTTGGTCTGAGAATTTGGGCACTTTAACTGTTTACTGTTTATCTGTGCATAGTGGAACATGCTGACGTACATATGCATCGATTAATCTATTTTCATTGGTGTTGACTCAGATAAAAAATCACTGTGTTGGTTGCTATAGCGATGAAAGTTCAGGGGAAATCCTAAAGAGACTCTTCCGGGGCAACTAACTGCACATGCGCAACCTGCCGACGGCATATTGTCAACACAGCTAAGCTAATAGCAGCATAGCACAACACCGCTAAACTAACAAGTTAGTGAACTTTAATTTAAACCCCTAAATCCGCTACAGTAGTGAGGTGTTGGCTTAGCTAGTATTTTAAATCAAGTAGCTTTTCACTAGTGAAGCTATTTTAGTAATAAGTAGCAGCATAGGATTGACAAAAGCTACAATGCTGCATCAAACTGGTGTTCACTGTTGCCATTTTTGAATTAGAACTAAATATGTTCAATTAACAAATGAATAACTCTTTTGAGTCATATCTATACAATTAATAACGTACTCATGATTATAACAGGGTCTGAATCAGTTTGTAATTTATTAGCGATTGGCTACTCATGCATACAATGAATCGTTGAGAACTCACTCGGCAACACGCTAACAGAATACTTTGAAAGAAGCGTTCCCTTTTTTCCATGTTTTAGTGGATATTTATCTTAAATCAATGGAAACCTAACCTGCAAATGCACCCTATCATTTGTCAGTGACAAAGAAGGTCTTTATTAAATTTAGCATGTGTGCAGCTTGTGAACGACTACTGAAGGTAAAGATATTTCCCAATGAAAAGAGTATCCAAACACTTAGTAGCCTACACGAAAATACATCAAAAGAATATCATGGCTTTACCATGTTTTTTAGACATGTACTATTACCTTAAAGCACCATGTAAATACAACGGTATGTGACATCACTATGGTTATCATATATCGAAGTACAACAGTAGTACTATGGTATTTCTTGAAATACCTTAAAGCACAATCTAAATACAATAGTAGATGAATATGGAGCCATATATCAGAATTCCATGGTAGCACACACATACACACACATGTTGGTCTACCTATCATTATGAGGACTTTCCATAGACATAATTACTTTTATACTGTACAAACTATAGATTCTATCCTCTAAACCTAACACAACCCCTAAACCTAACCCTCACAGAAAACCTTCTGCATTTTTACATTTTCAATAAAACATTGTTTAGTATGATTTTTAAGCGATTTGAATTATGGGGACACTAGAAATGTCCTCATAAATCACATTTATAGCATAATACCCTTGTAATTACTAATTTGTAACTTACAAAATTGTCCTTGTAAATCACAAAAACACGCACGCACGCACACACACACACACACACACACACACACACACACACACACACACACACACACACACACACACACACAGGAGGTAGCTTAGCCAGCTACATTTTTTGAGTACGGTAGCTTGCCCAACTCTGTATTTATGTGTACAAAATATTAGTGCACACAGTACAAATTTGTTAAAATATGAAATTATCGTTTGTGGAATTAGATGCACAATGAATAATTGTTTAATGCATTTAAGTAATTTTATTTAAATCTAACCCAAATCCCTGTAACTTCAAAGGCACGCACACACAGTATTTCTTTATTTTTCACTCTTTGTTTTTGTTGTGCTGGCCAATATGGTAGTCGTCTTTGACTTATACTGACACCTAGACCCCTCGGCATGGATGCAGCATTATGCAAAAGCAATAGTTTTTCACAACCGATGCCATTAAAGAAAAGTTCTATTCACTGTCAGCCATAATTAATTTATTATGCAAGCAATCATGTCCAATCTGGGGTACTGAGATAAAGTATGTAATATTTGGCTAGTAATGTGATCTCAGTGTGGTGGTCCCTATGAGGCAGCCCAGTTTCTTAGCTACTTAAATGACTGGAATTTTCATGTCATGTGACTGAACATGATTTTAACATATTTTCCTAAAGTACTATTCATCTATTCATTGGTAAAAAAAATAAATAAAAAAAACCCAATTTTTTTAAAGAGGCATCAAAAATGTACTACTCTGTTAGAAAAAAAGAAAATAGGCAATTATTTAGCAATTGTTAGACAAGTTAACCAGTATCCAACTGTTGCTAGACAATATACTTCCCCATTGTTCTTAAGCATAATGTTGCATGCTCTCCCCAACACACACTCAGTGTAAGTCATTTAACTTAAATTAATAAGTCCCACCTGCACATCTGTAAACACCTATATGTCCATGGGTGTCCTCTCTAATGAGGCTTTCATTCTAGTCTTCAATACTCACAAACAGATTAAAAATAAACTAACATATATGAAAATGTAACTAAACGAATGAACAACACACTCAACAGAATAAAACCTTCACTAGTAGACAGCTCTAATAACCATAAAACACATAGACAACCAAAGTTATACTCACTGTAAATGATGCAGTTATGGTGCAGTTACGGCATCTACAAACAGGGGTTTACTGCCCATATTAACCAGTCAAAACTTGACCCTCAAACCAATTATAAATAATGTAGCTATTATCATAAAATTTGTCACATGATGTTAGTGAAATGTTGGCTTTATTTTAGCCACTAGATGCACAGTTGAAAGGCTAAAAATGTTATATGTGAAAATGGGTCTGAAACTGTCAAGATAAGCTGTAATAAATAATAGGTAATTTAAAATCCTCCTGTGGATTAAAATCTATTGTCATTATGTGACCGCATTCAGGCTCTGTACCGGTGCTGCAGGGCATTGTGATAATCTTTACATTTAACCTCTGTCTGGTTTCACCTCCTCCTAACAGAAACACTCTTCTAATCTCAGCTGGATGTACATGGAAAACACCATTAATGCCATTACATTTTTCAGAATTTACATTTGATATTCTAATATTACATCTTGGATTAAACACTCTCTCTGGGGCCTAAAACTCTCTCTGGGGCTGTTCTTTAAAGCATAAATAAGAATGATTTATTTTACATTTTTTATGAAAGACCTATTCAGATATATCTAAGCATGTATGTCTCTGTAGATGATCAATGTAGGCTGAAATTAATGTAGGTCAGTGTAGGTATAAATGTTGTACAGTGACTTAATATACCCCAGCTTTTATTAAATGGTCTAAACAATTTTAATCAATTGGAATATTGATACATAATACAGTTATTTGCAATAAAGTTACTATCCACTGATTTCAATAATCTTTCCACCTCTTGTCAGAGTATGTGCACCAGTTCTGTTTGAAGATAGACCTCCTTATAATGATCCACAGCATATGTAATTAATTTTGTTTTGCACTGTGTAATGCAGCATATAGACCTGTGCATTTGTTTATTTATTTATTTACATAGTGGATCATATTGCAGTTGTCATTCTAAAGAATAAGATTGCAAGCTTACTGTTTATAGCCAAACCCAAAATAATTTGGTAAGGTGTTTTGAGTCAAACTATTTTAATGAGCCTTTATATTGTTCAGTCATTGTCCCCTGTTGTGGTTCTTATTTTTTATTCTTATTTTAATCTCTTCTATGTAAAGCACTTTGAATTACCATTGTGTATGAAATGTGCTATACAAATAAACTTGCCTTGCCTTGCCTTGCCTTGGTTCATCAATCTGTGGTTGTCTTCTAGTTCAAAAAATGGCATTAATGTATATTCTAGATTTACATATGACATTTACTGTAAGGGATTTAAGGTAACATACAGAGGTGGGTAGTAACACGCTACATTTGCTCTGTTACGAAAACAATACTACTTTAATTAGTTTATTTAAAAGTGGGTACTTTTCACTCTTAAGTAAATTACTAATGAAAAAAAACACCTCAGTTTATAAGTAGCCATTTTTTATCAGGGTTGCCAGGGCTGGACTGGGAAGAGAAATCGGATTTTACATAGCAACTGGCCCAAAAGTTATTGAATGGGGGTGTTGTTCGCTATCCTTTTCTACATGTCGCGGCGCTGTTTTGTGGTCTGCTATGCATAATGCGGCTGCTCATTTTAGCTTATCGTGGTCCATTAGTCCCATTTTGTGGCCAACACATCGGCCCACTCTGCCCTCCCGATGGCCAGTCATCCCTGATCAGCCCCAAAGTGTGTCGGCCCACAGGGAAAATGCCCGGTATGCCAGATTACCAATCTAGCCCTGAGTGTTGCAATATACATGTATCAGTTCCTAAATCCATGTAAACATCCGCGTTAAGTGTATATGTCTTGTGCTTTGCGGATCACTTGCTTGTCTTCTGGAGCACGAACTGACAGTATGTCTGCACCTGCACAGCATTTCAGTGTTTGAAAGATGTGGTGCGTTTTTCTCATGGACAACAAAAACAAGTTCTGAATTTACCCTTAAAGTTTACCCTTAGTGTACATATCTAATTATCTAAATTCTTTCAACACTGAAAATACTATAACTACACTGATCAAAGAATCCATACAGGACTTTAAAAAGCATTTGATATAGTGACAGTAGGTGTTAATAAAGCATGATCATGTTTCATTTTATTCACATATCACAAATAATTGAGCCTGTGGGACATTGTTCATGTTTTTCACCATTATAATTACTAAAAGCTGGTTTCCAAACTTCAGTGACAGTGACAGTAAATGGTGACTATATGGCTAACATTCTGTCTGACAAATTTGTAATTGTGTTGCATTGAAGAAAGTTAAAAAAACAACACAAGGGCGTGTAATGACAATTTCCATTATTAATAATAATAATTATTATAATTATTATTATTTGCAGTAGTAGTAGTAGTAGTAGCAGTAGTATAGTTATTATTCTGTAATAAATATGTATAATGTAATGGAATATTGGGGCATAATCATCCATTATGTTTTATGTGGAAGTAAATAGTTACTTACTACTTGAGTATTCTTTTAATTGGTTACTTTATTACTCTTACTCAAGTATTTTTTTTTTTACATTACTTCTACTTGAGTAATATATAAATATATAAATATATATATATTGGGTACTCTACCCTCCTCCAGTAACATTTAATTGCCCGCTAAAAGCACAACTGCTAACCTGGCTCCTCAATTTAAATTGGCCTAGAACCTCTATTGATTAGCTGACAATAAATTTAAATTTGCAGACAACATTAATATTTCAAATCAGATTGGTTTTATAAATGAGGACTCATCTGTGCTTCTATCTGCTGTCACTATCTTCTAAACCATGTAAGCTTGAGACAGTCAAATCCATCACAGCATTATCACTGCCATGACAACATTAGCAACAATATGGCAGTAATTACTCACTCCCGTCATGGCCGAGAAGTCTCAAAAACAACCACCTTCTCCTGCTAGGTAATATGCTGTGCAAATCATGTTTGAAGAGTCTTTGTCTGTTCCCCATCCACAATGATATAGCACATTACGTTTTGAGATGGCATTTGGTGTTGAAGATAGGTGGCCAGCATAAATCATATTTAGGAGGATGTTTTGTGTAACTGGATCTCATAGTAAAATAGTAAGTCAATAGTGGAGTTTACATATATATATATAAAAAAAAAGCCTATATATATATATGGCTGCTACAAAAAGTATCAACCCAAATTCATTAGATTGCACCAATAAAAAAAATGTTATGGTTCAAATAAATACTTAAGGAAAATATTGCTGGTTACACTTTTTAACTCTGTATGTCATAATGCTGCATATTGTTGATCATTTGCAGTTCATATTAGTACATTTCAATGTTAGATTACGTTTCTGTTGAGTTGTGAGACTGATGCAAAACCATTTGAGCACCACTGATATAAACCTAAAAAGCAATTTTTTTCAAATAAATGAAAACCCTGAGGTACTGATTTGAAAAATGTGCAAGGTCTTTGGGAATGTTTTGGTCTCATATCTTTTGTCTCAGCCAACAGCTCAGTACAAAAATATGTAACACTTTCAAGCCGCAATACATCATGAAACACATATGAATTGCCCTGAATACTTTAAAAAGCCTTCCCTTTCGCTCAAAGCTCTGCCTACAAACCTTTGCAAGTGAAACTGAATTTGAACCTTGGAGTATCTAAGCAATATGTGAGGGGAGTTTATATAAAAAAAAAAAAAAAAACTTGGTTCCTCGTCTGTCGCTCATTTCGACGTTGTGTAGAAGAAGCGACACTAGGGATCTCTCTTTAGCGCAGAATATGCCTCTGATCTAAGAAAAAAGGCCAATGATAATTAGGCAGACAGTATTTGCATTCCCCGCCCCCGGACATACGGGTATAAAAGCGGGGAAATACGTTAAGTTCATTCAGAAATTTTCTTCGGAGCCGATGGTCGTGTATGCAGTCAGCTGGGAGTTACACACCCATTCCTGTTCCTCTGACGCTTGCCTGCTGTTGGATCTACGGCTCACTTCAGTGGCTTTCTCCTTTCTCGACATGCTGCAGGAACTGCACTCAGCGACCGACCTCGCCCTCAGAGCCACGAAGGTCACAGCGCAGTCACTCGGGCAAGCGATGGCCACATTCGTGGTCCAGGAACATCATCTGTGTCTGAACTTGGTCGAGATGCGTGAGACCGACAAAGTGCGCTTCCTCAATGCTCCTGTCTCCCAGTTCGGCCTCTTCAGCGACACCGTTGAGGACTTTACCCAGTAGTTCTCCATGGTGAAGAAACAGACAGAGGCCACCTCACATCTCCTGAACCGCCGCTAACCTGCCGCCATGGGCCATGCCTCGACGACTGGCTCATTCTGGCCCACTCCCGAGAGTTACTATGCACTCACAGAGACCAGGTGCTCAGGCACCTCAACTGTTTGGGGCTTCAGGTCAACTTTGAAAAGAGCAAGCTTGCCCCAGTTCAGAGCATCTCTTTTCTCGGCATGGAGTTAGACTCAGTCTCAATGTTAGCACGTCTCATCAACGAGCGTGTGCAGTCAATGCTGGAATGCCTCGCCACCTTCAGTCCGGACACAACGCTCTCTTGAAAACGTTTCCAGATGATCCTGGGGCATATGGCGTCCTCCGTGACGGTCGCGCCGCTGGGGTTGATGCATATGAGACCGCTTCAGCACTGGCTTCAGACCCGAGTCCTGAGACGAGCATGGCGCCGTGGCACGCACCTTGTGATGGTCACCTCCGCCTGCCGCCAAACATTCAAACCCTGGACAGACCTCTGCTTTTTGCGGGCAGGAGTGCCCTCGCAGCTGGTGTCCCGTCGCATCCTGGTCATGACCGACGCCTCCAGATTGGGTTAGCCGCGGGCCATTGGAAAGGGCCCCGCTGCACTGGCACATCAATTGTCAATAGTTGCTTACTGTTTTCTTTGCCCGTCTGAAGTTTCTCCTGTTAGTTCGAAACTAACATGTCCTAGTCAGGTCAGACAGCACCACCGCGGTAGTGTACATAAAACACCAAGGCGGTGCACGCTCCCGCCACATGTTGCGACTCGTCCGTCGTCTCCTCCTTTGGAGCCAGCAGCGGCACATCCCCGGCGACCTCAATGTGTATTACATGATTGGATTACCTGCACTGAATCATTTACATACTGTATGTTTGGTAAGATCTTATGAATTATATTTATATAAAGCAGCTAAAACCAAAAAATATTCTATATTCTATGTTGATATATGGACAAATATTTTATATATTTTTCCATAAATAAATTACCACATTTAAACTGCATGGTGGGCTTTGGTGAATCATTCATAACTGTTTGTGGAAAAAAAAAAAAAAAGAAGAAGAAGAAATCATTGACATTTCATCACATTTTGTTCCCATGGATACAAAAGCCAGAAATGACTGCTAAAGAAATTCTACATTTCTACATTCCTATTGCGAGTGTCATATATGTGTGTGTTTCTCTCTCAGTAAGTCTGATTGTGTGGGAGATTGTCAAACTATGTGACACTATATAGAATTTTAGCTTGTCTGATAGTGTACTTCACATCTGATGCTTGTCAACAATGCTAATTGCTGTCTTTGATGCCATCGTGCCTTGCAGCAATCGTGTCCTCCATTAATGCATTAAGGCATTCAAAGAGCAGAAAAGTTAGCATGACACCACTTTAGCTCAAATTACATTTTATTGTACTTATATATTCAGAATATATAGAATGCCATGGTTTATGTTAATATTTCATCTAAAAATGTATATTCAGTCAATATTTACTAACCCTAATATTGTTCTAAATCTATGCTATTTTTTACCTATTTCTTTCTCTCTCTCTCTCTCTCTCTCTCTTATTTATTCATTTTTTATTTATTTACTTATTTATTCGTTTTTTATTTATTTAAGCTTGACAGCTCCTGGTCACTCTGAACTGTCATTATATAGTAACCGTCAATCTAAATATATTCTTTCATGTTCCATGGAAAATAATAAGAGCATATGGGTTTGTAAAGATACAAGTGTAAGTAAATATTTTTTTTACCGTGTGTACTATTCCTTTAATATTGCAGAAATGCACAAATTGGTATGCTTCATCAGAGCTGCTCAGGTAATTTGGGGAAAATGCAGACACTGCTGGCAACCTGGTGGAAGGCTATGATTGATGTTAAGGATTTTGCTGAACATCACTTTTTGTCCCTTAGATCTGGGGAGGTCAGAGACCCGTTGGGAGCAACAGATGATGAAATTAGCATCACCGCCAGGGACTAATCGAAGCAGAACTAATTTGAATTTGTTAAATTTAACATTAAGCAGTGAAGGCACTTTTTGTTCACCATCAAATAAATGAGAGAATTGGCGAAATGAACAGGGTTTCAAAGACTCAGTGCATTAGCACATGAATGCATGTCAGCTTGTGCTACACAAATCCAGTCGCACAGACATCCTTTTTAGATGTGTAATCCACAACAGCTTTCCATCTCTCTCCCTCTCTTTCATTCCCTGTCTCTTACTCTACTAAAAAAAAATCGAATGACTGGCACACAAATGCCTAAACACTTGTCTCAAGTAATGATTATCATGCTGCATTAAGCTCCACAGTTTTTACACAAGGAGTCAGAAAGAGTCTGCTGAGGTTATATTGCAGTTTGTATCACTAACTAATACATTCAGGGGCAAATTCACTAGTTTAACCATATGCTAAATGCGCTGAAATAGTGCTGATTCTTAATTAAATTACCTTTTTAGAACAAACGGCCATTTTGAAGTAAAGTAGACTTCTTATAGGCTGTGCCTTGTTCAGTGCTATTCGAATATTGCAAATCGGTTGTTAAACAATGCAGACATGCATACAAATGCACGCACACACACACACACACACACACACACACACACACACACACACACACACACACACACACACCAACTATTGCAATGTTATCTGTGATCTTCAACTACATCCTGTTTACTTATATTTTTTCTTTTATTTGCTATAAAAATAAGTTTATGTACTAATAATTCAAAGTCACGGATTTCCCACAAATAATGATAATTAATTCTGACAGGTCTGTGAAGGGCCCTAGGCACTCAATGATGTAGTGTGCCTCCCATACTGTTCTATTTCACACCACTTCTTCTTGTTGCGTCACAAAATTTCCTCCCAAGTGTAACCAGGCTCTCTCCAACTAAGGGGCCCCTCTGGCATGAGGAATCCAAAGACTTAACATAGAAATAATATTGATTTTGCTAAATAAAACTATAGTTCTTATGACTAGCTGATGTATAACCTCAGTTGGCTGAGATTATAATAAACAGTTTATTTCATAAAGTAATATTACTGTTTAACTGTTACAGTAAGTTCATGCTATAACTATGAAAGTATTTAAAGTATGTTTTGCATTGGAAATTCCTTTAATTGGACAGCTACTGCTTGTACATTAGTTGAAAAATACATATTATTCTATAGAATGTTGTGCACCATTCACTGAATTCCATTTCAATTCCACAGTTTGAATTGAATTAGAATCGATCAGCCACAACATTAAAACCACCTGCCTAAAATTGTGTGGATCCCCCTCTTGCCAGCAAAACAGCGCCAACCCGCATCTCAGATGCTTTTCTTCTCACCACAATTGCACAGAGTGGTTATCTAGAGTTATTGTAGACTTTGTCCTTTCAAACCAGTCTGGCCATTCTCTTTTGTCCTCTCTCATCAACAAGACATTTCGATCAACAGAACTATCGCTAACTGAATGTTTTTTGTTTTTGGCACCATTCAGAGAAAATTCTATAGACTGTTGTGCATGAAAATCCCAGGAAATCAGCAGTTGGTTTGAGAATTTCTGTAACTGCTGATAACCTGGGATTTTCATGCACAACATTCTCTAGAGTTTACTGAAAATGGTGCAAAAATAAATAAATAATACAAAATAAATAAATAAAAACATCCAGTGAGCAGCAGTTCTGTGCCCAGAAATGACTTGTTGATGAAAGAGGTCAACAGAGAATGGCCAGATTGGTTCAAGCTGACAGAAAGGCTAAGGTAACTCGGATAACCACTCTGTACAATTGTAGTGACCAGAATAGCATCTCAGAATGCACAACACATCGAACCTTGAGGCGGATGGTCTAAAACAGCAGAAGACAATGTCAGATACTTTATTAGGACCACAGTGTTCCTAATAAAGTGCTGTGGAGTGTGTGTGTATATATATATATATATATATATATATATATATATATATATATATATATATATATATATATGTATATACATACATACATACATATACATTTTATGGACAACACTTTTTTATAGAACTCGAATTTGCAGTCTTCAAAATTATCCAGACAAAGTGAAACAGGCTTGTAAGGTGGAAACCTTAAACAGAACAGAAGTTATCTGTTCTTGCCATTTTGTTGAACTCTCACAACCACACCAAGAACCTCAGATTAATATTGTATAAAGAACTAAAAGCTCTGCGATGGACTGGCGACCTGTCCAGGGTGTCCCCCGCCTTTCGCCCAATGTTAGCTGGGATAGGCTCCAGCCCCCCGTGACCCTGTACACAGGATAAGCGGTTGACGATGGATGGATGGATGGATGGAACTAAAAGCTAAATTCAAGATAATAAATTGGCATCATTTGTTAAAGTAAATTATATTTTCAATTACAATTCAGTGAATTTCTTGTCATTACAATTCAAATTCCATTTCAAAATCACGTGGGGTTCAAATTCCACGATTTAAAATGGAGAAAAATTCTTAAATTCTGAATTTCACCATACCCAGCTTACAAAGAGAGGTGTTTTTTTCTTTACGTAGCCAGAAACAGACTGCTGCCTTACCACAGAAATGAAGATACACATCTCAATGACACTTCTGAGCCAATGGGCACAATATAGCCAACTAAAGGGCATGAATGTAAAAGGTTACTGTTTAACATCTGAAATAATTTCCTCAACTTTTCCTCTAGAGTGAGAAAGAGCTGTTTAAAAATCTGTGTTCCAAACCTCCTGGCAACTCTCTCTCGCTCATAAAGAGATCTAATATATCTGTCTGTAACCTCGGAGGGATCTCTCTGTTAATTTCAATTCAGTGTTTATGTGAGTAGTGATGGCTGTGAAGGTAGAGCTGGCCCAGTTTAAGACAAGTTTTTTTGGGGGGCTCAACAAAATCTCTTGGGGAACTGTCTCGTTTGACTCCAACTGCATGTCTCAAAGCATTGGAGACTGGCTGGATTTCTGGTCTGTGGCCAGGTTTGGTCCTCTAGGACAAAAACAGGGAGGATTTATGATGAGGAACCAGGAGGCTACCAGTGCTTTATTATGGCTGACAGCTGACACCTGGTGTTAACATCTGTCTCGGGTGATCTGATTACCAGAAGTGGACAGTGCTAAGTACAGATGTAAACAGGGTCTAATGTATTTTGTGATCTGATCACTCAAACTATTTTTGGGGGTGGTAAGATGTGCACAAAACCATTTTGCAGTGTAAACTTTAATGCATCCTGATGTGTCCCGATCAACATCAAAAGACCACCACTTTACATACAGTAAAACATAATCATGACCCCAAAATGCACCTTTCATCTCTACTATATCCAACTTGTATCTATCTATGCATCCAGGTCACGTTGTAGCCTTCATTTCACCTAATAATTTTAAGCATACAGGTCTTGTATGTATATGTATCATATGCATGATATTATCTAGACTATTGCTATGCAAATTACACTCAAACAAATACAACTTTAAAAAATATATACAATTAAATAAAATACAGTTCATCAAAATCTCTTGCTAATCCATTTGAATCAAAACACATTTGAAACACATGTTACAAAGTGTAAATGGCAACCTGTCTCGGCTGATCACTTGTGTTTGAAATGATCAGTGAATACTGTAAACAAGTCCAATGACAACATGTTAGCACACTTGACTAGAAAAACAAATCAAGGCACCATGTAGTTGGAGTGATGGCTCTTCTAATCCATAAAAAGGCTCAGCATATTCCTCAAGAACTCATATTATATTACCATATAATTAGAATAAATATAAAATCAAAATTAGAAACTCTCTTTACGTTTAACCATACTTATATTTTAATCAAATTCATAACTCTTAACATTGTCTTTGTCTCTTTCATTCAAGAATTTCAATTTGCCAGGGTACACATTTCTGAATCCAGCTAAAACCCATTACACTGCCACTCTTAATTGCAGTCGTTCACTGCAGAAGTGAGATGTTCAAAATGCCACACTGTCATTTAGTCCCCATAAGTGACTTGCCAAGGCACTTTGGAGTGCAAATTATATATATTCTAAATTTAGAGTTTAAATGAGCAGGATGAAAAATCCATTAAAATATTATTTATTTATTCAAAAGTTGCCATCTAAATCAGGTTATTCAATTGCATGCAGCTAAAATAATTTCCTATTCACAAACTAGTGCATTAACAATAAATAATAAATTAATATACCTATTCACCTGTTATTTAAATGCTTTTTCCATTGTACTTAACAGCTACAAGCAGCATAACTAAACTCTCAATATTTAGACATGCTCAATTATACAAACTTTTCTCGCTCCCAAGGCATCCAACACTGATGCTGTATATACAGTATATACATATATAAACCAGCATTACATTGACACACCCAATGTAATGACGAGCCATATATCCTATCTATTGTCTTAATTTAGAATCTAACTATGGAATAACTAGCAAATATTCATAAAGACACATACTTAAAAAGTAAAATTATGGGCTTTAAAGCCTGGGCCTCCATGAATTATGGACCAAACTATCAGATTTCCTCCTACAAAAAAAATCTGATCGTAAGGGAAAAATCTTGTTATGTTTGCCTTCAAATATTCAAAGAGATGACTTAAATCATTAAAAGGCTGAAGGAAGCAAAACAATGATTTTGTAAGGATCAGGAAACAAACACTTTCACTAGAAGCACAGTCACAACTCAGTGAAATGATGTGATCAACCATTCTAATGTACAGTTTATAGGTTAGTTTGTTGTACTGTATATATATTTATTTCTGTTAAATACAACATTTAATTTAAATTATATCAATAAACAGTTTGAACTTAAATTTGGTTTCAGTGTCTTTTATTAAATATGCAATCATGCTTATGTTCAAGTTTATTACTAATGATAAAGTTAATAAAGGAATAAATAAATACAAAATAATGTTACAGTTTGAGATAAGGGGCCCAAAAATACTAACGATGCCTCAGTCCAAGTAGCAGTATTTAATGTCATGGGAGTAAAACCTTATTGTATTATTAGCCTGCATTGCTGTGCAGATATTCCATTTAGACTTGGGTCAACACATCCTTGTCATGTAATTGTTATTTTGTCATTGTCTTCACTCCTGCCACTTCATCTTCATCATCACCCCTCTTTTCATAAGGACTCTTATTTTGACACTGTTATTGTCTTCTGTTGTAGTTTGCCCTCATATCACAATTCATCACATCATCTGTTCTCCATCTTCCTCAACTGTTCCCTGTTCCCTCATCAGTCATCCGTGTGCATATACTGTATGTCCTCTTTTTTAATGCACTCATGGTCAGTTCTTGTTCTTATGTGTTTATGTTAAGACGTAATGCTTGATTTGTATAATTAGTTCTTTTTATACCTCCATGTTTATTGTATCGCCGTCTTCTTTGTTTTTATTAAACAAAGCCTGCGATTAGATCCATTGCCTCTCATCTCTGAAAAACGTTATAGAAGAAGTGACCCCACAAATGGATCAAGCAGCTGTTCAAATACTCCTCACACAAGGAGACCGTCCATTGGATGATCATGTCCGTGACTTCCTTGAGCTGGAAAATGTGGTGCACTATGATGACCGCGCACTGATGTCATTTTTCAGAGCCGGTCTAAATGGAGCATTAAAAGCATAGATGCCTCAAGCAGATCCTCACTGGACTCTATGCTAGTACATGGATTTGGCTCTTAAACTTTGTGGCTCACTTTGTACTGTAGGGGAAGAGGACATCAACGGAGACCCCTTTCTCCCCAGCCTCGGTGGCCTTAGAGCCTTCCACATGTCGAGCCTCCCACAGCTATGCTCACGACCGTCTGGACATGGAAGAGAAGGGCTCCTACTCCCCAGTCACTGCCAGTGCTCTCCACAATGGAGGTCAGTTCCCAATCTCTGACAGCTCTCTTCGAGCCTTCCATGTCTCCGCCCTTACCCCCAGAAACTCCACTGAGACTTCATCCTCTCCTGAAATTCCACCTCCTATGGCTCAGCCCGCTCCGCCACTGTCTCCACCTCCTATGGCTCAGCCCGCTCCGCCACTGTCTCCACCTCCTAAGTCTCATATCCTCCATCCTCCTGTGGCTTCGCCCAGCCCCATTCCAGTTCTTCCTCCTGAGTGTCCATTCTTGGATCCTCCAGCAGCTCCACCTCCTGACTCTCAAACTCCTGCTCTTCCTGCAGCATCGCCCACTCGTCATCCTGAGACTTCTCCTCCAATGGCTCTGCCCTCTCCGTCTCCATCTCCAGAGTCACCCCTGTCTCCACCTCCGGATCCATCTCCTGTTCGGCCATCAGGATCCCAAATCCCAACTCCTGCTACTCCACCTCCATATCTGCCTATGCACCCCCCCAAGTCTCCACCACCTGCGACTAAATCGCCAGATCCTATTTCCTACCTGGAGCAACCTCCCAGGCCTCCTGACACTGTCCTGGCCCTGTGGCCGCCTCCCACCCAGGCCTCCTTACCCAGTCCCGGCCCTGAGGCCACCTCCTTCCCAGGCCTCCTGACCCTGTCCCTGCCCTGGGTTACCTCCCTGGACACCTGAATGTCTGCCAATTAATCTTGGCCTCATAATTGTCCCCTGGATCCTTCCTCGTCATCTGCTTTATCCTGTCCTTCTCATCTGTCTTTGGGTGCCAGGAGTAACCCTTTGGGTGGGTTTCTGTTACATCATCATTGTCTTCACTCCTGCTGCATCATCTTCACCATCAATCCTCTGTTCATAAGGACTCTTATTTTGACACTGTTATTGTCTTGTAGTGTTATTGTCTGTTGTAGTTTTCCCCCTTAAAATAATTCCCATGATGCACTGCCCTCATCACATCCATCTGTTTCACATCTTACTCTGCTGTTCCCTGTTCCCTCATCAGTCACGCACACGTGTGTGTGTGTGTGTGTGTGTGTGTGTGTGTGTGTGTGTGTGTGTGTGTGTGTGAGCGTGTATTTATCACTTTGTGGGGACCAAATGTCCCCATAAGGATAGTAAAACCCGAAATGTTTGACCTTGTGGGGACATTTTTTCGGTCCCCATGAGGAAAACAGCTTATAAATCATACTAAATTATGTTTTTTGAAAATGTAAAAATGCAGAAAGTTTTCTGTGAGGGTTAGGTTTAGGGGTAGGGTTAGGTTTAGGGGATAGAATATAAAGTTTTATAAAATATAAAACTTTAGAATATAAAGATCTTTGATCTTTGTGTGTGTATATTTTTATGTGCAAGCGTGCGTGCCCTCTTGTTTCATGCACTGATGGTCAGTTATTTTTCTTATGTGTTTAAGACAACGTTAGATGTGTAAATTTAGTTCTTTGTATACCTCCATGTTAACTGTATCGCCTTTGATTCCATTAAAGCCTGCGATTAGATCCATTGCCTTTCATCTCTGCAAAATGTCACAGTAATGGGTGTGAGATTGTATATATATTTTTTTAATATATATACAGTCTTCTCTTGTGTCACTCCTCGCGTGTCTTTCCTTTGATGCATACCTAAGGATAAACAGTGGCTTCCTATGGTGTAAGCTCTGCCTGGTGTAACTGTTTTCTGTTTTGCCATTCACGTAGTGTTCTATGTAAATGTGACCTGATTTTTCAGACTGAGAGGGGCACTTAGTGAAGGCTTTGTAGGACTAAAACTGAATATCCAGACACTGCGGCAGTCGATAGGCACATCAAATGCAACCATTTCTACTGGGCATAACAGGAACAAGCTTAAGCCTCTTGTACCATTTTTATTTTATAGAGGTCATTTAAAATTAATCAAATTTATTATCAGGCTTATCAAAGGTGCGGAGGGCCATTGTCTCATGTGGACACCGATAGTGCAGTGTTTGTATGTATTTCAATTGCATTATTAAGATTGTTTGGTTGGGAAATCTCTGTCTTTTAGTTCTACAAAGTTTCATTCCCCCATGGGATCTTTTGGTTTGTGAGTGCTGCCCTACTTTCTGTGAGCTTGCAATGGAACAATAGCTTCTGAACTGCGTAAAAAAACATCCCTCTCAAAGTGGTGTATGTGACGACTTAGGGCCGTCAGGAGATGGATTAATGGGAAAATTCATTTGATTGCACCAGATTTCAGAGAGAGACTTGTACACCACTGCAGAACAGTTCAGTAGAAAGGCGGGCAGGAACAGAGATATGCTAATTTTAGGAGAGGGGAATATTTTTCCCTTGAATTTGAAGTGCTTTTTCCTTTGTTGGTATGATCATAGGCACTAGTGGCTCTCTCAATATAGGCAACAAAGACATTTGAAATGGTATAGTAAGTTTGACATTCTTTTTCATATTTTGTAGTTTGGATTAACTGCTTGGTTAAAGTCAAAATGTGTCAGTTAACTCAGACTTTTTTAAAGTTATTTTTAGTTCTCTAATCTGATTAGACATACAGCTGTAGGAAATGAGTGACTTTGTGGCAGGGTATATTTACAACTGCCAGCATTCATCACCAATAATATGTAAGAAATTATATGTCAATTAGTTTCGCAATCTTGGCCACGTTTGACCACCATTATGTGAAGGATATATGACAAATGATCAGATTAGTTGATCATTTGTCAAATTCTCCACCATTAAATATGTTATACAACAGGATTGTGTACCTCGATTTGCAGTCCAGTTACCCAAAGTATACAGGTACAAAGTAAATAAAACACCAGCACTTTCTAGCCAAAATCTGGAGGTATACTTGTGTTTTGTTGCATTTGGTTCAGGGATCAGTTCAAAGAAATCCTGCTTTCTTCATGTCTTCAAGCTCTTTTGTCGAGGATGAGTTTTTAGCATATGACGGTCAGGCTTTCCACAAGAAATTTCTCATTCACCCTTATTAGTCTAATTTAAGTGTAGCAAATTGTTTATATCATTGGACAAAGGAGTGTCTTAGGTTTCCATGGCAACCATGTGTGTTTCTTCAGAAGAGTCTTTTGCAGATTGTCGAGATGTGATGACCATTAATTGTGGTGGTATTTCCTGATTAATAATTTGAGTGAGGAGGGGTCTGAAAGAAGATTATGTGCTATCATGAAAAGTTTCCTTTCTTCAGATGATGGTTGAGAATAACAGATGTGCATTCTTTACACAAGGTTGATTCAGACTTTAAGGTCACCATCTTGGCAAAGTCTTTAATTTATGACATTGAGAAATTTTGGGCTAGACTCTGTATAATTGATCTTACTCTTCTTCTGTTTCTGAGCTCCTCAGAATCATACACAGCATTCCACAGAGTGCTTATATTTAGTATAACCACACTGGAGTGCTTCACTGTTTGTGTCACAGTGTTTGTTGCTTTCAGACAGCTGTCAGTCTGTGCATTGCTCGTGAAAGTGGCTGATCCTACTTTGGCTTATTTTGAGAGCAAAATAATCTAGGCATCACTTTACAAAAAAGTTCAATTTGTTGGCAGTAGTTAATGCATTACGTATCACAAACTAACAATGAATAATATATTTATTTTAGCATTTATTAATCTTAGTAAATGTTAGTTAATAAAATACAGTTGTTCAATGTTAGTTCATGTTAGTTCATAGTGCATTAACTAATCTAAAATAATAAGTTTTGATTAAAACATGTTTTATAGTGTACTGTATGTTGTAACTAACATTAACTATAAAAGTAGTATTGTTCATTGTTAGTTTATGTTAAATGTTGTTAATTAATATTAACAATAAAATGTGCACAATAATGCCTTATTGTAAAGTGTTGCCATAAACTACACTTGAGTGAAAATAGACTAAACAATGTTGTATCTAAAACAGGGTTGTGCAAAATTCTGAATTTCAGAATGAACTCTCTTTCAGTTCATGATTTGGAATTTGAATTGAATTGGCCACGCCCCCCCAGAGGAAGTTTAATTGTAATTTGAATTAAAACTAAAAAAGGAAGTTGAATTTACTGAATTGCAATTCACAATTTCATCAAAGTCCAAGACGCATTTTGTGTCAAATAATTACGTTATTATTTTTGAACAAGTATGCCAATTTATTCCCTAATTGTTAGATTTGTTTAACTTTAACTTAATTTTCTCTTAAAAAACATATTAACAATAATTATTAAAAAGAAAAAATATATATATGTACCATGGTCTATATATATATATATATATATATATATATATATATATATATATATATATATATATATATATATATATATATATATATATATATTAGATATCATGGTCTTTTCGATTGTGTAAAAATACTGTCTCCTGACTCCTCCATTGCCAAACGAACTGTTTTACACAAACATTTAAAATATTTTAAAATGGCATGCACTGATCTTGACACTTGGTTCATTAAACATGATGTAGTGAGACAGACTAATGTCTTGTAGCAGTTTCCCCCTTCCTAATGTTGTAATTTGGGTGTAACCATGATTTTCCCGGTTATGCATAATAACGTTTTAATGCGATTTTGTATTATGCGGCGTGCATAAGAACAGCGCATCTGTCTGTTTTATTATATCCCGCCCCTTATTCGGTGGTTTCGTTTATAGCATATCAGCGTGCATTCGTGGGGTATATTAGGGCGGCTATGTACCGCCTAGATGCGCGTCATGATCTAATGGCCCCCCCCTCTTCTCCGGTATTGGGCGTTTCCGCTCAATAGGTATGTGTTGTCGTCAATGATTGTTTTTTTAGGTTCAACGTTAGGCTAACTGTGTGGCTCTGTTACCTTGTGTTAATGTTAGTTTCGTTATATGTGATTCAGCGTTTGTTTGCGCGAGGCTCGTATCGAGCTCCGCTGGCCAATTGCTGCCTTCATTCAGTGCGGCTGTAATTATGGCTGTAGCTTCAACACTTTTGGTAAGTGAATGCCTTAAATATGATGGTGAGTGAAACTCGTGTGGGTTTCATGTTAATTGTTTGTTCTTCTATAGATGATCTAATCTGCTCACCAGAAGGTGTCTGTCTGGATTGAAGCTGCAGGGCTGAACTACGCTGCTGTTTTGTTTTCCGTTTTGTTATACATTTTGTTTTTGTATGTTTACATTTATAAACTCTGTCTCTGGCTTCAGAAGTGAGATTCGTCCTCTGTGTGTATCCTGAGCCACAGAGATTATCAGAGTTTGGAAATGGTGTTTTGTATTCATTGAAACCATTTTAATTTGTTATTGGTTGTGTGAAGTTGGTTCTGTTATGGTGATTTGTCATTATCTCTGCCCTTCACTGACATATGTGTTGTATGTTGAAAATCAGTTTGTCTTTTTGTTTTTAGGTGTATTTAGTTAATTTCCTCTTCTGTGTTTTCAGGAGCTGAAGGCCTAGTGCAGGGGGCTAGCTGTTCCCCGCGTTAAATGGTGGTAGTGCCCCTTTTCACCTGTGGAGTGCTGTGCGTCTACAACTGACTCACCTGTGTTTGTGTGTGTATGTGCGTGTGAGAGAGTGTACACTTGGGGGTGACGTGTCTTTATCGGGGAATTGCTGCCCCCGGCTAGCCTTCCTGCTCCTGGTAAGCGTCAGCCTTTTGCGTCAGTGTATAAGTTTATGGGTGTGTGAAGCCTACTACAAACCACACAGCTGATTGTGGTACTCATAATTTTAATACACTTTTAAAGCACAAAATGAGCATTCAGTGCCCATTATGATTAATCCGTATAGATGAATAAAATATTTTGTACCTTGGTATTCACGTCTCTTGCCCTCTTGTCTTGAAACAACGAACCTGTGTGCCCTTTTCGATTTGGGTTATTATTTCCCTGTTAAATACAGGGTGGCGTAGTCTGCTCATTTTATTGTCGCTTTAGTGGCGGCATCGGAGGCAAGCTTCCCCCCTCGGCTGGTGCCGCCGCCCTGTCTATTCTCGACCGGCCCTACCCGCTACAATGACAAGGGTAACAATCAACAAATGTATAATTTTATTAGAGAAACAAACTCATCCTGAACAATATGAATGTATTTGAATTTCATTCTATTTTAAATCTACTTCCTTAAATTCAAAGTGTAATACTACATTATTTTTGCTACCTAAATTGCGACCTAAGTTCATTATTAAGTCAATAATATTTCAGTCCCCCAGACTTTTTATAGCGGAGGTTCACCAAAATGAAATGTTAGATGAATATGTAAGTGTCCACAAATGGAAAATTTGTCAATAGCTGTGTAAACTTCAGCCATAAAGCAATGATTTACGTTTTTCTTCAATTCCTTTCTCGGGTGTTTTTTCATTCACTGCCATTGCTCAATGACGATCCCCTCAGATTGTCATAAACATGGCATCTGTGAGAAAAAATTAAATGGATTGAAACAGATGAATATTACACTCAAAATTGTGCTGTTGATAACTGTGTATTTGCACAGCTGCGGTAGAATCACAGTAAAAAAGCCCTCTTTTTTGTGTGCTATTGCTTAATTATTGAAAAGAGTTGTTTAAAACACTTTCTCTAAGCTAATAACAATCAAATGGTGGAAAATATATGCAATACGTCAATTAGTCAGATATTGATGACTGTAATTCAATGAGCTGACTGTATTATGGGTGTACAAATAACATGCTGACAGTTTTAAATCCATCAGCTGGTCATAATACTTGTGATACTAATTACTAATGACTTAGAAAAACGAATTACAGAGACTCGCCTAATTTAGTGGAAACCCAAGGAACTAAAATTCCATTGAAATCTCTCTCCTTATTTGGTAAGAAATCAAAGAAACTGTTTGTCTTAACAAATGAATCTGTCCTACATCTCTGCCTCAGATCAAAGATGGCATGTCTTAAAAGCTAAACAGGCGTACCTTGTTCAATATCCAGCGAAGCCTGGACTCTAAACAAGACACATACTGTACCATCTCAGGGTTTTTCGTTTACTTAATTGATTCCTCCTCGGATGTTATTTGGCAAGTTGAGAGAGGATCTATATCTGGAAGCATCTTTTGGAATTGCTTCTCTTATGTGTTTCTCTACTTGCCCTTTAACAAATCCATTTAACTTCTGCAACCTCTGAAGTCACAGACATTGATGGGGTTTTAAGCTAGGCTGAAATTTCGGATCAAAACCATCATAGATTTGGGTGCACGGCCTCCTGGCTGTCTCTGATAGCTTGTTTTGGGAGCTCTGGTAATCTTTTAGCATCATCTATCACTTAGCTATGGCCTTCATGCCTGTCAGAACGCTGAAATGTTGAGTCAATAGACAGTCCTTGGTGATGTAGACTGCTCCAAATAGCTAAAAAATTCAGCCACCTAGAAAGCATATTTGGAAAGAGTGATGAGCTCAACTGAACATGTCTTTTTAACATAAATTCTGGTTAATATTTTGCAGTTTTAAAGCATGACAGATAGAACTCATTTAGACATATTATGATGGCTGATTGTCAATATTTTGACAGATTGTTTTATTTATTTATTTTTTTAATACAGCAGTAGACAAGAATATGTGTGTATGTGTGTGGGGCAGGTTTAAGTGTTTTAACAGGACTTTTTTTTAGGTTGCAAACTGGTAATTACAAGGGTTTTATACTATAAATGTGGTTTATGAGGACATTTCTTGTGTCCCTTAATTCAAATCGCTTAAAAAAAAAAAACCATACTAAACAATGTATTATTGAACATGTAAAAATGCAGAAAGTTTTTTTGTGAGGGTTAGGTTTAGGGCTAGAGGTATGGTTAGGAAATCATTATGTCTAGGAGAGTCCTCATTATGAAAGGTGCACTAACTTGTGTGTGTGTGTGTGTACACGTTTAACCTCCGTTGTGGGGACCAAATGTTGGTCATTTTGGGGACCACATTTTTGTTTTTGAAAATGTAAAATTGCAGCTTCTGTGAGAGTTAGAATAGAAAGAATAGAAGTTATCGTTAGATCTGTATAAAATCCATTGAAGTCTATGGAAAGTCCCCACGATGATATAAACAAAATGTGAGAGTGTGTGTGTGTGTGTGTGTGTGTGTGTGTGTGTGATATTAAAGTGTCAACTTTTGGCTGGTTAGAAAATGCCTTTTAGCTCATGCTGGTAGATACCATATGGACCTAAAAAGCATCTTCACTGATTGCCATTCAAAAGTAGAATGAAAAATCACAAAAAAATCAAACAAAAAAAAATACTGTAAATAAAAATAAATCCCAATATCAATTATATTCATACATTGTTTTTTATTTACTTATTCTGTTTCCTATTAGCGATTCCGATCCACTGCCATAATGTTGTACTGTGGCTACAGAGTGATTAGTTAAATGCTATTCACGGCTTTGGTAATTGGCTACAAAACTTCTGTGGATCCCATGAGAAGATTTGAAATAGCATACTTCTGGATGGGTCTTACACCACTCAAGAAACTGCCATTGAGATGAGGAGTTCCAACAGATACCTCTTTCTGGGTATTATCCTTGTGTACTGTTCTTGTATAATACCATAAACAAATAGAACATTTTTACAATGAAGAAGGTGATGTGCTATGAAAGTGTTTAAGTATTGTGATTGCAGGAATTTGCACTGTTTTTCATTAATTACATCACTGTAAATAATTATTGCACTTCAATGTACTTTCACTAAAACAGATGTTCAGGATTTTGCCTTGTCCTTCCTGAGGTGCCCCAGCTGTCAGGTTGTTTAAGTTACAATTTCATTCTCTGCTTCTAGAAAGCAGTGTTGTTTTTACAGGCATTCCTCTTCACCTCATCACATGCACTGAGCAGAACTGCAGTAATTTGGGCCGCGCGACACCATGTATATGCTAATGACTGCATTCACATGCCGAGCGGAATACCTGTGTGGCTCCACTTCACATGAGAGCCTCTCTTTCCACTCCGAGTTGATTGTGTGAAGAAGTCCAAACTGACAGGAGTGTCTCTCTCTCTTTCCACCATGCTATCACTTGCTCATATACATTCACTCTTTCTTGTGTAGGCCTACTCTTATATACAAATACATCCAATCTCAGTCTGTCTTGCTCTCACAAACACATACACGTTCTCAAATACACCCTCCTCCTCCAGCTGTTTCTTCCTATCCATATCTTCCTCTCTTTTGAATGATTAAATATCCTCAAGCGTACCCTTGAACTAAGAGGAAAGTCAAGCGGACTGCGGAAGTTTGTGCAGGTTTTCAATAGTACTCCAATTTGAATGCATAGGAGAGTTCAGGTCTGAGCGAACAGCCATTGATTAAAAATGAGTCGAGCGTTTCTTTGCTT
The DNA here is from genome assembly GCF_025860055.1 of Xyrauchen texanus. Taxonomy (NCBI): domain Eukaryota; kingdom Metazoa; phylum Chordata; class Actinopteri; order Cypriniformes; family Catostomidae; genus Xyrauchen; species Xyrauchen texanus. Next base: position 12,144,897 of record NC_068296.1, on the reverse strand, counting down.
TGTGCTTTGGTGTGAGAAGCAGACATGATGTTAATCATGCCAAGCAGACAATTCAAGAGCTGAGATGAGAACACAATAACATGTTTTAGATGTCCAATGCCAAAATGCTTTGTAAGGCAGAAATAATAATTTACTAGAAACTGTTTGAAGAAACGAGGGGTTAATCTGATCTCATAGAACAACAAACCATCCAGTTTGCTACCCAAGGTTCAGTAAATTTGTACCATTGTTAATTTCATGACTAATTCATGTCTAATGAGATGCCTTTGAAAGATTATTGTGATACACTGGCAAACAACAATAGATATAAAGCGCAACAGTGCAGGTCAACTTTTTTAGCCATCTTGGTTCTGGAAGTATTTTTGCCATTCATTTGTTACATTGGTAAATCATGAAATTCTTGCCAGGAACCAATGAACCATACCAGATTATTTTCTAAACGTATGCAATGAGGGATTAAAGTACATTGAAGTATTGCAAATTATGTAATCAAATTAAAAACAATGGGAAAAAAATCTCTGTATAATTACAGAGTGTATTTTGCACCAGCATTTGGCTTAATTAATTTAAGATTAGCTCATTGAAAAAAAAATCGATAGATAGATCAATATCGGCCTATCAGTGTTAAAATATAAATTATTGTATCAGCCACAATTTACTTATTGCACACACCAAATCACACCATATTTGGCCCTGACAAAAAAAAAAAAAAAAAAGAGGAGAGGGAAAGTGCATGGCAGAGTGACAGTGAGAGAGAGAGAAAAATGTGCTCGCTGGTTCCCAAACACGCCGTCGCCTAGTCCTCGATCACTCCTCCACCCTCTGGCAGACGACAGCCTCTCCTCCCTGGGTGGACTGGTGCCAGTCCTCCGAACCCTGGCAGATGGAAAACTCCTCCGTGTTTTGGCGGCCGATAGGGAACTCCTCCACCCCTCTCAGACAGAGGCCATCCCTCCACGTCCAGCCAGCCAGCCACAACTCCTCCATCACCCGGTGGATGGCTCCTTTGGGTGGATGGCAGTGGCAATGTCTCCACGACAGTGCATCTCTCCTTCTTCCCGGGCTTCGGAAGCAATGTAACAAGGTTGAAATGGGAAAGGAGGTGGTGGTAACGGCTGAACAATCAAAGTAATATTTTAATGGGAACATAAACAATAAGACACAAAAACATAAACGTACACATGGCAGCTGCATGTGGCTCTCTCTCTCTTGAACTGCCACATCCCACTGCAATTATCCCTCTCCTCGGATGATTAGCCCAATTGGGAGCCGGACGTGCGTAGTTATGGCCTTGCCCCTTCCTCCTCCTTGTCACATTATGTTAATTTGTTACTGGTAGAGCAGAATGCTAGCAATGATAAGGTCATGGGTTTGATTCCCAGGCTGAACAAGCTGTATGTCTAATGTATATCTGGAACAGTATATCTGGAACAAATATATTCTGATTTTCTGTTTAACTGAAAATATTTTCCACAGATAACTCTGAGAAGACATAATAATTAACAGCTTAGGAGTAACTTGATAATTCCACATAGCTTGTGACTTTATCTCAACGTAAATATGTTACTGTTTCTGATAACAGTTAAACATTCAAATATACTGAAAAGCGCAACCGCCCACATTTTTCATCAATTCTCATGCATTCACCTTACCCTCTGGCACTACTGATAGCAAGTTGGGCAATCAACCTCCGAGACACAGGTTCTGGTCACATGATGAATCTGTGTTCACATTAACTATGATGAACACGGTTCAGAGGTTGTATTTTCACTCTAAAATTACAGTTTTACACATTTAATAATTAGATTTCGGGTTGTGGTTCAGGTTAGAGGGTATAGTTATTAAAATAAGCATTCCTGTGACTCCAGCCAGGTCTCCTAAGCAACCAAATTGGCCTGGTTGCTAGGCAGGGTAGAGTCACATAGGAGAAAATCCTTATGGTCCCTATAATGTGGTTTTCCCTCTCAGTGGGGCGTGTGCGCATTTATGCGTGGATACCATTGAGAATATTGTGAAGCTTCTACATGCACCATGTCTCCACGCTAACGCGCTCAACAAGCCACATGATAAGATACGTGGATCGACGGTCTCAGACACGGAGGTTCATCCATTGAGGCGAGTCACTATACCACTATGTGCACATTGTTAATTGGGCAATTCCATTCTTTTGGTAATACTTTTATTTTCTCAAATCTACGTTGTGTCATCCTGGTGTAAATCTCCCATTATAATTTTTAAAGGCCAGAATGACTGACAGTGGGTAGCAAAGCTAGAATTATATTGCTGTCAAGCAGGTTTTCTTTTTCTTTCTTTTTTTCTTTCTTTTTTTTACATTTACAGCTGTACAATGACCTCAGTGCAAAGAGGTCATATCTTCTCCATCCATTCATCTGCCCATCTGTCTTATAGCTATTTCTCTCCTTGTATATTTCTTCCTGCAATACAAAGACACGGCAAGTTCTTTGTTTGCTTTGTGCTCAGTGCAAAGGTATTGTAGCTTACAGCAATACAAGCCAGGTACAAAACCTGGAATAAGAGCTCAATTAATTATGATGGTGCAAGGCAGGCTTTTATCTAGACAATAATGAGTCCAAGAGGCAACATTCAAGTACCCATATCAGGGACTGAGAGAAATTCTGAAGAAAAATAAGGAATTATAATTAAAAGTATGAGAGCCTTGATATGCCTCAAGATGCCTTTACAACTGCAATTGCCAGCATATAAGGATTAATCATTCTGTTAAGTCCAGTTGTTCAGTCTTAAGAAGCTATCTGGTTTAATGTATGAACGTTTATGCAGAGGTTGTTTTTTTCATAAATGGAAAAAATGATGGAAATGCTGTCATGCAAAACAGGAGACAAAATAAACTAATTTGAATCTCTCTCCATTTTGGCTGTGTATATAGAGGAGTGCCAATCAAGTCTTGCTCACATTGAGCTGAGAACAGAACAAACAATCAGACAAACATATTATCAACCAAGAAGGGAGGGGAGGACTAGACTGATTTAATTCATCAATGATGGGTAGAAGTAACACTGAAATGACTGTTTGACAGTTTAACAGTCAATCAGCTCTGATGTAGTATAGCTATCGGGAGTAACAAAATGTTTCCCGTGAAATGTGGACAGATTAGTTTCTTCATTTGAAAGGGCTATTTTGATTTCTAAACATCCGAGTGGTCCAGGGCACTTTTATAATTAGCATCTTAAAATGCTGTGTTTTTGCATGCTTCATGCTTCAATTGTTTAATTATGTGAGCTATTGTGTTTGCTTTATTAATTCCATTGTGTTTTGCCTCCAACTACCACCTTACCTCTTTGTGAACCAGAATCACATCATTCTGTTTCAACTGTTTTTATTTCTTTGGCATATGTTAAGTGTAGTGTTTGTTTGGTGAGATGTCTTTGTTGCACACCAGCAGGATTCTCTCAGAATGGGCTGCACAGGGTGATTAGTGCTAGAGATGTGTTCTAAGTGAGGGATGGCTGCGTTTGACAGCTGGAGAGAAGAAGACAATTTAGAACAGGACACTATCAGGCCTGGACAGATTGCTCAGTGGTCCTTTGCTGAGTCAGACAACGAAGGCACTTAAAACATAGCATCCATGCCTGTCCAGGGACAACACCCTTGTCATGCACTGAAACAACAAACTAGGCTGTAGGGTTGTACAGTAGAGACAATAGGCATGCCACTCTGAGAAAGAGAAAGAAAGAGAGAGAGAGAGTTTTTCAATTCTGCACTAAGATGGATACATCAATATAATGTTCATCATTTACCTAGTCCCAGTAGAGCCAAGTGTTTTTAGTCAGATCTATATTCTCATAAAAGTAATTAAACTGTTTCATAGAAAAAGCATAATATAATACCAATATTCAAAACAACAGAAACATAGGAAATGACAGTTTTCATCAAGTAGGGTACAATGAAGCCATATCCCCTCTTTATGGAAAGTGTTTTTGTTTTTTTTCAATGTTAGGTCTTTTTGACCTAACATGATCAACATGATCAGTCACATTATGTCCACTCACTAATAAGCGGCATCTCCTATCAGACATTTTTGCATTGTCTCCTGCGTGTTTATCTTCCCTTGTGGTGCACCTGGAAAGCGTGTTGCATCAGCAGCATGAGAGACTCGTTTTTGGATCCTGAAACCAGAAAGTAACTAATTTGGTATAATCAGTGACAAGCGAGACTCAGGGGTTACATTTTCCCCTCGAACAATACATTTTTATTACACTGAAGGTTAGGTTAAGGTTGGGGGGGGGGGCAGTTTATAAAATATGCAATAACAAGTTGTCAGCTAACTACCCTGCATCAGTGTGGAGCAGCCTGAAAGACATTACTAAATTCAAGAGACCTTCCCCCACCACTGTTTTCCATCTGAAATGACTAAATATTAAATGAAACAAATGACTATCAAATGAAACAAATGACAATAAAATGCAAAGTAATCTCTTCAGTAATGAAAATACTTTTTGAATGTAACTAATTCTAATGACCAATTATTTAAATTTTAACTGTAGTTTTCATACTTTGTTATGCAAACATGACTCATTGTAATGAACAACATATGCGTTTGTCACTATACTGAATATATGATGAAAGATGATTATATGATGAACGACAAACACTGATGAATGTATCCTGTATATGTTTACATGTTGCACAGTAAGTGTATCCTTTCACAGTTATAAATGTGAGCACCATGTATTTACACTGTACTTGGTACTATCATGCGCTAATCAACATTTGTAAAACATGGAAATGTTTCACCATTGGAAAATGCCCCAACTATTTATCAAGATAAGATACGTCTTGGTTTAAACAAGAATAAAATAATACCTATTACACAAATAGACAAGTAAATTACAGTGATTACTTACCACGCTGTCACAGACTGCAGTATCTGTGGTGTTTGTGGAGGGGGTTAATTTTCTTCAAATTCGGGATCAGGCTCTGGCTCAAACATGTATGGATGAATTCCTCCCAGTTGTCATTTTTTTTTAACCATCCAAAGTTTTCAAAACAAACCCACACGCGCATAATGGCAGGGCCGTTTACACTTATCCACATGCAAAGATGTTACCCAATCACAGGAGTGGGCATTTACACTGAAGTAAATTGAGCGTTTGAATCAGAGGCACTTATTCCTACAATTATTCCTACATTATAACTACTTTTAATGAAAAATATCACACTAACATTATAAGTGGACCTCAAGGAACATTATAAAATAAAAATAAAATTCATGACACGTTTAAATGAAAATCTCATTAGCTATAGAATTTTGCACATATTGTTGTTTTACATGGAGTTTTGCCTATCAAACTAATTATATAGTGCTATATCCCACTGACTAATGTGATGACTAATGGAGCACCAATGTCTATTTAGGTAAAACACACATTTTTGTTTGCAAAACTTATAACGTTGTGCAGTAATCTTGCTATGAATTCATCAGCAGCTATGGTGAGTTTAAAAGACATCATACATTTTTGAAAGAAACATTTAGTTTCTTATTATGTTTTGTCATTTTACCAGAAGGCAACATTGACTTAGCGACACAGATACTATGCTAACCTGTTAATGAATTCCAATAATTTCCACTGTGGTGCAGCATTGTTAATGAGGTGAAGAGGACACAGGAAGGCATCATTGTAAAACATGAAGCTGTACAACATCCGTACGCTGTCAGCCATGGTTGGTGATGTATGTTTCGGGCCACTGCCCAAAAATGACAGATTGTCAGTGTAATCCTTAAATTACAGTGAGAAGTTTTTTTGTAAACGCAGATGCTCTCAATGGGGGAATGAATCGTATCACTCTTTCTGGTTTTCACAAATTTTTGAATTTTCCGTCAGTGTCAGAAATGAAAGGGATAATTCACCCAAAAATGTAAAATCTCTCATCATTTACTCACCCTTATGCCATCCCAGATGTGTAAGGATTAAATAGAGATTTTTTTTTCTTTCTGTTGAACACAAACCAAAACATCTTTAAGAATACATCAGCTCTGTAGGTCCATAAAATACAAGTGAAAAGTGGCTGTTGTAGGAAATTTGGTAGTATAAATGTACATGGTACGGATTAAAGTGCTGCAATTTTCCACCATTATATGTAGCAAATTTCAGTTAAAGTAGATGTACATGGTACAGATTAAAGTGCCGCAAATCTCCCACCATTATATGTAGGAAAACAGTATGTGAGCTAGTAATTAATTTACACTGTCCTTATTCTACATCATTATTATGTAGGAATAAAGGAAATGTATTATTGAATTAGTCGCATTCAAAAACCATTATAAGAAAGATAAATGACAAATAACTAGATTTTTGACTGAATAAAATTCTCCACCATTAAATTCATAATATAACGTCTTGTTGTATCCTCTCACCATTTCTATTGTAAGGAATTAGCTTTAATAAGGGAATTATGATTAATTCACATGGTTCATGGCTTATTGAAAACAATATCACACATATTTAAGTATAGCTTTGAAGCTAAATATTTTTAAAACAGGGATGAGATTATAAATCAAAAATATACCACAGTCAAATTATCTTTGAATACAGACTAACTTTATTGCTATTCTAAACATATACTAATCTAACACATACAAAAAGAAACAGGTTTGTGAGTAAAATTACAGAATGTGAAATAACAATCAATACAGATAAAATGAACTTGTTCCTGTTGACAATGCCTTAAGAACCATTTATCCTTATTTTAGTCTAAATCGATATGCAATCAAATGACCCATAGTATTTAACTAATACACCAGCACTTTGAGCAAAATCTGGAGATGTACTTGCATGTCGTTGCATTTCATTGCATTGCGTTTCCTCGTGTTGCTTGGTTCTTTGGCATTTGTAGAAAGTTTGTTACATCAATGTCTTGGACTCTGTTATTATCTCAGATAGTTATTGTATGGATAAACTGATAAAGTGGCTTTTGAAGTGAGGCCTTCTGCAAGGAAGACTTGCGACTCCCGTTGGTTGTGTAAACCATAGAGCAGAGAGTGAGAGGCTTCCTCTGGACTTTTGTGTCCCGAGTTTTCCTTGAACTCTACATGGCACAGAGGATCTAGAAGCAGAAAAAGAGACGAAGAGAGGAGACCATGCGACGGTTCCAATAGAGCATTGCAAGAGAGAAGAAGCAGAAGAGAGATAATTTTTTCTTGTTAGGAAAGTTTTGAACTGAAATTGTCCGCACCCCAAAGGAGTCCTGAGCCAATCAGAAGTGGCTTTTCAGAGTCACAAGGTCGACTGGTCAGTCCTTTCATAGTTGATTTACAATCCTTTGTGTGGAGAATCCTTGCATTCTTCCTGCTCAAATTAATACATGTTTAATAATGAACTTTTGTATCTTGAAACCAGTGCAAGAGACATGACATTCGTTGTCATCAACATTCTCTACGTAAACAAGCAAGCATTTACATACTAAATGTGACATGTTTTCATGAATATTACACGTGTAAGTAATCAAACATGAAAATCCCTGAAAACATGCCTTAGATTTAGAACCATAGATTTTCTGTTCTTCAGTGCACAATCTTGTCTGGCCCATTTTGTACTCATGTCCCTTTTGAGAGGAAACACTAAATGGAATTTAAGAAGTGCTTACTTGCCTACACCCGGTTCATCATTGGTGAAGATTCTCATGATATGTGTGTGACCTGTCTGGGGTTTCGCCACACGGAGGGTTCGGATTACCCAGAGTGCAAATTAAAGAACATCAGGACGCTTCATGAAATTTGTGACAAGGACACAGCCTTTCTAATGAAAGCCCCTGTGCCACAATCCGGACTGTATGGTGATGCAGTCCAGTTGGTGGTGAAAAATTCTGCGCTGTGAAACAGCAGGCTGCCGTATTCCAGCAGATGCTTCCTCGCAGAGAGAGTGAAAACCCCACTGCAGCACCAGTGCATTCATGTTCGGTCTCTTTGCAATTTCCCACCAGAGAGCCGCATAAGGTGCCGGAAACGACTTTTGCACCCCTTAATAGGATTGGGGTCCTTGTTCATTCCCACCATCACAAGTGCGTCCGCATATGTGTTTGGATGTTGGACAGGCCCCTTTTAAGTGGCAGACAGGACACCAAAAGCCTGACAGACTTGCATAGAAACAAAGTGTCAGCCCCATTTGGTGAAAGAAACCGGACCATACAAATGTATTTTTGTTGTACCTGTTTACCCTTCGGACAGCATCGGGTTGAGTTCTCCGTTTTTCATACCTCAAACACCCGACAGCCAGAATTTAGTTCAGTTTTGCCCTGCAGCTTGCACTGGGGTTCTTAAAACTTAAAAAAAAAAAAAATTATTCAGTTAACCAAGCAGACACAGTGAACAGTGAACATAAGCACCACATTATAATTCCTGGTTGTGGTCACTGTCTCTCTGCTTCTGATGGTCACAATCGCTTTCTCATGTGTTTGAGCCTGCCCACGCAGAGACATCTTTCATGGATGGTTCATGTTCACATTGCTCATCCAGTCAGACGCCGAGGTCTCAGCTGGGCTCCCACCCTCGGGTGTGGTCGCCCAGTCGAAGGCTGACGTGGCGCTGGTGGCCATGCTTGCACAGGCGCTCCCCCTGAACCCTCACGGCACAACGATTGGTCGTGAGATTGTGGCGGGCAACTTTTACTGCCCGGACACAATTTATGGGCTCTTCCACTCACACTACTAAAAAGGTGGTTTGTTGCGGCTAGCCTTGGACATTCGTTCCAAAAGGCAGTAGACCAGATGGACGTGTACTTCCACATCTCGGTTTTACCTCGACACAGGCCCTTCCTACGGTTTGCTTTCGTGGGCCGGGCGTACCAGTAGAAGGTCCTCCCTTTCGGTCTGTCCCTGTCTCCTCACACCTTCACGGAAGTCGCAGAGCCAGCCCTTGCCCCATTAAGGGAAGTGGGCATTCGCATCCTCAACTATCTCGACAACTGGCTGATTCTAGCCCACTCATGGGATTTGATGTGTGCGCACACTGAACTGGTGCTCAGGCACCTCAGCCGACTGGGGATTCGGGTCAATATGGAAAAGTGCAAGCTCTACCCGGTTCAGAACATCTCTTTTCTCAGCATGAAGTTAGACTCAGTCTCAATGATGGCGCGCCTCACGAGCCAGCGCACGCAGTCGGTGCTCAACTGTCTGATGGTGTTCAGGTGGAAGACTTTTTCAGAGGCTCCTGGGGCATATGGTGTCCTCGACTGCGGTCACTCTGCTTGGGTTGATGTATATGAGACCAGACCTCTGGAATCTTCACATCTGGCCCTTGAATAGGTCGCAGATGACCTAAGTGGCCACTATCACCATAGCCAGGGCTTCCTCTATGAGGCACCATTATGCCTTGAACTGGCATCTGTGCAAAGAAGAACCTCCACCCTGAAGGTTTATATGGCTGGTATGTCATTACACCGCGATGCAGTACATAGTAAGTATTTAGAGAAGAATGACTTGATCATCAGTTTCCTGAGAGGCGCAAGGAGGTTGAATCCTCCCAGGTTGCGTATCATCCCCTCGGGGGACCTCTCCATGGTCCTTTGTGGCCTACGGAGAGCTCCATTCGAGTCCCTGGAGTAAGCTGAGCTAAAGGCACTCTCTTTGAAGGCTGCCCTCCTGACTGCGCTCACTTCCATCAAGAGGGTAGGGTACCTGCAGGCATTCTCTGACAGCGAAATGTGCCTGGAGTTTGGTCCGGGTAACTCTCACATGATCCTGAGACACCGACCGGGCTATATGCCCAAGGTTCCCACAACCCTGTTTAGGAATCAGATGGTGAACCTGCAAGCGCTAAAAGCACGCTCTACTAAGATGTATGTCGGCCTCCTGGGCCCTGACCAATGGTGCCTCTTTAGCAGACATCTACAGAGCAGTGAGCTGGGCAACACCCAACACCTTTGCAAGATTTTACAATCTCCAGGTTGAGCCGGTCTCATCCTGTGTGTTATCAGGTACAAGCAGGTAAGTTCTGGGACAGCTGGCCAGGTGTACTGCTTGCGCATAACACCTTTCCCCTCACCCCAGGTGAAGACATGTGCTTTTTGCCCCCAGTCATGTTCACGAAGTCATAGACCCTGGATGTCCTTCCTCCTTTACAGAGAAACTCACTGCCGGCCCAGTACGTGTGCTAAATAGGCCCTACAGTGGTAGGTGCTCCACATGTGCTGGTTGCTCCCGCAAAACTGTTTCCCCATTGGTAAACCCGCATCTTACTTGGGCAGAGGCCCCTCTGCCCCCGGTCACAGTGCTTGTAGAACTCCTTCCTGGGGTAGGACCTACCACGGGACTCCTCCACATGAGACACTGCCGACAGGACTTGGTAAGACCATGTGTAGGTGGGGTGTAGTCTCCGCGGTGTCCTCCCCTTGGGAGGGACACCTCCCGACGTGGACCCTATATGATGTCCCCCAGCTGAATGATTTTGTTCCTTTGAGGAGAAAAAAGGAGAAGAGGCTGCGGCTGGGCCAGCCGGTCCCTATTGTTTGGCAGTCGACTTGTCCCAAAGGTGCAGGGGACCGTATGATGCCTGTAAGAGCGTTGGGGGAGGTTATGTGACGACCGGGTGCGCTGGCTACAAGACACACAAAGGTCTGCCCGTCTCTTACCACCAGTCCATGTAACACAGTTCAGTAAGTTGTGTCATTTTGTATAGGGACTCCTAGTGTCACTACATCAACACAATGTCGAGTGAGTGACAGAAGGGGAACGTCCTGGTTACTTTCGTAACCTCCGTTCCCTAATGGAGGGAATGAGATGTTGTGTCCCTTCTGCCACAACACTGAACTACCCGCTGAAATGGCCAGGACCTTGTCTCAGCACCTGAATGAGTGGTTGATAGGCAGCTCCTTTTATACACGTATGTCCGGGGGAGTGGCATGCAAATTCCTAATTCCAATTCCAATTGGCCTTTTCTCAAAGATCAGAGGTGTTTGGGGCTCCCAAGGGCGACCCGAATATCACTACATCGACACAACGTCTCGTTCCCTCCATCAGGGAATGGAGGTTACGAAAGTAACCAGGACGATTCCTATAAAAGTTCTGATTATCAAAGAAGGCTAATAATACTGTATTTTGTGTCATGTAAATTAAGACCTAATTTAGACCTATCACGTTGCATGTGCAGACTGCAGATACTGCCTATAATGTAACATTTTCCAACACGTTTTTTATCCACTGAATAAGTGTACAATGGCTTTCCAAATATTAAAATATTTTAATACAATTTATTAAATGCCCCTTTGTCTTCGATAAACTGTGAAAGATGTGAGGAAAATACATTTTAGTTGCACTTTATGGACTTAAGAGCAGTTCAAAGCTCTCGTTAATTTGCAAGCGTTTTTACGTACTTCTTAGATAACAATGCTTTTGGGAAACGTGTTGTAGAGAGTAAGTACTACTTACATGCTACTGTCATTCTACATAGTGCTTTGGAAACCCAGACATATTTTAGATTAAAAAAATTAGAATAAATATAACAGGCTCATGCTGTAACACTATAAAATGTGATAAAGTTAAAGGCAAATTAATAATTTGTATTAATACTCTATGTTAAAAACATTGTTGTAGTTCCAATGCTGTAAAACATTAAAATGTGCCAAAGTCCAAAGTGAGTTCTTACAATATATATATATATATATATATATATATATATATATATATATATATATATATATATATATAACATGCCTATAAGTATTAATTCCCTTTGGACTATTACATATTTTATTATACAATATAGAAGTCCGAAAATAATTGAATGCATAAGTCTTAACCCTCTGAAAGTTAATACTTGGTATGAGTGCCTATGGCAGCAATTAGAGTTTTTTATCCATATGAAACATTTTCTCTGGAATCTTTGCACATTCTTCTTGGCAAAAATGTTCCAGCTCCATCAAATTGTGAATAGCCATTTTTAAGCCACTCCAGGACATTAATCTTTTCTACTACAAAGTGTTTTCCACCACAAGTTCAATCCATTTGTACTCAGTATTTATGAGTTTCCAAACCTATGTTTAAAAGCATTATCCTGGCACTACTATGATTCACTACATGCTTAGTAAAATACACAACAGTTACTTTTTCTGTTGGTTTTAATATATTATATTGTTCTTATATCTATGCCAGTTGGATGTTGTTTTAAAAACCTTACCTCAGATCTGTTTACTGTATTCTTTTATTTTCACAGACTTTTGGTTTCTTGGAAATCCAGTTACTAAGCTGGGTTGTGCCTATGCCCATCTATTTTTCATATATTTATCTTCTTTTTTTTCTCTTTTTTTATTGCACACTGCAATTGTGATTTGATGTATAGTTGGGTAATTTAATGGTGATGCAGGTGTATAAAAGAAGGGAGTGCATATACATTTATGGGTGTTTATTCAACATTTTAAAATGGAGCTGCAAAAGAAATTAATCATTTTCAAACAGGTTTCCTGAACACTCCCTCAACCCAATCTGCTATTGGTTAAATAAGTAGATAATCCTGCCTCAAACTCAATATTGGTTGAGCCAATGTTGTTCTGTCAGGCTATTTGAGATGCTTAAACAAACAAGCAATTGTTGGGATAGGATAAATTATTTTTACATTGAAAAATGACCTTTAATTTGGCTAAATGTCCTTTGACATTACAGAGTGTAAAGACTCAATTAATGACATGGTTGTATGATTTTAGCACAATAAAATGAATACTTATATCAGTATTATAAAAAGATGTAATACAATTTTTCTCTCCATTATCTCATAACACAAATTACTGTCTCTCAATGAGCAATTGAGTTGAAGTTAATGTAAGCCGAGTTTGGAGAGCTGATTGGTCTTTTCTTCCAGTTTCATTTATTTCCACATAGCTGAACTACTTGATAATAATAAGTTTTAAAAAAGTGTAAGCTTACAGAAAACTTACAGCTGCCTCTCATTCTTATTTATTATCTACAACCCATTAGTTTCCAGCTTATTTTTTATTACTTAATGGCTGTTTTATTTTATTTCACTTGTGTGTTGGGCACTGAGCTGATTCTGTTCTATGTGGAGGGCCCCCACTCTAGACATAATCTATGCAATCTCCTGGCCATACAGAATAAGACTTCCCCATTGTGGAATTTTAAATCCCTCCAAAAATATTCTGTTACACAATCACGATCAACGAGCACCGAACCGTAATCAGAATCCCTGTTATTGCTACTAAGCATAACGACATAATATTTTCTGATGGATTTTGTTCATTTGGTCTTTGTTTATTTTCCATTTAATTTTTTTATTCTCTGTCTCCCTCTAACTTTTTTCTCCCTTCTTTTTACAATCTAGAGACAAAGCCTGTGGAACCACAGATAATTCTGGTTAAAATATTTGTCATCAATAATAGTCATCTTGAACTGTCAAATCATTAACCACATTTTGTGTGTTATTTATATGTCCCTAGTTTTAACCTCAAGCAACAACTTTCTTTGTGTTTATCAATGCAATCCAAATTCAGGCATCCAAACGCAGCCACGTCCGGAAATAAATTGCAGAGAGAAGCACAAGGTAACCATTACCACCCCTGAGCCTGCCTTTGAGGGATCTGTGGTAAGCAGTTGAACTGTACCACATAAACAGGTGTATGGTGTCAATCCTTCCAGATTGAAAAGGAAACATTTAATTACACTTCACTAGTTGTTCACATTCACTGAAAACAACACTTAGCTTTTACTAACCTTACTTTGTGTCCCCACACATTGAAGCCAACATCTAGCTGTAACACTGCAACTAGGCCCTTAATCCCATGCAGATCTGTGTCAGCTATCGCTCCCTAGACTTTCACTACAATGTGCCATCATGTGGCTGAAGACTGACCCCACGGTCCATTGGAAAGTCTTGAAGGTGATACTGAGTGACATGCTGGAAAAAGTCACCAACTACCTGGCCCACAACCTCATAGGCCAGATGAAACCGAACAACAAGAATGGCACCCATCTGACAAAGGAAGTAAACAACCTTTGCGGCTTAGCGGCCAGTGGTGGCTCAGTGGTTGAGGCTCAGGGTTACTGACCAGAAGGTCGGGGGTTCAAGCCCCAGCACCACCAAGATGCCACTGTTGGGCCCTTGAGAAAGGCCCTTAACTCCAGGTTGCTCCGGGGGGATTGTCCCTGTAATAAGTGCACTGTAAGTCGCTTTGGATAAAAGCATCTGCCAAATGCATAAATGTAAATGTAAATGTAACCTTAAGCTGCAGTTCACAAATACCCAAAAGGCGCAAACGCATGCCATGCGTCGTATAGACCAGCTAGAAGCTGAAGCCCAAGAACGACATAAGGTTGTCCAAACAACTGTAACAATTGTCAACGATAGAAATCTTATGGCCCCAGGATGCCCTGACAGCTGCCAAACACAGAGAGCAGCAGTCTAAAGCCACCCAAGAGGTCCTGGAAAAGAAACTCCAGCGCAACAAAGCACAACTGGGAAAGACCATGTTTGATTTGAAAAAGAGGAACTCTCTAAACAAGGCCTTAGAAAGCCATCTGGATATATCCAGAACTGAAATCGAAACCCTGACCCAGCAAGTTAACCTCAACAAAGATGAGCTTGATGGGGTCAGAGCTGAACTAAAACACTCTTACAAGTTAAGGCGACAGTTTAAGATGGACGGGCAACCCACAGCAGCACCCCTGGTTGACAAAGCAGCATCCTATATCAAAGGCACTTAAAGGCAACCAATGGTGAACACCATCTCAAAACTATGCAGGCAGACCCAGAACGGAGCCTGCACATGGACCCAGAACTAAGCATGCACACAAATCAGATGAGCCACCTGCAGAAAACTCACCAGAACTGCTGAAGCTTCTCACAGCATACTTCAAACAAAATCCACCCTAGGCAGAACATAAAGACATTTCATACTTCTCCTATCACAATCAATGACAGGAATACAGGTGCCAGGTACAACAGGACCAACACGGCACCGGCTTATGGACCAAAAAACAAATCGGTTAATCCAAACGTCTGCTAGCTGCCATGACGTCACACAGGTCACATAAACTACAACACATAGTGACAGTATCACCTAGATATCTCAAAGAAACTGTGTCTGTTCCCCGAACTACCAACCACAAAACCCTGACTAAATAATTTAGAAAAGATTTGATTAAGGTCAAACTTGAACAAAACAAACAAATTAAAGATAAACATCATATAAAAATAGGGCTACTAAATATTAGATCTCTTTCTACCAAAACACAAATTGTTAATGAAATTATTACAGATCATAGTTTGGATGTGCTCTGTTTGATTGAAACCTGGCTTAAACCAGATGAATATATTAGTTTAAATGAATCTACTCCCCCAGGTTATTGTTATAAAAATGAGCCTTTTCTGAACGGTCGATGAGGAGGTGTTACTACAATTTACAGTGAAGTTTTTGGTGTTACTCAGATATAAAAATTAAAAAAAATATGTCCTCTTTTAACCTTGCTACATTGTATAGATCACCCGGGCCTTATTCTGATTTCCTTGGTGAATTTGTAATTTTTTTTATCAGAACTTGTAGTTTCTGTAGATAGAGTTTTAATTGTTGGTGACTTCAGCATTATTAGCATTTATCGATATTCTCAACTCTCTTGAAGTCAGACAAAATGTAACAGGACCAACTCATCGACATAATAATACGCTAGATTTAATTATATCATATGGAGTTGATGTTGATAGAAATTCTGCAGCAGAGCAATGCCATCTCGGATCATTACCTTGTCTCTTGTATGCTGCGATCAGCTAATGTTACTCAATATACACCACGCTATCATTCAGGTAGAACTATTATTTCGACCACTAAATATAGCTTCACTAATAATCTTCCAGATCTATCTCATACACTCAATAAACCCCAAAGCCCAGAAGAACTTGATGAAATAACCAAAAATATAAATGCAGTCTTCTCTAGCACTCTTGATTTTGTCACCCCACTTTGATTAAATAAAATAAAGAAATAATCCCTGAACCATGGTAAAATGATCACACTCATGCTCTCAAGAGAGCAGCTAGGAAAATTGAGCGCATGTGGAAGAATACAAAATTATAATTATTTCGTTGTGCATGGAAGGATAGTGTCTGTAGCTACAGACAGGCACTAAAAGCTGCCAGGTCAGTATATTTGAACAAACTCTTAGAAAATAACTACAACAATCCTAGGTGTTTATTCAGTACTATGACTAAATTGGTTAGGAATATAGCCTCAACATAACCAAATATTACGTCGCAGCACAAGAGTAATGACTTCAGAAATCAGAAATAAAATTGTAATTATGCAATCATCTGTCATAGCACCTCAGAAAACAATGTCTAATAATTTTCCTCACGTGCAACTTCAATCCTTTGCTGTCATAGGTTATGAAGAGCTAACAAATCTTATCAAAACATCAAAAGCCACAACATGTTTGTTAGATCCAATACCAACTAAGCCCTTAAAAGAGGTATATTCTGTAATTTCAGAACCTCTTCTTAATATTATTAACTCCTCGCTATGCTTAGGACATGTCCCAAGAAACTTTAAAATGGCAGTTATCAAACCGCTTTCAAATCTCCCGTTTATGTCGAAAATACTAGAAAAGGTTAATTTCTACAGAGAAATAGTATAAACGAACTATTTCAGTCAGGATTTAGGCCTCATCACAGTACAGAGACTGCACTTATCAGATTTACAAATGACTTGCTCTTATCATCTGATCGTGGCTGCATTTCTCTTCTAGTGCTTTTAGATCTTATTGCTGCATTCGACACGATAGATCACAACATTCTCTTGAATAGGTTAGAGAATAATGTTGGCATTTGTGGAGTTGCATTTGCATGGTTTAGGTCCTATTTAGCAGACCGCTACCACTTTGTCTATGTAAATGAGGAATTGTCATACCAAACAAAAGTAAAATATGGAGTGCCACATGGATCAGTTTTAGGGCCTCTGCTTTTCTCCTTGTATATGCTTCCCCTGGGAGATATTATCAGGAATCGTGGAATAAGTTTCCACTGCTATGCCAATGATACACAACTTTATATTTCTTCAAAACCTGATGAGACTTCACAAGTCTCCAAATTAGCAGAGTGTATCAATTAAATAAAAGATTGGATGGCCAGAAATTTCCTTCTACTCAATTCTGACAAAACAGAGGTACTAATTATCGGACCAAAAAACTAAAATTAAGCCACTAAAATGTCATTTGACTCTTGATGGATGTACCGTTACATCGTCTTCAACAGCAAAGAACTTAGGTGTTTTATTTGATACCAATCTGATTCATCTCATTCTACTAAGAATGGTAACTATTCAACTGGATATTATACCCCGACAATCAGGTTTTTCATAACGTGATGTATTATCCATGTTGTAATACCAACGAATGAACCAGTGTGATTTGTAACCAGCGATTTTCATGTTTTGTTACTTACATGTATAATATTCATGAAAGAATGTCATTTTTAGTATGTAAATGCTTGAATGTTGATGACAACGAATGTCATTTCTCTTGAAATGTTGTCAAGATATAAAAGTTTATGATTAAACATGCACTATTTTTGAGCTGGAGTTTGAAAGAATCCTCCACAAATGATTGTAAATAATCTTTGGGAAATGGACAGACCAGTTTACCACGTGACTCTGAAAAACCACTTATGACTGGCTCAGGACACCTTTGAGGTGCAGTCAATTTCAGTTCAAAACTTTCCTACCCAAGGAAGAACTTCCTCTTCTGCTGAATTTCTCTCTTGCGAAAGAGAACGATCTTGCTGCTTCCTGATCCTCTGTGCCATGTAGAGTCCAAGGAAAACTCAGGACACACAAAGTCAAGAGGAAGCCTCTCGCTCTATACTTTATGGTTCACACACCCAACAGAAGACACGAGTCCTCCTTGCAGAAGGCCTTGTTTCATCCAGACAATAACTATCCGTGATCATAACATAGTCCAAGACATCGACGGAACAAACTTTCTACAAACTCCAAAGAACCAAGCAACACGAGGAAACACAACAAAAGGAAATGCAACAACATGCAAGTACATCTCCAGACTTTTGCTCAAAGTGCTGGTGTATTAGTTGAATACTTTGAGTAATCCAATTGCAAATCAATTTAGACTCAATGAAGGATAAATGGTTCTTAAAGGACACCTATTATGCCCCTTTTTACAAGATGTAATATAAGTCTCAGGTGTCCCCAGAATGTGTCTGTGAAGTTTCAGCTCAAAATACCCCATGGATACCCCACTTCAACACACGAGGGGACCGGGTTTTGGACCATTGCTATTCTGCTTTCCGGGATGGCTTCAAATCCCTCCCCTGCCCACCATTTGGCAAATCAGACCACTGTTCTGTTCTGCATCTGGCCGCTTACAGGCAGAAACTGAAACGGGATGCACCCACCCTCAGAATGATCCAGTACTGGTCAGACCAGTCAGACTCTGCTCTACAAGACTGTTTTGATCATGTGGACTGGGAGATGTTCCGGTCTGCCGCTGATGACAACATCGAGGTTTATGCTGATAGCGTAACATGTTTCATCAGGAAGTGCGTAGAGGACGTTGTGCCTACCAAAACAATTCGGATCTACCCCAACCACAAACCATGGGTTAATGCTGATGTTTGCGCGGCACTTAATGCGCAGACATCCGCTTTTAATTCCGGGAACGTGGAGGAGCGTAAACAAACCAGTTATGCACTCTGTAATTCTATCAGTGTAGCCAAATGCCAGTTCTGGCACAAAATTGAAGGACAGTTCAACACCACCAACTCTAGAAGTATGTGGCTGGGAATTAACATCATCACGGACTATAAGGGAATAAAAACTCCACCGTGAACACCACTGCCTCTCTCCCGGATGAGCTTAATACATTTTATGCTCATTTCGAGGACAACAACACCGCCCTCGTGAAGAGATCACTCGCGGCTGATGCTAGAGAGGTTGGTTCACTCTCCGTCTCTGTTGCGGATGTAACCCGATCCTTCCGATGGGTGAACATCCGTAAAGCCCCGGGTCCAGAAGGCATTCTGGGCCGCGTCATCAGAGCGTGCGCGAACCAACTGGCTGGTGTTTTTATGGACATTTTCAACATGTCCCTCTCCCTGTCTGTAGACCCTAAATGCTTCAAAACGTCCACCATTGTGCCTGTACAAAAGCAATAAAAAATCACTTGTTAAAATGACTGGTGTCCTGTTGGTCTGACCCCCATCATCAGCAAATGCTTTGAGAGGCTAATCAGAGATCACATCTGCTCTGTGCTGCCCACCTCTCTGGACCCATTGCAGTTTGCCTTCTGCACAACCGCTCCACTGATGATGCCATTGCATATACAATACACACTGCTCTCTCCCACCTGGAAAAAAGGAACACATATGTGAGAATGCTGTTTGTAGACTAGAGCTCAGCATTCAACACCATAGTGCCCTCCGAGCTTGATGAGAAACTCCTGGCTCTGGGCTTAAAAAGCTTGCTGTGCAGCTGGATCCTGGACTTCCTGTCAGGCAGACCTCAGGTGGTTAGAATGGGCAGCAACATCTCCTCATCACTGACCCTCAACACTGGATCCCCGCAGGGCTGTGTTCTTAGCCCACTCCTGTATTCCCTGTACACACATGACTGTGTGGCAACACATAGCTCCAATACCATCATTAAGTTTGCTGACAATATGACGTGGTAGGTCTGATCACTGACAATGATGAAACAGCCTACACGCTGATGTCAGGAGCACAACCTCTCCCTCAATGTCAGTAAGACCAAGGAGCTTGTAGTGGACTTCAGGAGGAAAGATAGAGAATACAGCCCCATCACCATTAATGGAGCACTGGTGGAGTGAGTCAGCAGTTTCAAGTTCCTCTGTGTCCACATTACTGAGGAACCCACATGGTCCGTCCACACTGAGGCCTTCCTCAGCCGTTCATGAGACGGCTGAGGAAGTTTGGAATGAACCACCATATCCTCACATGGTTCTACACCAGTACTATAGAGAACATCAGGACCCGCACCAGCCGACTACATGACAGCTTCTTCCCCTAAGCAATCAGACTTTTGAACACTTGATCTCTCACGATCAATAATCAGCACTGCACTTTATTAATCTTCATCTTATTATATCACACTGGACTGTCAAATATATTCTCCACAATATAACTACTGCATATATATTTGTATATACTCTTATTTTTTATTTTTCTATATATTCTATATTATGTGTATTGTTTACTGTACATTGTATATTATTATTGTGTTGTGTAAGTATGTGTACATTTGATATGTAAATTGTGTTTTGTAAATATGTTATTGTAATTGGTATATGTCTTGTCACTGTCATGACTGCTATGTTGCTCGGAACTGCACACAAGACTTTCACCTACTGTTGCACTTATGTACATAGTAGTGTGACAATAAAGTGATTTGATTTGATTTGATCATTCATTATACCATGATATAAATGCCTCTTTTTGGGTGGAATTAAAAACATGCTGATTTCGTGTGTGTCTCTTTAAATGCAAATGAGCTGCTGCTCCCCGCCCCTTTCCAAATGAGGGCCGTGCCTTTACAGCTCATGCTTCAGATACTACAGCAACAACAAATCAGAACCAATATGACTGACAGCTTAAATACCGGAGTTCAACCAGGGCTGGCCCATAGCAACTGGCCCAAAAGTTGACTGGGGGAGTGTTCGCTGTCCTTTTCTGCATATCGCGGTGCCATTTTTTGGTCCATTCTGCATAATGCACAGCTCGTTTTAGCTTATCGTGGCCCATTCGGCCCATTTGGCCCATTTCACTGCCGACCCACTGGCCCGCTCCGTTCTCGGGACGGGCCAGTGTAAATGCCCGGTATGCCAGATTACCAGTCAAGCCCTGAGTTTAGCCATATATGTATGAATATATGTATATCTGGTCTCCGTGAATACAATCAGAGACAATGGTTACTTTAGCTGTATTAGCCGTGGAATCAGCTAACAAGCATTCGGAAAGGTGATTTGTATACATTCACAAAATATGAATTACGATACTTACATCTTCAGGATATAAAGCTGGAACAGGAACAGTTGGTACTGATCCATGCTTGAGAATAAATCTTTTTGAAAATCCTGCTTTATATTGACACTCATTCACAAAGCAATCCGATGTAAAATTATTTACACAAACATACACACATTTTTGTACATTTTGGGGCAAATTTCCTTCAAAAACAAAATTGTCCAATGTGTCTTCAGTGGCTCTGATGCCAGAAGTACATGAAGACTCTTATGTTCACTTTTAAAGCCAACAACAGAACACTTATGATGCTTACGAAGCTGAGACATTATTCTCCTCACTGTATCTGCTCCAGCATGGAAAGAAATGGCAGATTGTGTGTAGATCACTCAGGGGAGGAGGGTGGAGTCCGTCACCAGTCGTGGTGGAGGCCTGCTCTAATGTGAAGTCACATTAAAGCAGAAACGAAACCATTCATTTTGACACACTGTTTTTGAGTGGGTGGCCTTTTAACATTGTAGGGTGGTTGTGTACACACACTGACAACTCACAATTATGTACAAACAAAACAAAATTTTGCATATTAGGTCCCCTTTAAAGCATTGGCAACAGACTCCGTAAAGTTCATTTTAGCTGTATTGATCATTTATTTCACATTCTTTACTCACTTTACTCACAAACCTGTTTCATTGTTGTATGTGTTAGATTAGTATATGTTTAGAATAGCAATAACATTTGTCTGTATTCAAAGATAATTTGACTGTGGTATATTCTGATAAATATTTTCATCCCTGTATTTCAAAGATTTGGCTTCAAAGCTATACCTAAATATGTGTGATATTATTTTCAGTAAGCCATGAGTATAATATTACTCCAATAAGTGAATTAATCATAATTCTCTTATTAAAGTTAATACCTTACAATAGAAATTGTGAGAGGATACAACGAGACGTACATCTACATCAACTGAAATTTGCTACATACAATGGTGGAGAATTGCGGAACTTTAATATGTACCGTGTACATTTATACTACCAAATGTCCTACAATTTGTATATATACGCTTTTTTATTTTTACACTTAATTTTTTAACCTCTCCATTGATTTTATATTAGCAAACTATAGTTTTGTCAAGACATTTAGGACATCTACTTTGTGCATCACACAAGTATTTTTTATTACTTGTAAATAACATATTTTTTCACTTTTAATTGAACATATCACAATTCCAGAGGGACAGAAGTTCACATACACAAGTTAACTGTGCCTTTAAGCAGCTAGAAATATTCCAAACAATTATTTCAAGCCTTTAGACAATTATCCAATTAGCTTCTGATAGGAGCTGTACTGATTTTGAGGTGTACATGCAGATGTATTTTAAGGGCCACCTTCAAATGCCTCTTTGCTTGACATCATGGGAAAATGAAAAGAAATCTGCCAAGACCACAGTAAAAACAATTGTGGACATCCACAAGTCTGGTTCATCCTTGGGAGTAATTTCCAAATGCCTGAAGGTACCACGTTCATCTGTACAAACAATAGTATAAACACCATGGGACCACGCAACCATCATAGTGCTCAGGAAGGAGATGCATTCTGTCTCCTAGAGATTAACGTAGTTTGGTTTAAAAAGTGCAAATCAATCCCAGAACAACAAAGGACCTTGTTAATATGCTGGAGGAAACAGGTAGACAAGTATCTATATCCACAGTAAAACAGGTCATATATTGACATTACCTGAAACGTTTCTCAGCAAGCAAGAAGTCACTGCTCCTAAACCACCATAAAAAAGACAGACTACTGTTTGCAAGTGCACATGGAGACACATATCTTACAATTTGGAAAAATGTCCTCTTGTCTGATGAAACAAATATTGAACTGTTTGGTCATAATGACCATAGTTATGTTTGGAGGAAAAAGGGTGAGGCTTGGAAGCCGAAGAACACCATTCCAACTGTTAAGTATGGGGGTGGCAGCATCATGTTGTGGGGGTGCTTTGATGCAGAAGGGACTGTTGCACTTCACAAAATAGATGGCATAATGAGGAAGGAAAAATATGTGGATATATTGAATCAACATCTTAAGACATCAGCCATGAAATTAAAGCTCATCACAAATAGGTCTTCCAAATGGACAATGACCCCAAGCATACCTCTAAAGTTGTGGGAAAATGGCTTAAGGACAACAAAGGCAAGTAATTGGAGTTGCCATCACAAAGCCCTGACCTCAATCCGAAAGAAAATTTGTGGGCAGAACTGAAAAGCATGTGCGAACAAGGAGGCCTACAAACCTGACACCAGTTCTATCTGGAGGAATGGGCCAAAATTCCAGCAACTTTTTGTGAGAAGCTTGTGGAAGGCTACCCAAAACAATTGACCTAAGTTAAACAATTTAAAGGCAATTCTATCAAATACTAACTAAATGTATTTAAACTTCTGACCCACTGGGAATGTGTAAGAAATAAAAGCTGAAATAAATAATTATCTCTACTATTATTTAAACATTTCACATTCTTAAAATAAAGTAGTGATACTAACTGACCTAAGACAGGGGCATTGTTCTATGATTAAATGTCAGGAAGGTGTATGTAAACTTCTGACTTCAACTGTATATATATATATATATATATATATATATATATATATATATATATATATATATTACACTCACCTAAAGGATTATTAGGAACACCTGTTCAATTTCTCATTAATGCAATTATCTAATCAACCAATCACATGGCAGTTGCTTCAATGCATTTAGGGGTGTGGTCCTGATCAAGACAATCTCCTGAACTCCAAACTGAATGTCAGAATGGGAAAGAAAGGTGATTTAAGCAATTTTGAGCGTGGCATGGTTTTTGGTGCCAGACGGGCTGGTTTGAGTATTTCACAATCTGCTCAGTTACTGGGATTTTCACGCACAACCATTTCTAGGGTTTACAAAGAATGGTGTGAAAAGGGAAAAACATCCAGTATGCGGCAGTCCTGTGGTCGAAAATGCCTTGTTGATGCTAGAGGTCAGAGGAGAATGGGCCGACTGATTCAAGCTGATAAAAGAGCAACTTTGACTGAAATAACCACTCGTTACAACCGAGGTATGCAGCAAAGCATTTGTGAAGCCACAACACGCACAACCTTGAGGCGGATGGGCTACAACAGCAGAAGACCCCACCGGGTACCATTCATCTCCACTACAAATAGGAAAAAGAGGCTACAATTTGCAAGAGACTGGAAAAATTGAAGACTGGAAAAATGTTGCCTGGTCTGATGAGTCTTGATTTCTGTTGAGACATTCAGATGGTCGAGTCAGAATTTGGCGTGAACAGAATGAGAACATGGATCCATCATGCCTTGTTACCACTGTGCAGGCTGGTGGTGGTGGTGTAATGGTGTGGGGGATGTCTTCTTGGCACACTTTAGGCCCCTTAGTGCCAATTGGGCATCGTTTAAATGCCACGCCCTACCTGAGCATTGTTTCTGACCATGTCCATCCCTTTATGGCCACCATGTACCCATCCTCTGATGGCTACTTCCAGCAGGATAATGCACCATGTCACAAAGCTCGAATCATTTCAAATTGGTTTCTTGAACATGACAATGAGTTGACTGTACTAAAATGGCCCCCACAGTCACCAGATCTCAACCCAATAGAGCATCTTTGGGATGTGGTGGAACGGGAGCTTCGTGCCCTGGATGTGCATCCCACAAATCTCCATCAACTGCAAGATGCTATCCTATCAATATGGGCCAACATTTCTAAAGAATGCTTTCAGCACCTTGTTGAATCAATGCCACGTAGAATTAAGGCAGTTCTGAAGGCGAAAGGGGGTCAAACACAGTATTAGTATGGTGTTACTAATAATCTTTTAGGTGAGTGTGTGTATGTATATATATATATATATATAAAATCATTTTTGTTGTCAGTGTGTGCATATAATAATTTTAAGGAACTTTACTGTACCACCCACACCAAGTAAAAGACACATATATGTGCACAAGCATGACTGTTTTTTATAGAAAGCCTTCAGTGCATCATTTTTCAAATGCCTGAAATGATAGCAGGCACGAGTGTAAAGGCTTGTATGGTCATTCAATATAGAATTTATTCCAAATATATTTTTGTGCCTTCTCTTTTCAGCTTTGCATTCTGAAATCAAAATTATTTCAGATTTCATTTGCACACACACTCTCTCTCTCTGTCTCTCTCTGTCTCTCTCTCTCTCTCTCTCTCGCTTTTTTGTTTGTTTATTATTTAAACAATGTGCAGATTATATAGGAAGGAGAACTGTGAAAACACAGCCATCCATAACAAATACTGCAATGTGCACCCAGCTTGAAAATACATTTAGAGAAATACAATCAATAAATCAAGTAATAGAGGTTTATGAAAAGATGCACTACCTCTGCTGGAAACTATACATAATGATTTGGAAGCCCACATCCTGGGAAGTGCATATATGAGCTGTTGTGAATGTTTGATTTTCCACTTTTTTCAAAGGCTCTTTGGTCTGATAGGACGTATTTAATCAATGAAGACTTTGACTAAACCAAGTTTAAACCAGAATAAAATACACACAAAAACAAATAAGCATCTAAATGCAAAAGTGAACAAAAAAGAGGGGAAATTATAAACATTTTGACTACTGTTCAGGACAAATGTGATTTACATTTTCTTATCGTGACTCTTTCCTGCTTTCCCAGCATTTCATTTGATGTTATTCATGTAATGTTATTCAAAACACCAAATGAATATTGGCTGCATTTAAATAGTCAGTGTTGAGTATTGACAACCATATTTATTAACATAATGTGACTCTCAAATTATCCTGTACATGCAAGAGCAGATAAAAAAAATGTCTGTATGGAAAGTAATCAAAGTCAAGTCCATTCTTTAATTTGCGATATTCTTGACTAACATCTGTAATAGCAGCGACAGATAGCAATAAATATTATATAAATGTTCAGACTTTGTATTTCATCTCTAAGGAATTAATTTTCATTCTAAGCTATTTCTCTCAGGTATTCAGTCAAAAAAATGTCTGGTTCAGTATATTTTTGGTTCCACTGTTTGCACACATCAACTGAACTGGTTCTACCAGAAAGACTCACGATTAATTACGATTTAACATCAATATAGTGATAGAATAATTTACCTCGGCATAAGCTCCATCCTACCATTCAGCACTCAGATGCCCACTCAAATATCAGATCACACTGAAAGACGATGACGCCATGGAAGATGATCTAATGCCTTCTGTGGTGGTGAAGGGGTGGTGGGGGTGAAAACACAGCGGCATAATGAGCAATGTACAGCTGTCTTTAAGAGCTTTAAAGCAAAGGCTGGATTATGATTGGGTGAGATGCCTGAATTGAATGAATGACGCAGTGTTACTACTGTATGAGTCTTCCTGAAAGATCTACAGTTTACGCTTTGATTTCTGAAAAAATAGAATGTTACAGAATGTGTTCATTACTTTCAAAACTAACTGAATTGGGTATGGACATAACTGCATTTAGTATTCCAAGCAGGACTGACAACCCTGTATAATAAATATATTCTAAAAAATTTTATCTCAAGAAATGTGTGAAAAATTATATATTTTTTACATGTATTTATTTTTAGGATTGCTGAAATCCGCAGCCTGAATGAAACAGCTACCATAGTGGTGAATATCTGCTGTCCACTCAGCATTCCCTGCTTGTGTGCATCGGTTCTCCATGTTAGGTGGGTGACAGTAAGCGGCTTTATGTATGAAGTGATAAACATGAGGTGAGATGAGCAGATGAACTCTGGCATTTCTTCTGTTTAAACTTGTTTTACTTGTGTCACTTTGTGCTAGTGTGCTTACAATGTGTATCATTATACTTACAGCAGGGTAGGACAACACTCAGTTAGCCTTTATTTTTGAAGTAGGGTACCAAATCGATTACAAAATGTAATTTAATTTATTACATGATACACTGATTTAACATCAACTAATCAAATTTATAACAAATAATTGCATATATCAATATTTGCAAAGAAAGGCCCCCATTTTGCAATCAAGTTGTCTGAGGGGCTGTTCATACAGGACACATTCTCATATTCCATTTGCAAATTTTTTTCTTAATTGCTAGTCTAGTCTATGTACATGTGTCAGACGAACATCTTTGGCCATTGCTTTGTGTCTCGCTGCATTTTCTGCATCTCATATCATGAGTGCTTCATTTTGAAGACACCATGTCAAGTTAAAGTAATTCAACTTCAAATTCTTTTACATTTTGTTCCATTTTGTTGTGCTTCATCTAGCTGTTTTTAATTCACGAATATGCGAAGTTTAAACGACTCCTTATTCTTTCTTTGTTGCCTGTCATGGGGTGTGTTCCCCAAAAGCCTTGCAAGCCAACTATGGTTGCAATTTCCATTGTTACCAACATAGTTCAAGGATTTGTTGTTTCCTGAATCTGTGGGTTTTATAGAAAGCAGCATTCTGAAACATTACGCAAACACGTGTTTGGCCTTTTAAGGGATTAAAGACTGTTATGGGAAAGTGCTATATCACACATGGTTTCTCTCAGAGAACATAGCTTTTATGTGTTTATGTTAATGCGTAAGTGGCATTAATGTGTTTTTGATGTCTGTGCATGTGTGTATGAGCTCAAGGGTGTCAGGGGAACATCGAAATCTAATGTAAAGGGAAACCCATCTATTGCAGTGCAATGTAGCTGTTGTATTACAAAATGCATGCTGTTTCGTGTCTTCAACAGCTTTCTCATAATAAATTACTTTCTGGTGTATGTGTAAATGAGCAATTATAATTTAATATTTGTGGTTATTTGGAATAAAAGTTATTGCTCCACCCCCTGACGCAACATTATTAATGACAGCACAACCAATGTATTTAGAATGATGGATATGCGACATAGATACTATGGTTTCATGAAACAGTCATGACTAGTACAAGGTTTGTGCATGATGATCTAAACGCAGCTTTTAATGAAACAAAAGATAAACAAGGTAACTCAGAATGAAAGGAAACAAAGCACAGGGAACCAGGCACAGAACAGGACAACACATGTGTAGACTGACAAAGAAACCAGGGGAAACAAGGGCTTAAATACACAAGGACAAACAAGGGAATGAGGAACACCTGGGGAAAACAATCAGGGGAAAAACAATCATGAAAGAAAACGTCAAAGGACTACAAAAATAACAGGAAACAGGAACAGGAACTAAACAAGAATTTCAAAATAAAAGACTAAGCACAAAAACAGGGAATCAAGACAGTGTGATTTCAAGTTCATCGGATGGCCGCGGTCACTGCAGGGGCGGGTCTACGTGGTGGACGGGGGACGGGGGCACCGGCCCCCTGAATTCGATTGGCCACCCCAGGTGCCCCCCCCCATAAGATGTCTTGTCATTGGTTCATTTTACGGCCAATCAGTTTATAGACTCTATTGAAGTTTTTTATCATTTATTTTTTATTTATTTTTTTAAAGCTTAATAAAGTCATCTTTATTGCCCAAAAAAAGGATACAAATCACAAGTGACTTATCAAAATATACATAACAATTTTCTCAAATAACTACTGTCTACAACTGCCTTAAATTGTTTCGACATACTTTTTTTTTATTTTATTTTTTTTATTATCCTTCAACAACACAAACAAACAAGATACATCAACAAATCTCTGAATATAACCTCAATTGTTCAGCCATAGGTTGAGCATAGCTAGTACAAAGAACAGAAAACACACTATGAACAAACCAATAATTAAATAGAAAAAAACAACAAAAATAAATCAAATGAAAAAATAAATAAAAAGGGACTTTTTAAATTAATTTAAACGTATCCAAAAGAGAAATCAGTTTAAGGGCTTTCTGATTTTTAACAAATTTTAAAGATTTGCACAAGAGTTTAACCTCATTTATCCAGTGATTAAAGTTGGGTTTAGATTTAAACCATCTGCATTTATGAATGAAAAACTTTCCAAAACATAACAAGAAATTAATAACAAAATCACAATCTTTGTTTTCCAGACAAACACCAAACCTAATTAACTTCCACGTGAGAGGTGGGAGTTCAACCCTCCTAGACCTTAACCAATTCTGCACCTCACTCCAAAAGGGTTGCACCAGATCACAATCAAAGAAGACATGCTCTAGATTTTCAATATTTGTTTCACAAAAAACACAATTATTCACATCAAAATAAAATTTCAATCTTATAAATTCTTTAGTAGGATAAATCTCATTTAAAATTTTGAAGTTCACCTCCTTAGCTTTAGGAGGGAGAGGAAAAGACAAATAATTTGTCATAATTTTTTTTATTTCAACCGTATCAAAATCTTTAAACACGTATTCCCGTCTAATTGGGTTTGGGTAATAAGCCTGTAAAAAAAAATTCTAATAACTCTATTTGTAAATTTTTTATCACAAAAATCATAACCTTCTAAGGAGAGCTGTCTCAGTACTGGGGAGATTTTGGAGTACAACATGTCTTCTTTAACCATTAATCTTAACGGAAGTGGTATAGCTCTAATCATTCTATTAAACATATTAACGGTACACTGTACTTGGAATTTCTCACAAAACACTCTGTACAGTAACAAATTTCCATTATCATCCAAGAAATGGGCAATAGCCCAAATCCCTTTAGATATCCATTCTTCAAGATATACAGATTTTCTGTCAAATTTTATATATCTACTATTCCAAACTGGAGTGTTGTGAGGAGTGAAGTTATGTTTGAACAGTAGTTTCCAATAGAGCAGCACTTGCTGATGGAAGGCTGAAAGTTTAACTGGTAACGAGGTGCTCTCAAAGTCACAACATAACAGAAAGTGTATTCCCCCCAGTTTGTTAAAGATAGCATTGGGGACAATAAACCAAAAGGAGTGGCTATTTTGAATGAAGGATTTTAACCATTTCGATTTCAAAACACCATTCATAATGTCGACAGCATTCACCCCACAGTCTTCATATTTTTTAATCATGTCCTCCTTTCTAATGTACTGACACTTATTTCTCCAAATAAATTTAAAATTCACCTTATTTATTAATTTAATCATTTGTGTCGATATGGGCAAGGAGAAGGCTGGATAGATGAGTCTGGACAAACTATCCATTTTAGATAAAAGAACCCTTCCAAAAATTGTAAGATCCCTCTGCAGCCATCTATTCAATATGGACTTACATTTATCTGTGTTATTCAACACATTTTTATTCTCCATAACATCTTTATCTTTAGAAATAATAATCCCCAAATATTTAACTTCCCTTTTAATTTGTATATTAGATAATGACTGCAAAGGAAACTCATGCAGGGTTAACATTACACATTTGTTTAGGTTTAAATGTGCCCCAAGCTTTAGAAAACTGGTTAATAGAATGTAAAGCTAATGGAATTTGATATTCATTCTTTAGAAACAATGTTGTATCGTCAGCAAACTGGCTTATAAGTATATGTCTATCCAACACTGAAAGACCTTCAATACCATTATTTTTAATCAATATAGATAATAACTCTGCAACCATTATAAATAATAATGGTGAGCTTGCTAGTCACCACCGAAACAGAAGAATCCAGCTGTTTTAGTTGAGGTCTGCCTTCTTTCTTTTTCGACTGTTTTCCTCTCTTTCTGCTTCTGTTTTTATTGTTTCTAAACTAAAGACTGTTCTTTAATATATTAGCAGAGCACAATGTAATGGTTCCATATTTTATTTTTAAACTGTGGTGTTTTCATTTGAACTGTTACAGTGCTAAAACTTTAACTCTGTGTTACTCAGCTTTTTTGTAAATGAATCTGAAAGAAATGTTGAATGAAACACTATGATGTTTTGGCCAAACCATTTGAATTATTACAGTGGGGGGAATTTTTTATTTTTTATTATTATTATTTGAAAGAGACTGTGAATAAAACTACTGTATATTGTAATGGCCAAACTAATTAAAAGAAAATAGTTGACATCGTTTCTAATTCTGGGTTTTTAAAATGGCTCATTATTAAAATTGCTTTTATTTTATAAACTTGTTAGTTTTATGAAAACACTAAAAATAATAAACACTGGCTCTCAAATTTAACTTAATGGATATATACAGGGATGACAAAAAACTAAATTAATCAAAAATGTGCTTTATTACTACATTTGTTTACAAGTAACTTTATTCAAGTTAAAAAAATAATAAAATCAATAGGATTTACGTAATATACTGTAGAATTTAGCTTTTTGTTTTGGTCACTGGTGGCCACCCCGTTTGGAGGCAGTGCCCCAGCATGGCCCCCCCACTGAAAATGCTCTAGACACGCCCCTGGGTCACTGCTCTATTCATTCCCCATTAACTGTGCACATCTCCGAAATCTAATCTTAACATTAACTAAGATACTGTATCATACACATTTCCACTTCTTAAAATGTGTGTTAACACATTTTCACCAACTGTTGCATACAATTCAAACATAAGGATTCATAAACCAACCTGAGCACAATGTTGAATTCCTGACCAAAGAAGTGATGATTTTATAGAGGAGCTCATCTGCTCGTCTCTTAATGCTGACCACGTTTATATCCACATTAAGGTATTTGCATGGTTTAGCCTTTATTCCCAAACAGTTTAAAGGTTTAGAGGTTTAAATACTTGTAAATCTACTCCTGCACAGGGGGAATTTCAGAGAAACAAAACATGCAATTTTTCCTGCTTTTCTCTAATAGAAATGTATAGAGGCTCACTCTTGTAATTTATTCCACTGCATTTCGTTAATTCTGTGTATGTAATTTAACTAAATAATTATGTCCTCCACATTATGTTAAAATATGTGCACACAAAATAAGCTCAGAGTGTAGCCTATCATAAAACTTTCTGATATACCTGATATCACCTGTTTGTTGGCTTAATTAATTTTATCTTAATTATTTTAATGTTTGTATTTGTATTCAATTGCATTTCACAATTGCTTTACACCACAAGTCTCCAGAATAACATTGACTACATTTCCATTTTTTTTTTTAGAAAAAAGTTTTAGCGCATCAAAATAAAGCTGATGGAAAAGCACATTATCGCTAAAATGACACAAATGTCGACATAATATTTTTCCGTTTAACTCAAAATCATAAACACTATGTCGATACATCAAATGGTTTGGAAACAATTTTTGTCGATAAAATTGGCATTAATGCAAAAATGTAGTGTCACATGACAGAGTTTGCCCCAGTCGTTAGCCTGTGTTAACCATGACAACAGTATTGAAAGCCAATGTATTGTACGTGACTATGAATTGATCTTTATGGCATATAGAGCCGATCTGCAAAAGTGACACTTCCAGGAGTTCCAACACAAATATTTTGTGCACATTGTACAAATGAATGGCCACTGTTTGTGATTAATTTAATCGCAGTATCCATCCGTTTATTTATTAAAATGTATTTTCCACACCATTCAAAATAAAAGACGGCATCCACGGAATTAGCCCACAGTACAAAAACATAGAATTTCTGTGCTTAAAGATGTTTTAAATTAAGAATAAATACACATTACTAGGAGAAAAGCTTCAGCGTGTTTTCTTTTTTTTTTTAACACTTACAGCCCAATTCTGATAAATTATTGTTTTTTAGACCTATATATGTTATATTTTCTTTTCTCAAACTTAAATTAGCCGTACCCTGTTCTGTAGATGAAAAAGTCGGCTGAATGACGTTCTTAGAATGTTCTAGACTTTTTTCAAGATTATAAACTATCAGAACTATTTGTCCAATGCTGAGTTCACTTTCAGAAAACAACTTTTTGAACATTTAAAACGTTTACATATTTTAAATCTAACCCTCTTTACTTCGGATCGCATTTGCTGCTTCTTCAGAAAATATAAATTAGCATTTTGAAGCTAAAATAAATTTGATAATCAAGTTCAGTTGGTCATTAAAAGTTGCTGGTGAAATTTGCGGGACGTAATGCAGTTGTGATGGCGATGCTTTTGATTAGATGATTTTTTAAAATATTGAACATTAGAAATGTATCATAAACCCTGAAATTACACCACATAATTTCTTTAATTGCTGTGCACACAGCATATACACATCAATTGAGGGTCTTATACTGAAACAGAAAGTTTTTGCCACTACTTGGTGCAGGTTGCCAGCATGAACAGGTGCCAACCTGCGATAGGTGCAACATCAGGACCAGTATTACAGTCCAATCAGAGGGGCAACTGCTCCCTTTTGACTGCAATTCCTCCTTGTCTGATTGCTTTTATTTGTGAAATAAAAATTGACAGTAAACTGGCTAATTTTAATTAATTGTCTCAATACTCTCCCCATTTTACCAAAACTTCGGAGGAAACAATTAGGGACATCTGGGAAGCGAATTAGAAATAAACACACATTTCTGAATGGAAACGGCTTCAGAGCAGATTTATTTTCCGCTAAACCAAAACTTATGCGACATAGTGTTTTTTTAGGCATGACGTCATCACGCACACCCTTTTTACCGATAAAAGTCCATTTGAATGGAAACGGGCAGAAGGCGGCAAACAGGGCCGGACTGGGACACAGTTTCAGGCCGGGAAATCCTACACCCATCCAGGCCATCCTATGCACCCAAATTAAATTTAGAAACACGGACAACCTTGTTTTTTTTCCCCTAAATTACATTTATTTCACAGTATGACCATAACATAAAAACATAAACAACCAACCTAGAAGTAAAGCAGTCCTAATATCAAATGGGTCTGCACATAACGTCCTGTGCACTGCAATTACAACTGCAATAAATAATGTTATGAGATTGATGTTTTAAATAAATGTTTGAATATAAAAAAAATGCAATACTTAAACATTAAACTAAACCACTAATAGGTGGCGGCAAGTGACCGTCTTAATTAGTGAGTCATTCATACAAAAGATTCGTTCAAGCTACGCGCTGCTGTAGCTTTCCTTTGGAACTATTTTAGTCGGTGAAATAGAACAAAAACAGTTAATATGGTTTGTGTCTAAAATGTAAGTAACTTAATAATAAATATTAACTACGCTACTTGTTTATTGAACAATAAATTCAATGTAACATTTTCAATCGTGATAATATTCAGCAAAACAGCTCCTTTAGTTGTGTTATGTTAAACTAAATCATATGTTATAAATAAAAAAAACAACAATTAGAATTTTTACCTCAGTACATTTCTTCTGTGAGTTTTCTGTGTGCACTCATTTGTTTTGATTTCTCCACGAATGTAATGTTAGACGGGTGCTGCTCGCGTTTTCTGTTTAACCGTTTGTCTGAGGCGTAAAGTCGAATCGTAGCCTTGCCAGTCAAGACTAACAGATTCATGATTTGTTTTTTTTTATTGTTATTAATTTTAATAATAATTTTATTGAATGATGAATTAAAAAATGATCACTGGTAAAGGTAGTAATATAAAATAATAATAATAAAAAAATAAAAATAAAAAAAAAACGCTGGCTGGCAGCAGGCCAACTTAGTTGCCAGGCCAGCGGGAATTGTCCCGGTGCTCCCGATGGCCATTCTGGGCCTGGCGGCAAATATTGCATTTTCACTTTGTCGATAACAAAATAGCGCGAAAGTTGGATGGAAACTAGGCTATTGTTATTCTTGTACACTGCAGATAAACTTAAACATGTATTTGTACATTGCTGAAGTAACCAGTCCTACCCAACCCGCTCTGAATGGGATTCGAACAGGCGTCTCTGGCATGGGAGGCGGGCTCCCTAACAAGGAGGCTAAAGGCTACAGTCCCTAGCTTTAGGCGCTAGTGCGCCAGCTGGCTCCCATTACACTGACATAAAAAAAAAATTCTGTTTCAGCAAATGTCAGAAATACCAGAAGAAACCAAAGCTGTAAACAAATTCCACAGTTAATGTAGCCTACATATCCAGCTTCATCTGAAAAATAAAGAACATATCAACAATATAATTAAATAATAATTATTAATAATAATAAAATAGGCCTATCCAAGGCATATTTTATACATAGAAACTATAAGTGTTTCATTTTAAAATTAGTTTTGAGTCACTTTCGTTTTAAGCCATGCCCACATCCAGTTCTATCTGAATACAGATACAGATAATGGCTTTGATGCACACCCCATAGTAGGAAGATGCACGTTTTGGAATTTACGATTGGTCCAGGGGCATGTTTATATGTGTTTGTTTTTTACAGAATTATTTCTTTATTCTTAAAAAGTTCTAGTTTGAAATAATAATTAAAAAAAAATAAACATCAGGAAGGATGAATAGATGAATATGCACAAACAACTGTGCAGGGCTTTCTGCTGCACCAAACTCATGATATCCTTGAATTTTCGTTTACATGCTGAAGAAAAGGGGATGATGAAATGACAGAAAACATTATCTTTCTTGATCTGAACTCTTTCTTGTGTTGTTTTAAATTATATTGGTTTCATAATAACTTCAAGGCTTAACTGCTGATTTGCAAAGGTTGCTTTACATTCAGTCACCTTTTGTTCAGATATTCAGGTTGGTGCTGCACCTCTGAATAATTTATTTAATATCACAAATTAGCTTAAATAAAGACTTGTGAAACTGTCTTAGAGGTAAAGTAAATGTCTAGGGGTTTCCCTAGAAACGTTGCTTTGCTAGAATGCCTAAGGCTGGCTTATGCAGCACATCCCATCATGTTTAATGGCGGAGACGGTCTCAAAAAAAATCACAAAATGGAGGACTGAAGTCTTTGTAAGAAGTGTCTAGGGAGGCTTTGACTTAGGTAAAACGTATTGTCAAGGGCACACTAAGCTAATTTGCAGGACAGCTACACTGGGGAAAAGGGGCTCATAAAGAGGAAATTGTTTGTCTAGGATTCACAATTTTGTTAAAGCAGACATTTTTTTTTCACTCATTCTCCAGTAATTTTAGCAAATCCACAAGGCTCAGACGAGAAATGCATAGTTAACCTATCTGGGTAAAGCCACATTGATCAGTCAGAGAAATAGATTTATAAAGATTTCTATGCATAGCTTGGCAAACAAACAACCTTCTTTGCATCTGGAATCGCCTTCTATCCACTAAATAGTGCATTATTTTGGTTGTCTGTAATTGTGTAGTATTGTCTGAATTCTGAGTTAACAACTAGTTCCCTACTGTTGTTTGCTCCAAATGCACTATTATTTTGAGAGATGTACAGTACACTCATCAACGGTTTATTACCCATAATTCACTGCAGGGAGGACTGACAAGCTGGGAGAGGCAGCGTGTGTGGGAGAGAGAAAAAGCGAGCGTGTGACACCAGTTTCCAGCTTCCTTCATTTCAGCAATAATTTATTTCAAATTGTTTTTGACAGCAATAAACTTTAATATATCAATTAAATATATCAATACACACATGCACAAAGACTTCTGCACAGAGACAATGCACAATCCACTGTGATATATATATATATACATTTTGTCATGTTACCCTGCTACTGTATAGTATTTTGTTACATGAAAAGCTATACCATTTCAAAAACAGCTGAGCTACTGTCATGCTACTGAAAATTTGTCAGTTTTAGTTCAGTTTGAAATATTCTTTAAATTGTGTATTAGTAATAAGTAATTAGTTACATTAGTAATTAGTAAATGCGAGTTTGTTTGTTTGTGATTGTACACCATGCCAGCTTCCATGGCTATTTCCATGGCAAAAAACTAGTTCAAATACAATAAAAGGTAGTGATTAAAAACCTATGAAAGGTTTTTAAGATTGATTTTCTCTAAAAACATGAAAATCTTTTCAAAAGGGTCAGTTGAATAAAACAATTTCCTCAAGGAATTAAAACCAGCACAATCCAATAAAAT
Organism: Xyrauchen texanus; assembly: GCF_025860055.1. Classification (NCBI taxonomy): domain Eukaryota; kingdom Metazoa; phylum Chordata; class Actinopteri; order Cypriniformes; family Catostomidae; genus Xyrauchen; species Xyrauchen texanus. The sequence continues at coordinate 12,108,165 of NC_068296.1, read as the reverse complement.
ATGCTTTATGGACTCTGGCATTGGGCATATATACATGGTGAATCTTCTACTGATATTAAAAATGTATTTGTAAGCCTGAAGTGCCCTATTCGGCAGCAAGTATAAATAATCTGGTCCTAGGTTTATAATCTGGTCCCCACTGATGTTGAAGTTTGAAAAAAAATGAGGCAATGAGACACCTAATTTCAGTCCACGGCATGGAAGATAGGCCTGCCTTTGAGGGATACATCCCGATGGATGCTATTTGCCACAGAGTACCTCCACAGATGCTATAGAGACATCTGCTTTATCCTGCAGCAAAGCATATATTAAGCAAACAGCAATTAAACCTAGTGTATCAAGTCTGCTGTTCTCAGAAGAAAGTGAACCTTAAAAATAAAACATAATATTTTTCCCTATAGGTCAGATAACACTGATTTAATACCTCCTCAATAAAAACATATTAAAGTCAGTCGAAAGGAGAGGTCATAATTTGTGTTTTTGAAAAGGACCCTCTGGTGACATCTTCCCTCTTTTTTTATCTTAAAACGTCAACTATTATATGCAAAATACATTTAGAGTGAAGTGGTTGTTTTCTTTTTCTGTGACAAATTAAGGTTTAAGACAGAACAACATTGCTGTTGCTCCTTTAATTAAGTAATCTGTAGGGAACAACATGGAGGTCTGCGGTGAGAAACACCAAGCCTATTTAATGACATTCTCTTAAAATGCAAACTTTTGCCTGGAGCAACCATCATTCCAGAGTGTACACAGCCTTTAAATGAACAATTAATGTGTTGATGCATTCTCAAATCTTCCTCAGTGGTTACAGATATATGCAATTGTTTTTTTTTTTTTTTTGTTGTTTTATTTGATAATGTGATATATACATATATATATATATATATATATATATATACATATATATATATATATATATACACACATAATATTGTGTAGGTCCCCCTCGTGCCACCAAAACAACACCAACATACATCTCAGAATATCATTCATGTACAATTGTACAGTGTGGTTATCCGAGTGACCATAGGCTTTGTCAGCTCAAATCAGTCTGGTCATTCTCTTTTGACCTCTCTCATCAACAGTGCTTTTTCGTCTGCAGAACTGCCACTCACTGGATGTCTGTTTTGTTTTTTGCACAATTCTGTGTCAATTCTAGTAACTGTTGTGTGTGAAAATCCTAGGGGATCAGCAGATACAGAAATATTCAAACCAGCCTGTCTGGCATCAACAATCATCCATGCGATTATCTAATCAGCCAATCGTGTGGCAGCAGTGCAGTGTATAAAATCATGTGTATACGGGTCAGGAGCATTCCTGTGTTCACATCAACCAAAATGTGATCACAGTGATTTTGAGAGTGACATGATTGTTGGTGCCAGTATGGCTGGTTTGAGTATTTCTGTAACTGCTGATCTCCTGGGATTTTCACATGCAACAGTCTCTAGAGTGTATAGAGAATGGTGCGAGAAACACCTGTTTGATAATGAAAGGTCAACAGAGAACGGCCAGACTGGTTCGAGCTGACAGAAAGGATATGGTAACTCAGATAACCCTTCTGTTAAATTGTAGGGGGCAGAATAGCAATTCAGAATGCACAACATACCAAAACTTGAGGCGGATGGTGTACAACAGCAGAAGACCATGTTGGGTTCAACTTCTGTCAGCCAAGATCAGAAAAGAGGCTGCAGTTTGCCTACCATTTGTGTACCTCAGCAGAAATCCAGATTTGTCAGACCAGACGATGTTTTTCCGATAGTCTACTGTCCAGTTTTGGGGAGCCTGTGCCCTCTGCAGATTCAGTTTCCTATTCTAAGCTTACAGTAATGGTACCAGGAAGGGTCGTCTACTGCTGTAGTCCATCCGCCTCAATGTTTGATGTGTTTTGCCCAGATGCTTTTCTGCACAGACTATTGTAACGCGTGTTTATTTGGGTTACTGTCACCTTCCTGTCAGATTGGACCAGTCTGGATATTCTCCTCGGACCTCTGTCATTAACAAGCCGTTTTGTTTCGTTTTTCGCAGCATTCTTTTTACACTCTAGATATCTAGAGATCAGCAGTTACAGAAATACTCAAACCAGCCCATCTGGCACCAACAATCACGCCACAGCCTAAATCACAGAGATCACATCCATTCTGATGGTTGATGTGAACATTTACTGAAGCTCATGACCCATATATGCATGATTTTATGCAGTACACTTCTACCTCATGATTGGCTGATTAGATAATCCCATGAATAAGTAGATGTACAGGTGTACCTAATATAGTGGCTGGTGAGTGTATATACAGTGCATTAAAAATTATTCAGACCCCTTAATTTTATCACATTTTGTTATGTTGCAGCCTTATGCTAAGATGTTTCAAATTATTTATTTTTTTCACACTAATCTACACTCCATACCCCATAATGAAAAATAAGAAAAACATATTGAAAATTTATCAAAAATAAAAAACACTGAAATATAACATTGACATAAGTATTCAGAAACTTTCTATGACACTTGAAATTATTGAGAATGCCATTTATCTGGATCATCTTTGAGATTTTTTTACACTATGATTGGAGACAATCTGTGGTAAATTTAATTGAATGGACATGATTTGGAAAGCTACACACCTGTCTATATAAGGTCTCACAGCTGAAAATGCATATCAGAGCATAAACCAAGTCATGAGGTCAAATTAACTGTCTACATAGCTCAGAGACAGGATTTTGTTGAGGAACAGATCTAGGGAAGGCTACAAACAAATTTAGGCTGCAATGAAGGATTCCAAGAGCACTGTGGCCTGTGTTTGAAACAACCAGGACTCTTCCTAGAGCTGGCTGCCCAGCCAAACTGAGAAATCAGGGGAGAAGGGCCTTGGCAAGAGAGATGACCAAGAACATGATGGTCCTCTGGTTGAGCTCCAGAGATCAAGTGTGGAGATGGGAGAAACTTGCAGAAGAACAACCATCACTGCAACATACCACCAATCTGGGCTTTATGGCAGAGTGGCCAGACAGAAGCCTCAACTTAGTGCAAGAAAGCAAAATAAACACCTAAAGGACTCTCAGACTGTGACAAACAAGATTATCTGGTCTGATGAAATGAAGATTGAACTGTTTGGCCTCAATTACAACAGTCATTTCTGGAGGAAACCAGGCACCGCTCATCACCTGCAGAATACTATCCCAAAAGTGAAGCATGGTGGTGGTAGCATCATTCTGTGGGGTATCTTTCAGCTGCAAGGACTGGGGAATTGTTCAGGGTTGAAGAAAAGCTGAATACAGTAAAATACAGATTAAATACCTTAATGAAATCCTGATCCGGAGCACTCAGGTCCTCAGACTGTGCCGAAGGTTCACATTCCAACAGGACAATGACCCTATGCACACAGCCAGGACAATGCAAAATTGGGTTAGGGACAACTCTGTGAATGTCCTTGAGTGGCCCAGCCAAAGCTCAGACTTGAACCCAATCGAATATCTCTGAAGAGACCTGAAAATGACTGTCCGCTAACGGTCCCCATCCAACCTGACAGAGTTTGAGGGTATCTGCAGAGAAGAATGGCAGAAAAAAACATGAGAGAGAGATTTGTTTTTTATAAATTTAAACAAAATTATTGTATATTACAATAAAAATTAAAACAACATTTAAATCAACTTAAATACAACCATTTAAATCACACCATATATTCCATATACACATACACCTATAAATACAGAAAACATTCACTGCAAAATCAAAACAGAACATAACTCTCCTTAATTAACCATGGAAATTTCCTCTCTACTACACTATTTCATTTCAAATGATGTCAAACCATTCATAGCCTTAAATAATTTAAAATCTGTGAGTATCCTTGGTTGGATCAATTTAGAAAAAAAACATCAATACATCTTACCCAGAAATATAAATAAAGGTGTAAGATAAATAGACAATTTTAACTAGCCCAGAACAAAATTCAACAACTGACACTCAGAAGCTTTAAAAAACCCTCAGCAAAAATGTTCCAAGATTTTTAAATCCTCTTTTGTAAGGGCTGAATGCCACTTCTTTAACAGTTGATGAACCAACCTGATTGATTTAATACCCAACTTCAAAGCTGCCTCGTCAATATTCTCAAAGTCTGGTCCTGCTATATTCACCTCATATCCCAACGTAGTAATTCCTGATTTCATTAGTAGAGCAGTGAATGCAGGAAAATAGCACAGGCAGCATTTTTCCAGTTTGAATTGGATGATCCATAAAAAGGTATTTGTAAGAAATGCATCCAAATAGCTGCAATTCTACTTTGCACATGTATAAGACCATGTCCTCCTTCTTCCTTGGGTAAAAATAGCACACTTTAGGGAACCCAATGTAGTTTATCCCACACAAAATCTGTTAAAACCTTCTTAATGCCTAAAAGCAGCCTTAGAGGAGGTTCATGCAAACCAGTGCCACAAAGAAGATGCAACAAGTTTGTTGATAATTAAAGTTTGTCCCCTGTATGACATCTTTGAAACCAACCACTTCCATTTACATAATCACCCTTTTTCTGTTTCAAGAGAATGCCACATTGAGGACAACCTTGTCATACACCCCTTTGTACTTTAAAAGGAGCACATATCCACCGTTAACCTTAATTACACATTCAATACCACAATATATAACCACTTCTATTTGCATAATCACTCTTTTACTGTTTCAAGGGCATCCTCCCAGTTTTTTATTTCCAACAGATTTGTCTCCTAAAAACACTTATTTTTTATATATGATTTTTTTAATATTTCAAACTTCTTTTAGAACAGTTTAAGCCATTTGGGAGATGAGGCACACCCCTTAACCAATGGCCAATTAAAATCACTTCACCCTTAGCCCAATTTACTTTGGCTGATGATATGTCTTTAAAATCATTTAAAATATTTAAGACAGTATTAATGTAATTTTGGTCACTAACTAAGACCACTACATCATCAGCATTGGCAGACAGAGAAACTGTACTAACAAAACCTGGTAAACACAAACCTACAATATTTTCTCTAACCTTGTGTAAAAGAGGCTCTATGGTTAAAGAGTATAGCATGCCAGATAGAGGTCAACCTTGTCTTACACCCCTTTGTACTTTAAAAAGGAGCACAAAAAACACTGTTAACCTTAATTACACTTTCAATACCACAATATATAACCCTTCTTCTTTCTAGAAAATCTTTTGTGAAACCAAAAGCTTCTAAATTGTTCAAAATATATTGGTGATCATCCTTATCATAGGCTTTCTCTTGGTCTAAAAAAATCAGGCCAACATCAAACTTATTTAATTTAGACAGGTCCAAAATATAACAAATTAAAAATAGTATAAAAAAATTATCTCCCTGGGACACAATATGTCTGATCAGAATTAATTACCTGATCTAAAACCCCTCATAAAAAAGTCTCATAGCAAGGGCTTTAGCAAGTATCTTATAATCACTATACAAGACCGACACTGGTCTCCAACATTTGATGTCTATGAGGTCTGTGAGATTTTATTTCTTAACAGGTTGAGAGCAGCTCTGCAACAGCTCAAAGGTAAATGGTCTTTTACAAAACTGCCAATTAAAATACATCTTTTTGATCATTCTTTTGATCAACCAGTGCCCTTTGCACTTTTGTCCCTAATAAATCAGCCAGTTTGGACTTTTTGTATGAAAGCAAACTCATACCAGTACAGTTCCTGTTGAATTCCAAATGTTCCTCCAATTTAACATTTTCCATATTTTAAACTTTCATTGACCTGACAATATTTTTTTGTGACATTTTTTGTATACTGTTGACTACACGGTTTAATTTGAGCCTTTCCAAACTTCCACCCCTGTTGCAATGAGTTAAAAGTTGACTTTTAACTCATTGCAAAAAAATCATTCCAATAAAATTCTAAAGTATCTTTAAAATATTTAACACCCAAAAGAACATCATTAAAGTGCCAGTCTGAACTCATTGCTCTTATTGAACTCAGAGCCACAGAGCACTGAACCACAGAGCACTGGACGGTGAAAAATACAACTGAAAAATAACTTCTGATTGGCGCAGTACATCTTTGGTGATGCGGCCAATTTCAGTTCAAATGTTTCCAAACAGGAAGACCTCTTTTCTCTTCCTCTCTTCTCTTTGGTCATCTCTCTCACTACACTGACTGCTCAGACTTCGTTTTGACTCTTCCCTCGTGGTCTTCTCATGGTCTTCTTGGGGTCCATGCCATGTGAGGTCCAAGGAAGCTCGGGACTCGATGTCCCAAGAAAGCTTGTCACTCTCTATGTGTCACGATCCCCTGTTGTCTGCCCCGTGTTTCACTTGTCAACTGTTGTAAACTACATTTCCCATAATTCCCTGGCCTCATCATTGCGGTCATTCATTGTTCTCACCTGTGTCTCGTTTGATCATCACTCTCCCTTTGTACTTAAGCCCCGTTGTTTGTTCAGTCCCTGCTGGTCGTTGAATGTAGATGTTTGAATATGTTTGTTCATATGTTAATGTTATCTTTGCCCTCTGTGGATGTTTCTCCAGCCTGTGTACTCGTGTTTTTGTTTTGTTTTCCCATCGTGGACGTTTTATTTGTTCCAGTCTTGTTTGTCTTCATCATTTTCAATAAAACCGCATTTAGATCCTCACCCCTCGTCTGCCTTCGTAACACTATGGTTCTATGGAGAAGGCCTCGCTTCAAAGCCAACCTCATCATTCATACAGACAATAACTATACAATCTTACTGAGGTCCAAAACATTGATGGAACGAACTTTCGACCAAACGCAAAGAACCAAGCAACACAAAGAACGTAAGAAAACACCACTACATGCAATTACATCTCCAATATTGTGCTCAAAGTGCTGGTGTATTAATTAAATAATTTGGCTAATACGATAGCAAATCGATGTAGATTCAAAGAAGGATAAATGGTTCTTAAGGCATTGTCAACATACTCTATGAAGTTCATTTACACTGTATTGATCATTTATTTCACATTCTGTCACTCTTTTTACCAACCTGTCTCATGTATATATGTGTTAGATTAGATTTATGTTTAGAATAGCAATAAAGTTTGTCTGTACTGAAAAATTATCGACTGTGGTATATTTTGATAAATAATCTCATCCCTGTTTCTAAAAGATTTCGCTTCACAGCTATACTTAAATAGGTGTGATATTATTTTCAATAAGCCATGAGAATAATATCACTCCAATTAGAGAATTAATCATAATTTACTTATTAAAGCTAATTCCTGACAGGAAATTGTGACTCACAGACAAATAATCTAGTTATTTTTCATTTATCTAATTTATAATGGTTGTCGAAAGTGACTATTTCTGTTATACATTTAATTACCTGATTAGGTACAATAAGTACAGTTTAATTTAGTTCATAGCTCACATATTTCGAGACCCTAAATTCCCTTCTAAATTTAGCATACCAAATATCCTACAGTGGTCACAACAGGCACAAGGTCAGGGCCGGCAGCAGACAGACAAATACAATATCCAGATAAACAAAGCAGGGTCAGAAGGCAGGCAACAGACAGAATAATGAAATATCCAGATAAATAAATCAGGGTCAGAAGGCAGGCGGTAATCATGGGTTAAAAGCTCAGACATGTAGCTGTAGAAAAAACAAGACTTTGCACTGAGCATAGCTTGCTCAGTGCTTAAATAGTCTATGAAATGGGGAACAGGTGTGTGTGCAATCAGTCCAGGTATGTGGGTTCTGGGATTTGTAGTCCAATTGCTAATATTCAGATGAGAGAGTGGCAGCTGTAGAAGGCCTGTGGAAGCCTTGCAGTGGCAGACTAGAAGATTTTCAGAGGTGGTGTTTGTGAAAGCGACCCCCCTGCAATAGGCTCCTGACATGAGGATGCACTCGACGGCGGGGTCTTCCACGATTTTGGGGGGCACGTCTCTCCGAATGGGTCCTATGGAATCTGTGATAAGTGTGGGGTCAAGGATGTCCTCTGAGATTGATCCAGGACCTCTCTTCCGGGCCATACACATCCCAGTCTACCAGATATTGAAGCAAGTGACCACGACGTATGGAATCTAAAAGATCTCACACTTGATATGCCTCCTCGCCATCCACTATTAGGGGGGGTATTGCCTTCCTCCTCCTCCCTCTGGCCACCGGCAGGTTTCATTAGCAAAGCATGAAAAATAGGGGAAATACGGTATTTAGAAGGCAGTTGGACATGATATGATACAGGAGTTATTTGTCTTAAGATTTTTAAAGTACCCACATGCCTGGGACTGAGCTTCTTCCAGGGCAAGAGGAGACGAAGATCCCAAGTTGAAAGCCAGACCCACTGTCTTGGTGCATAATCAGGGTTGGGACAATTCAGCTTGTCTTTTTTATCTATTTTCTGCACGTTGGAGGTGGACGTGTGGTTGGTCTTATACCGTCTCGATATTCTGCTGTTTCAAAGGCTGTTGGGAGCTTAGGTAGAGGTATTAATTGGCATGCTTTTGACAAGCAATCAATGGCTGTTAGTATAATGGTGTTACCCTGGGAGACCGGGAGATTAGTGACAAAATCAATGGCAATATGTGACCAGGGACATCGAAGAATGGGTGGTGGCTGTAGAAGGCCTGCGTGGGGTTGTCTGGAAGATTTAGCTGTGGCACAAGTATGACAGTTATTGATGTACGTAATTGTATCTGCAAAGAGTCCCACCAGAACCGGTTCTGAAGAAGTCACAAAGTAGCTGTGATACCTGGATGACCTGAGATTAGAGAGGTATGAACCCAATGGATGACCTTTTCTCATAGGCTTTGTGGCACATAAGTTAAGTTTGGTGGACATTCCAGGGGAGGTGGATCTTGGGGATGGGCTTGAGTGATTTTGGTCATGACATCCTATTAAACCGGAGCCAGGATTAGGGAAGTAGAGATGATGGGTCCTGGAGTGGGATTTTGAGGGTTGGAGTTGTACTGACATGAAAGTGAGTCTGCCTTGATATTATTTGTGCCTGGGCGGTATGTAATAAAAAATCGAATCAAGTAAAAACAGTGCCCACCTAGCTTGCCTTGGATATAATCTCTGGCTGAGCATAAGTATTTGAGGTTTCGATGATCTGTCAATACGTGAAATGGGTGTTTTTGCTCATTTGAGACAATGTCGCCACTGTTCAAAAGCTGCTTTCATAACCAGTAATTTACAATGGTCTATATCATAATTATATTTATCAGGGGAGAATTTACAAGAATATAAGGCAAATGGGTTTAGTTTAGGAGGGTTACCTTGACGTTGGGAAAGAACGGTGCCTATTCCTGTGTTTGAGGCATCTACTTCAACCACAAATGGAACATTGGGGTCAGGATGATGGAATATTGGTGCAAAAGTTAAATGATTCTTTAAGTCGTTGAAGGACTGAATAGCTGCGGATGAAAGCTTGGTGTTTCCTCCTTTTAGCATGGAGGTGAGTGAGGCTGCGATAGTGCTGAAGTTCCTTCTTACCCACAAAGGAGAATCCAGCCACAGCCGGTGATGTGGAGTGTCGAATGAAACCCTTGGTCAATTCCTCGTCGATGTATGCCTTTATAGCTTTGGCTTCACGTTCAGATTGTGGGAATATTCTTCCTCAGGGTGGTGTAGTGCCTGGCACAAGTTCAATGGCACAGTCACTGCAGTGGTGAGGAGGTAAATGTGAGGCCTTGTTTTTACTGAAGGCTTGAGGTCTGAGTATTCAGGGGGAAAATTAGGCACTGGATTTGAAATGACTTTGATGGCTGTGGTTCCAATGGACAAGGGTGAGAAAGGCTTTAAACAACTGGACAGACAAGTAGTATCCCAGCGCATGATTTGTTTCTCTTGCCATGAAATCTGTGTATTGTGTTTCTGAAGCCAAGGTAGACCAAGGATGAATGGATTGTGAGGGGAATGGATGATATAGAGATGTGTCTTCTCCATGTGTAGAATTCCAAATTGTAGGGTGATGTCTGTGGTGGTACTTTGGATGTGAATGGATCCCAGAGAGTGTTCATCTAGCACTGCCACTGCCAAGAGAGATTCACAAGGGATTAGTGATATCTCATATTGTCTAGCTAAATCTTCATCAATAAAACTGCCCACTGCACCAGAATCAAACAGGGCCTTAGTAATTGGTATTCATAGAGAACATTATCTTTACAAGTACTTCAATACATGATGTGGACTGACTGGGAAGAACGGTTGCACTCATCCTAGGATTATATACTATTAATGTGGGCGAGTTGGGCTGTTCGCACAGATTTCCCTCTTGGCCGCAATACAGACATAGATGTTCTCTTATGCTAAGTTCTCGCTCCTCTGTGGATAGATGAGTTTGTCTGATTTGCATGGGTTCAGTGTCATCTGTGGGGAGATTTGCTTGATGAAGTGGATTTGAGAATCTGTTTGGCATCCGAGAGCTTATGAGATTGTTAATACGGATCGCTAGATTTATGAATTGGTCCAGAGTTCTCCCCTTGTCACAACAGACCAATTCAGATGGCACCTCAATATTTAATCCTTTACGAAACAGGAGTTTTCATGTGTCATCAACCCACACAGTATGAGCGGCAAGAGTGCGAAACGATAGGGCATACTCCGCTGCGGTATTCCTCCCCTGCCTGAGTGCAAGCAGCTGATCCTTGCCACCGCTAGATGAAGTCATTGAAGGAGGCAAGACTAGTGCCCTTGTTCACTGTCGTCCAGTCCAATGCTTTTCCGGTAATCAATGAACACACAAGGGAAATTTTACTGTCATCCGTGGGATATAACATGGGTTGTTGTGCCACAAACATAGAACATTGCATTAGAAATTTACATCTTGCTGGTGAACCATCAAATGTTTTGCGAAAAGCTAGACGTGGATTAGCAGTGATACTGAACGGAGAATCTGGATTTGGTACCTGGCTCAGTTGGAATGTTGGTGGTGAAGGATCTGGCGCTAGCTGTTGTTAATGTACAGCTAATACATTTGCTTCAGCTGACACCTGGACAGTTGGATGATGACCGCTGGATCTGTAGTTGGTGAAGTCTTCAGTAACGATGACTGAAACGAACTGGGATTAAGATCCATGTGCGGGTTATTAAACTAAAGCAGAATCAGAATAGAAAACAGGTGATGGTCTAAATACCAAGAATAACAACAGCAATGTAGACAGAGCAGTAATCTTTGTCACAACAGGCAGAAGGTCAGGGCATTCAGCAGACAGACAAATACAATATCCAGATAAACACAGCAGGGTCAGAAGGCAGGCAGTAATCATGTGATAAATGCTCAGAAATGTAGCCATAGCAAAACTAGACTTCTCACTGAGCCTAGCTTGTGACTAAACAAAATCCTAAATAAATCAAAACTGTTTAGTATTTTGCATCTTCAAAGTAGTCACACTTTGCCTAGAAATGCACTAGTACTCTTGATATTTTCTCAACCAACTATTGAGGTATCACCCTGGGATGCTTTTTAAACAGTATTGAAGGAGTTCCCATCTAATGTTGGGCACTTATTGGCTGCTTTTCTTTATTATTTGGTCCAAGTCATCAATTAAACAATAATATTTATAATGAAATAAATTAATATGGTGGCACAATTATATTTTTGTCTACAAAACAAATTTCAAACATTTACGCATATGCCTTAAGATCAAAATATTTTTAAGATCATGAGAAACATTTCGGTACAGTGTTTCAAAAGTTTTGACTGGTAGTGTATGTATACTATATATATATATATATATATATATATATATATATATATATATATGTATGTATGTATGTGTGTGTGTGTGTGTGTGTGTGAGAGAGAGAGAGAGAGAGAGAGAGAGAGAGAGAGAAAGAAAGAAAGAAAGAAAAGAAAGAAAGAAATAACAATAGGAAGGGGTTATTATAATGTAAACTATTAAAAGTTTGACCTTTACTCATGGCAAAGAGAAAGAACAAGAAGGAATGAGAAAGAGTGAGGGAGCAAAAGAGCGATCATCCTTCACTTTCAGGTCGCGTTCTTCATCCATCTGTAATCCTCTTGTGCAATCTCTCTCTCCACTCCACTACCTCCAGGGCCCCTGTGCGACCCTTTCCAATCCGACTGAATCTTGGGAGGGCAAAGCGGCTGCCTGTCACCATCAGCCAGTCAAATCCTCTCTCTGGCATGAGTGGCCTTCGTTAAGCAGAGGTATCACTCATGTGTAAGACTGTACAGCCCTTTCTCTAAGACAAGGACGCCATATGAGTTTTATACTGTATAAATCTACACTCAGTGGACACCTTATTATTTACACTGTCATCCAAAAGTTTGGAATAATGTACAGACTTTGCTCTTATGGAAATAATTTGGAAGTTGTATTGACCAAAGTGGCATTCAACTGATAACAATGTATAGTCAGTATATTAATAACATGGAAAATTACTATTACAATTTGAAATAAGAAAATGTTTAGAACTTCTTAAACTTCTTCAAAGATTTCTCATCAAAAAAAATCCTCCACGAGCAGCAATGACAGCTTTGCAGATTCTTATCATTCTAGCTGTCAGTTTCTCCAGATACTCAGGTGACATTTCACCCAATGCTTCCTTAAGTACTTGCCATAGATGTGGCTGTCTTGTCGGGCACACCTTACAGTCTAGGTGATCCCACAAAAGCTCAATGGGTTTAATATCCTTAACATTCTTTTCCAATTATCTGTTGTCCAATGTATGTTTCTTTGCCCACTCTAACCATTTCTTTTAGTTTTTCTGACTCAAAAGTGGCTTTTTCTTTGCAATTATTCCCAAAAGGCCTGAACCCCTGAGTCTTCTCTTTACTTTTGTACATGAAACTTGTGTTGAGTGGATAGAATTCAATGAAGCTGTCAGCTGAGGACATGTGAGGCATCTATTTCTCAAACTTGAGACTCGGATGAACTTATCCTCATGTTTAGTTTTACATCTGGCCTTCCACATCTTTTTTTTGTCCTTGTTTGAGCCAGTTGTCATTTGTCTTTGAAGACTGTAGTTTACTCCTTTGTATGAAATCTTCAGTTTTTGGTCAATTTCAAGCATTGTATAGCCTTCATTCCTCAAAACAATGATTGACTGATGAGTTTCTAGAGAAAGCTGTTTCTTTTTTTCCATTTTTGACCTAATATTGATCTTAAGACATGCCAGTCTATTGCATACTTTGGCAACTCAAAAACAAACACAAAGACAACGTTAAACATCATTTAGCATGTTTACTCAAGGATAACTTGTTGGAGTGATGGCTGCCGGAAATGGGGCCTGTCTAGATTTGATAAAAAAAAATACTTTTTTCAAATAGCGATGGAGCTGTTTTTTACATAATTAATGTGCTGACTATACTTTGTGATCAGTTGAATGCCACTTTGGTCAAGTAAAGTACCAAATTTCTTCCAAAATAGCAAAATCTGTACATTATTCCAAACTTTTGGCTGCCAGTCAGAGGTGGGTAGAAATGCGCTACATATACGCCGTTATATTTACTTGAGTAAATCTTTTCGGAAAAAGTTACTTTTAGAGTAGGTTTAAAAGTGGGTACTTTTTACTCTCACTCAAGTAAATTTCGAATGATTTATTTTTTATTTTTTATTTTTACTTCTTTGCAATGGGTGGTGTTACTGTCATTACATTACTGGGTTTAATTTTAATTACTTTGTTATTTATTGAGAGATTATTGAATGGGACTTTTACGACAGTGGAAGTTCACACAGTTTATACTGCGTGTGCTGAGCCGGTGTTACAGACTGTCACTCAATAACTGCAGCGGCATCAAACTCTTTCTTCACTCCGCACAGTGAAAAAATGATAATTTCATCATGCAATGCCTTTATTTAACACCAAGACAATCTGATATTTTCAGAATAAAATCACAGCTCCAATTTAAGGCAGCACACTGAAGTACGTTTTGGCTCTAATTCTAATGCAGGATTTTCTGTGTGAATGTGATGGTAATTTTCAGGGTGATAACGTAACTGGGCTCTTATGACATCAGTTAGTAAGTGTACATTTTTAAATCAGAGCAGCAACGTATCAGTGTGCTTTGACCCACGTCCCACATTCATAAACAGTATTTATGCATTTTCTCTGTGCACTCCCGGGGATACTGGAAACTATCACTGCTACTGCAGGGAGTTTAACTGTATAAATCCAAGTAAACATCCAAGTTAAGTGTAAATCACTGCGTGATCAACAACTGGAGCGCGAACAGACAGCATTTCTGCGCATGCACATCGAGGTGCGCGGGACGTGTGCATGTGAGATGTGCAGGCGCGAGGCACTCTAATGGGAAGAGAGTGGCTATTTCCTATATAGTGAATGGCAGTTAGTGCTCTATAACTCAGCAGTAAGTGAATGAAATGAGTGAATTTGGATTCGAGTGTAGGAGCTCTGAGGCTGTCGCAGAAACAACATCACATATGACATTTTAAAATACTTGGGCTTACTTGTTATTCTTATTAAATAATATATTAATATAATAAATCTTCATTCTGTTTGTCATTTTTAATATATACTGTGTGTTAATATAAAGAGTAAACACATTTGGTCATAAATAAAAAATAAAGAGTACATTTTAAAATGTATCAGTATGTTTTGTCTCTCTATATGTTATTATGCTAATTTAATCAAGTAATGATTTGTCAAAAAGTATTTTAATATATTCAGCATTATATAAAACATTGCAGGAGTGAAGGAAGCAGTAATTTGGAAGCAGTGGATTTTGGGAAATGAACCATTGTCGAGTGTACATTTAAATTATAGTGCATTGTGGGTAAGAATGAGTGAACAAAAGTAAGGAACGAGTGGCTCACTCAGAATTCAGACACAAAGTGTTCCACAACCGGAGTTGGTGCCCTTTGTAAGCTGTGTACTCTGCATTTAGAGAGTGGCAGTACTGCTGTACAGAACTATTGATCTAAATACTTACGGCACTGAAAACTGTAACTTCACTGAAATAAGAATCCCCACAGGACTTTAAAAGCTATGAAATAGTGAAAGATGGTATTAATAAAGCATGATCATTCTTTGGTTTATATTTCAGCATTATATATAATGTCCTTGTGGGACATTTTCACGTTTTCACTGTAATAATTACTAGAAATGTTTCTAAAACTCTCTTCTTATTGACAAATTCATCCAGATCTGACAAGAGCCCTTAAAGGGATAGTTCACCCAAAAATTATAATTTTCATTATCTACTCACCCTCTTGCCAACCCAGATGTGTATGACTTTCTTTCGTCTGCTGAAATCAAATGATTTTTTGAAGAATTTCTCAGCTCTGCAGTTCCATACAATGTAAGTGAATGGGTGGCAAAATTTTAAAGCTAAGCAAACAAAATTAAGTCAGCATATAAGTAATCCATAAGACTCTAGTGGTTAAATCAATATCTTCAGAAGCGCTGTAATAGGTGTGGATGAGAAACAGAGAAACAGATCACTTTCACATTCTTCTTCTTGTGTTTATGGTGATTCACATTCTTCAATGCATATCGCCCTTGCTGTCTAGCAATAAATGACAAATATTGATCCGTTTCTCACCCGTTTCATTATATCACTTCTGAAGATATGGATTTAACCACTGGATTCTTATGCATTACTTTGATGCTGCCTTTATGTGCTTTTTGGAGTATAAAAACAGAGCTAACAGAACTTGACCTACAGAGCTAAAATATTCTTTTAAAAATCAAAATGTGTGTACTGCAGTAGAAAGGAAGTCAATGTATGATTAGTAAATTATGAGAGAATTTTCATTTTTGGGTAAACTATCTCTTTAAAGTGATCGCTCAGCCATAATTTCTCTACCCTCATTTTGTTCCAAACCAGTGTGACACTATATATTATCTGGAGCACAATATATGTTAGACATGGGAATGACAGTCTCCCTCACCATTCACTTTCAAAATATGGAGAAAAAAAAAAAAACATTCACTGAAAGTAAATAGTGACTCAGGCAAACATTCTGTCTAATATCTCCTTATTGTGTTGCATGGAAGAAAGAAAGTCATACGTGTTTGGAACAACAAGATGGTGAATGATGACAGAAATTCTATTCATAATAATAATAATTATGTGGTACATGTTCAATGTGTATTTTGTAATGGAATATAGAGAGAGTTAACATCTGTTATGTCATTTGTGAGAGTAACAAGTTACTCACTACTTTAGTCTTTTAATTGGATACTTTCTTACTCTTACTCAAGTAATTATTTATGTTAGTAATTTTACTTCTAGTTGAGTAATAATTTTTTAAGTAATTGTACTTTAACTTGAGTACAGTTTTTGGCTACTCTGCCCACCTCTGCTGTCAGTGTATATAGTACCTTTCTAATACTGGGTAGGACTATTTTTTGACCCCAGTGTAGCCAAGGTGCTGGAAGCATTTCTTAGAAATTCTGGTCCAAGTTGACATGATAGCATCATGCAGTTGGTGTGGATTTGTTGGCAGCCCATGAATGTGTCTTTTCAACACAACTGCAATAGAATGCCTTTGGAGGCAACTGGAGTACATTAAACATGGGCAAAATCACTAAACAGTTGCAACTTTAGACTCATTATAATTAGAATCATTAGATGCTTTATTCATAAGACTCCATGCTATTTGCCTGGAACAATTAACACAATTTTTTTTACTGGCCATGGAGAGCAGGTGGTAAATTAATTTCATTTGTAATTCCATTGTAGGAATGCGCTGGTTGAAGTCAACCATGAATAATATATTTTGTGAGTTAATAATTTCCTTGGATTATGGAGATAAAGTGAGGAATATTTAGCTGATTACTTGATTTCACCATGGCATTTCTCATGAATGTGCACCATATGTAGAATAAAGCGGTTGTTTTTTCCACACACACACACACACACACACACACACACACACACACACACACACATGTTGTGTTTCCATGTTTTATGGGGACTTTCCATAGACATAATGGTTTTTATACTGTACAAACTTTATATTCTATCCCCTAAACCTAACACAACCCCTAAACCTAACCCTCACAGAAAACTTTCTGCATTTTTACATTTTCAAAAAACATAATTTAGTATGATTTATAAGCTGTTTTCCTCATGGGGACCAACAAAATGTCCCCACAAGGTCAAAGATTTTGTGTTTTACTATCCTTATGGGGACATTTGGTCCCCACAAAGTGATAAATACACGCTCACACACACACACACACACACACACACACACACACACACACACACACACACACACACACACACACGTAGTGTTTCCATGTTTTATGGGAACTTTCCATAGACATAATGGTTTTTATACTGTGCAAACTTTCTATCCCCTAACCCTACCCCTAAACCTAACCCTCACAGAAAACTTTCTGCATTTTTACATTTTCAAAAAACATAATTTAGTATGATTTATAAGCTGTTTTCCTCATGAGGACCGACAAAATGTCCCCACAAGGTCAAACATTTCGGGTTTTACTATCCTTATGGGGACATTTGGTCCCCACAAAGTGATAAATACACGCTCACACACACACACACACACACACACACACACACACATAAATAAATATGTTCTACTATTACTATTACCTTCTGTTTAAAAGTTTATTAATTCGCAAAAAGTGAATTCACCTTTAAGGAACCTATTGTAGGTAAAATGATCACACAGAAAATAGACATGTTGCATATCTACCGAATGTTCCGGTACCCTAACATCGACCCCATTTTGTTGAGTGACTGACAGTGTCATCTCCCATTAGACATTTTTGCATCAGTTTAAATCAGTTTGGGAAAATAAGACTCAGAGACATTGTGTTATGGTCCCTTGGATACCAGGAAGTATTTGCTCTCATATAATAAATGATGAGCGAGATTCGGAGGTTGTGTTTCCCTCCAAGATTAGATTTTTACTCCACTGGTGGTTAGGTTTAGGGTTTAGGTTAGGATATCTGTTCAATAAATATTTAATATGCATTCCTGTTGACATAATTATATAATTTAAAACTAAAAACATCTGGATTTACAACTCACTTTTGGTACCACCCTGGGGACATTTTACACTGAAATTGGAGATCACAAATGCACATATGCTCAACAACACTTTCATCTTATGTCTGATGTGTGAAAGAAAATATTCCCTACGCTGTATATACATTTCCACCACCATTCCCACAGTGGGATGGATCTATACATTCATGTTTATGGCAAATTATAAACCCATCATGTACATATCAAATACAAAATATAAATTTGTCAGACCAACTGATGTTTTGCCAGTCCTCTGCTGTCCAGTTTTGGTGAGTCTGTGCCCACTCAAGTGTTTCCTGTTCTTTGCTCACAAAAGTGGAACTCGTTGTGGTTTTCTGCTTCTACAGCACATCAGCCTTAAGGTTTGACGTGTATAGCATTTAAACATACTCCTTTTTTTAACATGTAGGTATTTAAGTTTTGTATATGCCCTCCTGTCAGTATGAACCAGTCTGGCCATAATCCTCTGACCTTTAACAAGGTGTTTTTGCCCACATAACTAAGACTTGCTGGATTGTTTTTTGTACCATTTTCTGTAAACTAAAGATGAGACATACTCATGCAAACCCATTTGTTACGAACAATCATTCCACCCTCAAGTCATTTAGATTACATTTCCCCACATTGTGAGACTTTGTTTGAACAACACCTTAAACATATTTTCATATTTTTAAAAAGTGAGTTGCTGCTACATTGGCTAATTATTTATTTGCATTTAAAAATGACAACTGTTCAAAATATAAAAAGATGCAGTGTTTTCAGACCTCGAATAATGCAGAGAAAACATGTTCATATTAATTTTTAATCAACACAATGCTAATGTTTTAACTAAGGAAGAGTTCAGAAATCAATATTTGGTGGAATAACCCTGATTCGTCTTTCTGAATAACGCATGAATCAAGCCACATACAAGGATGTCCTGGAAGATAACTTACTTCCTTCTGCTCTCGCAATGTTCCCCAACTCTGATGATTGGCTTTTCCAGAAAGACAATACTCCATACCACACAGCCAGTTCAATCAGTGTGTGGATGGAGGACCAACGGATGAAAACCCTGTCATGGCCATCCCAATATCCAGACCTGAACCCCATTGAAAACCTCTAGAATGTTCCTGTTACTCAGGTCCATCATTACCCGTGGTCCAATGCCCCTGATTGGCATGCCTAATAAAGTGACCACTGAGTGTATGTATTTTATAGACGTTAAACCTCTGGGGTCGACGGACCTGCCGGCACGTCCTACTGGATATTTTCGTCATTACAGCGGAAACAACTTAAAATACTCTGTCATTTTGGGGCATGCAGATACGTGTAAGACATCATTAGAGACTATGAAGTGTCTACTTTTATTTGTGTACACTCACAATAACAACAAAACCTTGTGAGCTTTTGTAAAATAAAGAAAATAAAAAGGGTGAGCTTTCAGCTGTCTCTGTGTTCACGAGCATATCTGAAACACATCACAAAAATGAACTGAAACTCTGCGAATACTTATCACATAAAATAAATATGATATAAATATGATATAAAAATAATATTAATGTTTAGATTATATATTAGCTAGTGTTTATGCTGCCTCATTATCATCAACAAAGCTTCTGCTTGCAAATATGTGTTCAGGTGTAAATTAGTAAAATGCACTTTAAATATGCCCATATTAGAAAATTCACCATCTTATAATGATTTCTGAAGGATCATGTGACACTGTAGACTGCAGTAATGATGCTGAAAATTCAGCTTTGATCACAAATTGCATTTTACAATATATTCAAATAGAAAAATTTTCTTTTAAATTGTAAAAATATCACTGTTTTTACTGTATTTTGGATCAAATAAATGCAGTCTTGTTGAGCAGAAGAGACTTCTTTTAAATGGTATTGTAGGTCTAAAATTAAGAAAAGTCTTTTAGTAAATAAAATGTATAGTATATTACTTCTTTTAACCTAAAACTTGATTTTGATCATTAAGTCTCCTCACATTCATTCTCTCTCTGTCACATTCCTCATTGATGGGCCCAGGGGAGGTGTAAATTACCTCAATATTCATGATAAATGAATATAAAATTGTCTTACAAAAGTTAAATTACAATATTGTTTTGTATGAATGAGTGATCAGGATGGTTTTCACATAATTTTGTAGCAACTCTACAAAAAGGCTACAAGATCCAGTTCTCAAAAGTCTTGTGGACAAATGTTAAGTATGTGTTATATGACATTATTTCAATTACTTAAAATTCTTGTTTTTTCAAAAACCACTCATAAATGTTATTTTCTCAAAAATACAAACATGTACACACATGTTGCTCAGATATTATTTTAGCCCAGTTTGTGCTGAATACAGTGTTATCAGACTTTTGCCATTAATAGGTTTTTAAGCAACTGAAAAAAGCACAAATGTCAAGGCATGTCAAAATTCTCCAGGGCCCAAAACGATTGACTATACTGTATGCAGGAGATCTTTGCTGAATGTTGGTTTAGAAAGATCAGAAAACAAACAAAATATGTTAAAGAAATAGATACAAACCTTCATCCAACATATCACCAACATGTGTAACCCATTATCAGTCCCCCAGTGAGCTCTGTGGGCTGAACTACCCTCAACACAAAACATATTTGCCCTTAGAACAACTTTCACTTTAAAATGAAAGCAATCATCATGCTGGTCAGGCTTTTAGCTTTCAGGACTCTGAAAGAGAACTGCAAGCCTGTTACACTAAGCTGCTGAAAGCACACGGTCTGCTCGGCAATTTCTATCTAGCACATACCATCTTTCCCTCACTTAGAGAGTGGAATAAAGCTATTATAAAAGGTCGCTTTTTGATGTTGATGTGAAACTATGTCTATTTAAGTAACCTGGTGTTGATGATAGATTGAGTAGGAGGTCAGTGAAGGCAGGCAGATTCAAAGAGAAGGGACAGTCAGAGAGGCATTTATTTCTAAGAGACTAAATTGAATATCTACAGACCACTAACTTTTTTCTTTTTATTTAAGAATATATGCAGCAAGAGAGAGCACACTATGAGAACACCACATTTGTCAACAGTTATATTATTAACCATGTTGATCTAAAGCATCATCAAACTAACATTACACACAACAGAGCAAATTGACTTTAGAGGGAAATTGGAGGGACAGAGAGAGAGAACATGAAGAACACACTGACACTAAGGGTTGGACTGGTAATCTGTCATACCGTGCATTTTCCCGGTGGGCTGATGCACTTTGGGGCCAATCAGGGGTGGACTGGCCATCGGGAGAACCGAGAAGACTGGTGGGTCGGCAGCGAAACATGCCAAATGTGATAAGCAAAAATTAGCTGCCACGTTATGCAGAACGGGCCACAAACCGGTGCCGCGATATGCAGAAAAGGTCAGCGAACAGTTGGGCCAGTTGCCATGTAAAATCCTGAGCTGATTTCTCTTCCCAATCCAGCCCTGCTGACAATCCTGTCTCCCCCTAGATTAAGGCCCTGAGAGACAGCATCGCTGAGCTGGAGCAGGATTACTTCCTGTTTAAAGAGGTAACTACCGGCAGCCTCTGCCAGCTCAAAAGCCAGGCCAGCCACCCCAGTATGCAACTACTTCAGCAGCTCTGCTCTGCTGTCAGACAGCTGGAGGAGACCAACCAAGAACTGCGGCAGGAGTTGAGGAGTGTGAAAGAGGAGGTTTTGAGAAGAGAACAGCACAGCCAGGAGTTAGAGAGACAGCTGGAGGAGATGAGAAACCAGCAACACAAGAACAATGCAAACTTTACAAACACAGCACAGCATCAGCACTGTGTCAGCACACAAACTCACAGCACCTCCACCCCTACTACCTCTCAGGCTTCACTGAACCCCAAGAGGAAAGACAGCAGCAGCAGGCAGAGCCATCCACCTACCAAAACACCACCCAACAAGAGAATGAGGAGAAAGGACAACAATGTCATCCTCTGTGACTCTTGGCAACCACCTCAAGCAGAGACGGCTGTTCCCAGGGAGGAAATTTAGGAAATTCTGGTGAATCTGCCTGCTCCACTCTGAAGTTGCTGAGAGAGGGTGTATTGGGCGCACCCTCTCCCATCGTACTGCACACCAGGACAAACGATCTCAGCACCAGAAGGATGGATATCGCTAAATCTCTGACTTATGTGGTGAAAAAAGCTTCCAGGATGCTTCCAGTGCCCAGGTTATCATCTTTACCCTTCTCCCTCGCAGAGACATTCCAAAAAAAACAAATTAACACAATTAATAAAGAAATAGCTAGTGTTTGTGCACCAACGTCAAATATGCACATTGCAAACCATCAGCACATCACCCATGAACATCTATATTACTGCCTGCACACTCATCGAGATGGCATGTGTAAGATTATATATGCAAAATAATTCCACCAACATGATTTGAAATGGAAAAACCCAGCCTTTCAATTTGTAATGTTTCACCATCATAAATTAAGCTGCTCAAGTGTCCTCATTGGTCAGAAAGGCTCCATAGCCTGACCTCGGCAGGAACCCTCACACAGAGGTTAAACCAAACTTCTCTTTTTTAAGGTTACAAGGACCAGCAGATTTGCACAACTCTTAAGACATTTCATCTTAATCTAGCCTTGCTAGATAATGCTTTGAACTGTGGTAATGTTTGCACCTGACAAATTAATGATTTCAAACTGATGGAACTCTTTAAATTGTGTCTAGCGATGTGTAATCACCTATAATTGATATATATAATCTTTAATTATGTATGATTTATCTAATTCTACTAAGAATGGTAACTATAAGGTTTAACTTGATAAAATGCAATAATGTGTAAAACCAATAAGATTTTGTAACCAGAGATTTTCATGTTTTATTACCTAAACGTATAACATCCATAAAAACTTGTCATGTTTGATATGTAAATATTTGTTTGTGTATGAAAAAAAATAAACATGTATCTTGTACCATTCTCGAGATATGAGAGTTCATGTTTAAGTATGCACTATTTTTGAGCGGGAGATTTGTAAGACTCTGAAACAAAGGGTCAAAAATCAGCTGCCGGCAAGGACAGCCCAGTTGACCATGTGACTCTGAAAAGTCACTTCTGATTGGCACAAGACACCCTTGGGTCAGTTCAAATAGTTCCAAACAGGAAGAACACGCTCTCTTGGCTTCTCTCTTGTCTCTTCCTGGACCCTCTTGCTTCATCTTGCTCTTCAGTTGCTCGCTGAACACTCGTTCTCCCATGTGAGATCCAAGGGAACTCGGGACTCGACGTCCCGAGATGGACATCATTCATACCAGACAATAAACTTCCACCATACAGAAGTCACCAAATCGAAGAAACAAACTTTCAACCAAGAACTTTCGACGTAAAGAACACCTGGACATACCAAATACATGCAAGTACACCTCCAGTTTGTGCTCAAAGGGCTGGTGTATTGATTAAATATTCTGAGTAATCCGATAGCAAATCAATGTAGACTCAAATGAGAATAAATGGTTTTTAAGGCATTGTCGATAGACTCCATGAAGTTCCTTTCATTTCACATTCTGTCACTACTCACCAACCTGTCTCCAGCCTGTCTCATGTATATATATGTGTGTTAGATTAGATATATGTTTAGAATAGCAATAATGTTTGTATTCAATGATTTGACTGTGGTATATTTGATTAATAATCTCGTCACTGTTTCTAAAAGATTTCGCTTCAACGCTGTACCAGAATACGTTTGATATTATTCTCATTAAGCCATGAGACTAATATTACTCCAATGAGTGAATTAATCATAATTCCCTTATTAAAGCTAATTCCTTACAATAGAAAGTGTGAGCAGATAAAACTAGACTTATTATTTGAAATCGATATATTACAGTTTCAATGGTGGAGAATCTTATTCAGACAAATAATCGAGTTATTTGTCATTTATCTAATTTATAATGGTTGTTGAAATGCGACTAATTCCATTATATATTTCATTACATAATAATGTAGAATAAGGACAGTTTTATTTAGTTCAGAGCGCACATATTTCGAGACACTAAATTCTCTCCTAAATGTCGCATTTCCTTTATTCCCTACATATAATGGGTGAAAATACCCTGCACATAACTCATCCCATCCACATCTCTAAATTATATGTATATATAAATACCCTACACATGAGACTATTTGCTAAATCCATCAAAGACACTGCTCTCAGGAGCCCCCAGAAAACATGTCCTCTTAGTGAGGAGAGGGTCACACAGCATCCCAGCAGACAGACAGCTACGCCACTGTTGTGGCTGGTAGAGGTAGTTCAGACACCAGTGACATCAGCCAGATAAAAAAAAAATGCTGACAATTATATGTGAAAATCTATTAGCTTAATTACCTACAATGTAAGTCAAGCATATTTTTTATTCCTTTATTATTATTATTATTATTATTATTATATGAAATTTAAGGAACTAATTTGTTAAGATGAGGACACTTACCTATGTGCATTGTATATCCCCCCATAAGAGTCCCTCTATTATAATGAGGACACCTTACAAACACAACAGTCAGAGATCATTCAGTTTCAGTCTCTTGGCTCTGTACTGTTAATGGGGGATCTGAATGCAAGGACTGGAAAGGAACCAGACTACATTAATTCAGCTGGAGATACATATATTAACAGTACACATATACAGCAGAATCAACTCTTTACCAAATCACGTCAGAGCTATAACAACACATGGGAAACACGTCCTGAAGCTCTTCAAAAGCCTGGGTTTATAAATAGTTAATGGCAGGGCAAGGGGATACTCTCTGGGTCGATTTACTTACTGCTCTCCTCAAAGCAACAGTACAGTGGACTACGCTATTACAGATTTAGACTACAATAAGATCAACTACTTCATGGTGATTCCACAGCTTCCTTTCTCAGATCACAGTCACATAGTCATTATTCTAAACAAGTCAGCAAATCTGCCATCTTCTGATCAGAAAATGTTATTGTATTCCCTCCCCATCAAATTTATATGGAAAAACAACAGTCCTGCACGGTATGAAGCTGAGCTCCACAGCATTCATGTGCAGAAAAGGATAGACACATTTTTTAACACCAAATTTGGACCGGACAATAAAAGTATCAATTTGGCAACAGAATAGTTAACTAAAAATGTTTATACTGTTTCCAGCAAAGCCCTGAGAAACATTTACATAAGTAAAACAGAAATTGTTAAAGCCGATTGGCTTTAACAAAGTTTATCAAACATCAAGAAAGGAATTACGATCATTAGCAAATGAAAAATAGACCCTGTAAACCAGCACAAACAAACCACATATCATCAAACCCTTAAAATGTACAAGTCACTACTAAGAAGGAAAAGAGCTGAACTATGACAACAAAGCTCAACAAGATGTATGAGGCTGTCAACGAAAATTCCTTTTGGGATTTATGGAACAATTTAGATAAGTAAGAAAGTCAAATCCATTCCCATCTTTAACCCAAAACTCTGGACAGAATATTTCGGAAACTTCTATTCACAAAACGAACCAAACCTCAGCCAAAAAGATTTGACCTCCCAACTATATAATCTGTAAAACACAATAAATATTAATTAATCCATTTGGACACCCTCATATAATTAAATGAACTTACTGAAAAGATGAAATCCCTCAAAAATAAAAAATAATGTATTGTGGCTTGGATGGAATATATTCATTTTACATTTTTTAATCTGTTATTAAAATCAAGACACTTTCCTGAGAATTGGAAGGAAAATCAAATCACCCCAAATTTCAAACAAGGGGACAAGTACAAGCCGAATAACTACAGGGGCATTATAGTAAGCAGCAACCTCAGGAAATTATTCTGCTGCATTATAAATAACAGATTATTGAATTTCATTCAAGAACACAAGACACTAAATAAATGTCAAATTGGATTCATGCCAGAACAGAGAACATCTAATCATACCTACGCTTACTTAAATAAACAGAAATATGTTCAGCAGACAAAACAAGAAAAATATTTGGCTGCTTCATTGAATTTTAAAAGGCCTTCGATTCTGTTTGGCATAACAGACACTTCTTCCTTAAACTCATACAGAGTGGAAAAGGAGGAAAGACATCCATCCATCCATCCATCGTCAACCGCTTATCCTGTGTACAGGGTCGCGGGGGGCTGGAGCCTATCCCAGCTAACATTGGGCGAAAGGCGGGGGACACCCTGGACAGGTTGCCAGTCCATCGCAGTGAGGAAAGACATATGATATCATAAAAGACATGTACAAAGACAATAAATGCTGTGTTAACATTAATGACAAAATAACCAATTATTTCAATCAGACCAAGGAAGTTAATCAAGGCTGCAGCCTCAGCCCAACTCTATTTAATATTTATATAAATTAATTGGCCCCAACCCTTCAAAAGTCACCTTGCCGTGGACTGATCTTAGATGGCAGAGAAATCAAATGCCTCCTTTACGATGACAACCTACTGCTGCTATCACTAACTGAAGAGGGACTACATGAAAGCATCTTGATTTTAGGAAAATATAGCAGTGATTGGGCCTTACCAATAAACATTATGAACAATAAATATATTTTTACAATCAGGAAAACAATCCTTCATCATGCCAACTGCTATAATGATTTGGGTCTTACATTCTCTGTTTCAGGACAATTTGATTTGGCAATAAATGATCTGACTGACAAAGCCCATAGGACATATTATAGTATAAGTAAATAATTATTTAAATCACTGAAAATGAGAAGAGAACAGCTAAGTTCTGGTTCCATTTGTCAGACACACCTCCAGATAAGTACCATCAATGTGCTTTTACACTCAGGGCAGGACACCCAAATGGTGACCCTATGTACTATTTAGTGGAAAAAATATCAACTAAATGCATCCATCCAGATCAGACTGGCAAAACTGAAACAGACAGAAAGAATACATTCATGATTGGCAGCACAAAGTCACACAAGTACATAAATTAAGCTACTTCCACAGAATCAAGACTGATTATAAATTGGCACCGTATTTGATCAATATTAAAGAAAAATACTGTCAAAGTGTCGTCTGAGTGAGCACAGTCTCTCTGAAGAGAAGGGCCGACACAGGCAGAGCTGGAGGCCCAGAGAGAACAGACTGTGTTCACACTGCACTGAAGGAGTCATGGACGATGAGCTGCACTTTCTCACTCAATGCTGTATATATGAGACAATTAGAAACACATCCTTTACACAAATAGCTCATATTCTAGCTGAATTCCAGGACATAAATGATTTTGACAAACTCTCATATCTTATGGGAGAGAACGTGTAGTGTATTCAGCTGGCAGCACAGTATGTGTCCTCTTGTCATCATATGAGGAAGAGAGGAGGCTGACCACTCATGATAATACAGCTCTATTGAATCTGCTATTTTCATTTACTTTTTTCTTCCCTTTCTCGTTGCTCTCTGTATTTTACTTTGTAATTTATTTGTATTTTATCTTATTAATATTTATTTATGATATATTTTCTGTGTGATCATTTTAAACACAATAGGTTCCTTAAAGGTGTGTTCACTTTTTCCGAATTAATAAACTTTTAAACAGAAGGTAATAGTAGAATATATATTTTGTATGAGCATATATATATATATATATATATATATATATATATAATGTGTGTGTGTTTGTGTAATATCTTTATTACTCAATGCTTTTGCAACATTGTACATGGTCATGCCAATAAAGCTAATTTGAATTGCATTGAAATGAGAGAGAGAGAGAGAGAGAGAGAGAGAGAGAGAGAGAGATGGTAGATGACTTAGCAGTCAAAGGAAGCAATTTCAGCTGTAACTATTTTATTCCTACACCTCAGTAGTTCCAGAATCAGAAACAGAATGCTTACACATACAAAGAATGTCTTGGTGACAGAAGCTTCTAGTGCACAAACAATACAACAACAAGACAGAGATAATACAAAAAATGTAATAAAAATAAAAAGCTGAATAGATTTATACATATATATATATATATATATATATATATATATATATATATATATATATATATATATATATATACAGGTGAAACTCGAAAAATTAGAATATCGTGCAAAAGTTCATTAATTTCAGTAATTCAACTTAAAAGGTGAAACTAATATATTATATAGACTCATTACAAGCAAAGTAAGATATTTCAAGCCTTTATTTGATATAATTTTGATGATTATGGCTTTTCGAGTTTCACCTGTATATATATATATATATATATATATATATATATATATATATATATATATATATATATATATATATATATATATATATATGTATATATATATATATACAAATACAAGTCTGTTATGTACAGGGAATATAATGGCAGAAGAGGTAGGATAGGAATCTATGGAACAGTGAATCTAATAATAATACACAACAATTCATAATCTGCAATATTTTGGTTCAAAATGATGGTGACATAAAATCATTTAAAGTATTGTTAATATCACTCATCCACTATATTTCAAGTCAAATTAAACCATACAATAGCTTCATGGGAGTAGCAGACTGAACACATAGAAATCTGATATGGCAATATACTGTATGTAAAACAAATATTTGATATAAATGTTCATGTATGGTTTTCACTGATATAAAAGTCACATACTTGTAGATACAGTATATGGAACAAACATTTCAAAATACTACAAAAATGTAAGTTCAACATATCTTTTCCCAAATACTACAATAGTGGAATTTGAATACGTACAAATATGCTCAAATATACAGTATGCACTATAATTGTATATATATATATATATATATATGTTCAGTACATGGGCATTTGTTACATTTCT
Source organism: Xyrauchen texanus (assembly GCF_025860055.1). NCBI lineage: Eukaryota > Metazoa > Chordata > Actinopteri > Cypriniformes > Catostomidae > Xyrauchen > Xyrauchen texanus. Next base: position 12,079,449 of record NC_068296.1, on the reverse strand, counting down.
GTATGGGAAATCATCACGCCAGGTTTAATGTCATTGATATCAATAGCCGAGCTTGACACACCAGTTTGAATATTAGGAAAGGATACTAAGTTTTACAATAATTAACCACTTCAATTTCGATCTGTTCCTCTCATAAAACTATAGTATGGCTTCAGAATACTTGGAATGCAGCACACAAGTAATTTAGGATACTTTTTTGCCCTTTTTTAAGGTTGAAAGCCATGGTCAAGTCACTATGTGTGTGTGTTTGTCTTTTATTTAAGTTTCTCATTAAACTATTATTTATGTTATCAAGCTGGTTCTCGCTTCCTCCTTTCCATTGAACTGCATTACAACATTCTTCAATGACTGAATTTTAATTTTCCCTTCAATACTATAGCGTCTTCAGACATAAGAATTATAATAAATAAATAAAACACTTCAAGGTTTAATTTACCCTAAAATGAAAATTATCTAATATTTTACTGCCATCCCAGATGTGCATGACTTTCTGTCTTCTTCTGAACACAAACAATGATTTTTAGTAGAATATCTCAGCTTTGTAGGTCCATACAATGCAAGTGAATGCTGATTAGGCCTTTGAAGCTCCAAAAAGCCAATAATGTCAGTCAGCATTAACATAATCCATCAGACTCTAGTGTTTTATTTTATGTATTCTGAAGTGATCCAGTTGGTTTGGTTGAGAACAGGCCAAAATATACAACTCATTTTTATTGTACATCGGCCATCATGATTTCAAGCTTGATTATACTTCCCATAACACCACCTAGCACTCTGCGCATGTGTCAAGCACTAGAAAGTGTAATCAAGCTTAAAATCATAATCGTGCCTAGAGAGTTATATTTCGGTCTGTTCTCACCCAAAACCAACTGGATCACTTCAGAAGACATTGAATAAACCACCAGAGTCATATGGATTAATTTTATGTTGTCTCCATGTTGGAGCTTCAAATGCCTGATCACCATTCACTTGCATTGAATAGACTCTAGCAAATTAGCTCAAAATGGAAATATGAATAATGAATCATAACTCGTTATAATTAATTACAATTAATCTGGATCAAAATCTGGATCAGTTAATATAATTAACTTGATGTAGCAAAATTAATATTATAATCAATTAATCTGTTTGTTCAGCGAACTCTCAGTATTGATCTAATTTTAGTATATCAACTCTCAGGAAGGATGTTTTCGTGGCCACAGAAAAATAACTTTCTTAGCATGTAGCTGTGATCAAATCGTTAAATTGATGTTGATTTACCGGCAGACCAGAATTCTGTAATTGTACGATACTTGCAATGCCTTGGCTGTTGCGAAAGCGCCCGGATGCAGTCTCAGGAGAAAGTCTTGATGGTTTAGTCGATGGTGTTGAAGTTTAAATCAACTTCTTCCGCGTTGAATAAAGAGATAATGATGAACTTGCAGTGTTAGTTTGACTCTGTTATGGTCGAGGAAGTCACACATGGCTTGATGTGTTGAGGCCTGCTGGCCCGCGACCTTGCGTGGTGTTTCCGGTCCCCCACGAACAGCAACCAGGAGAAGGAAGAGAGAGGGAGGTCACTCCGACAGTGCCCTTTAACTCCTGAGTGAGGTCACTCCTCTCGAGTTTGGCTTGACCAATGAGAAAGGTGCAATTCTCCAGCGGGAAAAGTTTGTGCCCCATGCTTTTGCATGATTGGAGTAAGCTGGCAGTTTATGCCCCTTTATGCTCTGATTAATAAAACAAGCATACAATGCATACTATAAGGAGGTAACATACACCAATGTGCAGGGTGTTACATAATGATTAATTTGATAGGAAGCATGATACCAATAATTTTACATTATCTAGTGGTTCTGTCATAAGGCATGCATAAAACGATATATACAGTACAAAAGACACGATACAAGACAGTAATCATCTATGTCCTGGGGATATGCATGTTCATTTATAGAACAGTTTGTCTATAAATTAATGAAGAAAATGTGGGCTTTATGTGACTTTCCTCTGGGGAAATAGAGTGAGTTACTACCCCCACTTTCCTTGTGCTTTTGCATGTAGCTTGCTCCACCTGGAATGTATCTGAGGTCCACTAGTTGCTGGACCAGAGTAAAAAAGGGGGAGTAAAAGCTGATAATGATCAGTGGCAGAACAGACGTCTGCTTGGGTCTACTTGGACCTTTGCTTGTTACGGTCTTGAGACATCAGTTGGATTATTCATTAAATAATGAATAATTGTGTGTCTGATAGGTCCAGATGCTACAAGACCTTCAGAAGCTAAAAATCTTTGTTTGTGTTCAGCAGAAGAAAGAAAGTCATACATATCATAGATGGCATGAGGGTGAGAAAATTATGAGAGAATGTTCATTTTGGGGCAAACTGTCCCTTTAAATGGATAGTTTACCCTAAAATAAAAAGTCTGTGATCATTTACTAACTCTCATATTATTCCAAACACGTATTCACGTATTTTCATTTTTGGGTGAACTATCCCTTTAAGCAACTTAAAAGGGATGAGAAACAAAGCTATACAACAGGTTTACAGTGGTATGTCTGTGACTGAATGGTTCAGGTATGTATTGTGCTTTGTTGTGTTGTTTTGTGATGCCTCAGGGCAACACTGTCATAGGGAAAGAGAAACATGACAGAAGGTCTCTTTTTTTTGTATATCAGATGCTGCTGTGGCATGTCTATTCTCTGACCATCTCATTTAAAGGGAGCATGAGCCTGGCGACCCCATTAACTCTAGCCATTTCCACCCATCTGTCAAACAACACAAAGACACTTGGCACAAATATTACAAACCTCAGTTACAGCCGTGTTTAGCCAGGCTGAGTTCATCCTTCTGCTAACCTCCATTTCACCCTCAGGAAGCCTCATCTCTGTGCCTCAAAGTTACTTTACTTCCGCATGTCTTCAACTCAGCATGTGTCTTTGAGTTCAGTTTCCCTATATGCTCTGTAAACTTCTAAAACTAGGAAATATTTTCAATTTAGATTTATTCCTCGCAAATGATTCATGTGGAGATGAATTCATCTGACATTATCATTTTGTTTTCAGTTTAAAAAAGGTAGTGAGGAAAAAGGTGTGGAACCAAGCAGAACTGGAAAGGAAAGAAATTCAGCAATTGTCTTTAGACAACCTGATATGCATTATTTTGTGTGGGATATATGCATGGAGTTGACTAGCTCAGTCAGTGTCAGCAATTTGGGAGTGGGATTCTCTCTCTCTTCGGGTATTATATTTCAGGAACCTGCAATCTCTGTGCATGACATAACCAGATCTCCTCTAATCTCTGAAAAGTCTCTGGCTCCCTGGAAGCAACAGGAAAAATGACCAGACATGTAACATTTTCTTTATCTGTTCTGCTCTTTGTCTGTTCCCTGAAATGCAATTTGTATGTAACATTAACTGAGCAACATACTTTCATTTCAGGGGGAACATTTTATTGAGGAATGAGAATAAAACAGCATAATATGCATGGCCAAGTCAACATTACTCTCTGCACCTGTTAGGCATCAGTCAAGGGTTTCATTATTTTATTGTTTTATTATTGGTTTTCAGTGACAGGGTCCAAGGACTGCAAAAAGAAGATCTTAAAACAAACAAAACAATTACATGCTTAAATTTAAGGGTTTCTTGCAATAGAGCTTCATAGTCAGTATTTTGAATGAAGCAGCAGATACCAGAATTTATCTGTAAACAGGCAACTCCCTTTAACAAGAATCCAATAACTGACCTACATTAACTAAAATGGTTTAGTTCATGAATCCGTTGGACTATAGGAATAAGTGTGGTCTATTATGAGAGAAAAGTCCTTAATCACTATAAATCTTGACATCAGCAGTCTCCTTGGTGCATTCACGAGAGAACCTCGTTCACACACTTCCACATGCTCGACTGTACCAAACCACACACCGTTTTGCCAGGTTCTTAGTTTTCACTGCCGATGTGGGTTAAAATGATTGGGTTGAGATTGATTTTTCTGGGATACTTTTAAATACCATGGTTGCCAAAAGGTTGATCCAACATTCAAAAATTTTATGAAAATGAAAAATGTCTTATTGATGTATAATGGGACAGGGATTGACTTGGCAATCACATGCTACTTTAAATAATTAAAGTCTTGAAGCCTGCACTGTGTTCAACTCAGTCCAGTTTTCAAGATTTATAGTGAAAAATGAAAAATTACAATTTTGGTCTGTTTCTCACCAAAAGCGATCGTATTGCTTCAGAGCACATGGAATAAAGCCCTCAAGTTGTATGGATTACTTTTATACTGCATTTATGTCCTAGTTTTTCAGTCCATTGACTTATATTGTATGGACAAAAACACCATGCATTCTTCAAAAAGAAAAAGAAAGTCATTGGAGTTGGAAATGGCATGAGGGTGAGAAAATTACAAGATAATTATAATTTTTGGGTGAACTACTGAAATGGCATGTTGCTTCCAAATGTTCCACATAATCAATTGTAAACGCAATTAAGAGGTTGCATTTTCCCTCAAACATTACATTTTTACTCCACTGATGTTTAGGTTTAGGGATGAGGTTTGGGTAGAGTTAATAAAACATGCATTCCTCTAAAGTGTATTACATCCATTACAGCTAACAAAAACTCACTTTACAACTTACTTTTTGGGGCCCATCTGTGGGCATTTCACCCGAAACTAAAGTTTACATGTGCATACACGTTTAATAACACTTCCTGCTTTAGCCACTGGGAGCAGTGCTTCGGATTTCAGTAAGCACCAACACACTGAAGCAGCTCTATTGAAAATACTAAACCAGTAATTTTTTTCCATTTTGGAGAAGAATTGAGCTAATGTCCCTGTATATGTAACAGTATGTTTAGGTGCATCAGTGTGTATTGCTTTTCCCATGAAGAAAATAATGTACTGAGGTATCATCAGTATAATATCCAATTTAGGGATCTGTAAAATCTCATCAGCACCATACATGTTATATAGTATATATATATATATATATATATATATACATACCTGTATATATACACACACTGGCAGACAAACGTTTGAAATAATGTACAGCTTTTGCTTCTATTGAAAGAAATGGGTACTTTTATTAACCAAAGTGGCATTCAACTGATCATAATGCATAGTCAGGACATAAATAACATGAAAAATTTCTATTACAATTTGAAAAGAAAAAAATAAAATGTTCAGAAATTCTTAAACTACTTCAAACAGTTCCTTTAAAAACATTTTCCATGTGCAGCAAGGACAGCTTTGCAGATCATTGGCATTCTAGCTGTCAGTTTGTCCAGATACTCGGGTGACATTTCACCCCGCACTTCCTTTCGCTCTTGCCATAGATGTGGCTGTCTTGTTGGGCACTTCTCATGGACTTTACAGTCTAGGTGATCCCACAAACACTCTATGGGGTTAAGATCTATAACACTCTTTTCCAATTATCTGTTGTCCAATGTCTGTGTTTCTTTGCCCACTCTAACCTTTTCTTTTTGTTTTTCTGCTTCATAAGTGGCTTTTTCTTCGCAATTCTTCCCATAAGGCCTGCACCCCTGAGTCTTCTCTTTACTTTTGTACATGAAACTGGTGTTGAGTGGGTAGAATTCAATGTGAGGCATCTATTTCTCAAACTGGAGACTCTGATGTACTTATCCTCTTGTTTAGTTGTACATCTGGCCTTCCACATCTCTTTCTGTCCTTGTTAGAGCCCGTTGTCCTATGTCTTTTAAAACTGTAGTGTACACCTTTGTGTGAAATCTTCAGGTTTTTGGCAATTTCAAGCTTTGTATAGCCTTCATTCCTCAAAACAACGATTGACTGATGAGTTTCTAGAGAAAGCTGTTTATTTTTTTGCCATTTTTGACCTAATATTGATCTTAAGGCATGCCAGTCTATTGCAACTCAAAAACAAACACAAAGACAATGTTAAGCTTCATTTAATGAACCAAATAGCTTTCAACTGTGCTTGATATAATGGCAAGTGATTTTCTAGTACCAAATTAGCAATTTAGCATGGATAAGGAGTTGGAGTGATGGCTGCTGGAAATGGGGCCATCACTCCAACTTTTTGATTTGATCAAAAAGGACTTTTTTAAAAAAGTGATGGTGCTGTTTTTTACATCAGTAATGTCCTGACTATACTTTGTGATCAGTTGAATGCCACTTTGGTGAATTAAAGTACCAATTTCCTTCCGAAACAGCTAAATCTGTACATTATTCCATATATATATATATATATATATATATATATATATATATATATATATATATATATATATATATATATATATGCTAGCAATGTTCAATAGTTATTTGAAGGATACAATGTAAGTAAGTTTAACTCAATTCAATTAGGTTTCATTTAGTATTTGAATAGAGCCTACATTTTTATTTAATGTCGAGGAAACTACTTTTCACAAGTTAAACTAACCTTTTTTTCAGTACAGAGTTTAACTACAGAGTTCAACCTGCTGTTTCCTTATTTGCTGTGAGATCAGTCTGAACTAATCCTTTAAATTCAAAAGTATGACCATTGAGTCTGAAACATAATGTGAAGCCAAAGTACAATGCATTTTAAAAACCAAGACATTAGAGGATTTAAAAAAAAAAAACACACACATTAACCTTTACTGCAGCCAACTTGCATAGTGAAGGATGCAGATTCCTTTGAGCTCCAAACTTTCAATATTCCTTCTCTAAAGGACACGAATGAGAATTCAAAGCACGTTTCACAAGTGAAAGATTCATTCCGTTCACGTACAGTATTTGCACTCATTTCAATGCAAAATCACCCTCCAGAACACCCCCCACACCTTTACAGTCCCATCCGCCCCTTTAACCCCCCCCCCCCCACACACACACACACACACACTCTCACACACGCACATTTCATGCCACAGCCTATGCTTTGCTACAAGAGACCACTTGAAATCTCTTACTGCAATATTATGGCAAAATAACAGGATCCCTCTACCAACTGTCAGTGGTCAGTGCGAGGCGTGTCTACAGTGTGGGCCGAGGGGACTGAAAAAGATAGGACGTACCGTGAGGAACCGCGCTCCGCGTTTCTCCTCGCCACTCCCATTTACCGGCGGCTGAGCTGCAGCGGGCGCGCGGAGACACACTACGTCTCTTTGACAGTCCGTCATTTAGAATATATGCAGAAGGCGAAGAACCTGATACTTACGTCTGGAGAAAAAAACATTCTCTTGTCGGAATGACTTTCACCACATGGGATAATTAATTAGCAGACGGTGGCATGTAACTATAGGATATTACTATGTTTGGATTTATTGGAGCAAAGACGATGACTTCTGGTTTTTGCATGGATTAAATGGTGTGCGTACTGAATCACTTAGTGAATCAATTTGTGCAGAAATATGTCGCACAAACATTTCGTGTTATATAGCTCTATTTTCAGCTGACTGACTGCCATATAAATTGTTCGATAGATCGATTATGTGGATACTGGTAAAGGACACCGTGCCAGCGTAATAAACCGGCATTCAAGAGAACGAAGGCAATGCATCAGAGCTCGACATCAGTCCAGGGAAAAACGCTCTTGCACAGCTGTCGTGATAGGAACCCGTGGATGTGCTAGACTCGGTGTCTTTGGTCCGGATGCGCGTATGTCTGCAAAGACGCGCGATGATCTTCTTCAGCTATCAACTCAACGGAGAGTTCCTGCGAGCGCTCTGAGTGCCATAGGATCGGACCTGTCTGAAGCGCAAAGTTAAACACAACGGGGGTTCGATCCTGTGACCAAACACAAGGTAGGCTAAACCTTTCCAAATTTAGCATATAATGTGGGCTGGATGTGTACGCGTGGTCTAAACAGTGTATTATTCAAAACAAGACTTTCGTTCAGTTTGTTTGTGACCTTTTAAAAGGGTAATGGATAAGCACTATGCTAGAGCTGTCTGGTTTTGAAAGGATGGAAGAAAAATACGATTCGATTGATATAATTGATCTGGTGCGTGTCTGAATCGCTCAAAAGGAAAATGATGAGGCGGTTTTGCTCGTGCCATTATTTTAGAACGCTTTGTTCTTCGTTCTGTTTATATTTATGTTAAATGTGATTTCCGCCAAGGGGATTAGTTTTCTATTTATAAAAGGTTTTCGCTTAAGTCTCTTGATGAATTCTTTGAAATCTCGGACTGTAATACCGAGAAGAGAGTAGTTTAATGAAAATTACGGGATTCAGGACCATGGACAGCATCATGTACCGTAGGAGGGGCGAGGGGATGTCTTCCTCCAGCTGGGGGTCTGAATTTTATTTCCAAATGGTTTCATTGAAATGTTTAAGAATATGCACGATGGTATATTCAGAGAGTGTCAACTGACTGACAAACATTTGTCAAGAATGATAACTATCAAGAGGCTTGAGGAAATGTTAAATATTTGAAACGGGCTCCAGGAAGGAGACAATGTCAATTCATCTATTAGACTGTACTTTTTTATTCACAGTCTCATGTAGTTTTTTTTTTTTTATTCACAGTCTCACACACTTTGACTAACACACACAGATTGAAAGAGAAATAGATGAAAGTGAGAAAGAGAGAAGAAAAGGAAGCCATGTATTAAATTGAAGGTCAAATTTGACAGAAATGTTATATTCTTAGGAGCTATGACCATGAACTTGCACTGGTTTTCTCTGTTTCCATGTGACGGACAGCATTGCTGGGGTGCATCCCAGTGCTGCTATACTTCTCATCCAAAAATAGATAGCCTTGCAAGGAGAATCACCAATGTTGCTACTGTTATTGGATATGAACAAAAATATATGAGAGTTGATTAGTATCTTTTGGCAGGCTGATCACTGGCTGATCATGTCCAATAATTGGAATGCCACTGCATGCCACACCTAGTGCATGTTAGGGATCCTGTGGACATGTGTAGAATTACTGCCCCTTGTGTGTGTATATGTGTGATTGCAAGATTGTAACTGTCTTACCTTTTCATTTTATCTGTAAACAAATAAATAAACAAAAAACAAATTCAAGGCTCTCTGTTAAAGCAAATATTCAGTATAGTCATAGTAATATTACATTTTAGTCACTTTAATATTTCATCTGTTTCCCTTTAGGTTTTATTTCAGTTCAGGAAAGTTAAGGATCATTTCTTCCCAGTTTAGTCATGTGCACTGTAAATCTTTTTTTTAAGTGACCTAATATTTGCAAGTAGTCAAAGTCAACACAAAGTAAAACACACACACACACACACAGAGAGAGAGAGAGAGAGAGAGAGAGAGAGAGAGAGATTTATACACAGATATACACTGAGCACTTTATAAGGAACACTATACTAAAACTGGATAGAGCCTCCCTTTGTTTTAAAAACAGCATCAACTCTTCCTGTCATGGATTCCATAAGATGATGAAAAAATTCCCTCAAGATTCTGGTCCATGTTGACATATGCATCACACATTTTCTGATGATTTGCTATGTTTTTCCAGTCTTCGTCTGTACAACTTTTGTGAGCCTATGCCCACTGCAGTCTCAGCTTTTTGTTCTTGGCTGACATAAGTGGAACTCGACGTGGTCTTCTGCTGTTGTAACCCATTCACCTAAAGTTTCGATGTGTTGTGCATTCTGAGATGCTGTTCTGCTCACTACAATTGTACAGAGTGTTTATCCGAGTTACCGTTGCCTTTCTGTCAGCTCGAACCAGTCTGGCCATTCTCTGTTGATATCTCTCATCAACAAGGCTTTTCCGCCATTCACTAAATGCTTTTTGTTTTTGGCACCTGTCTGTCTGTCTGTCTGTCATAATTTGAGATCAAAGAAGAAGCTAAGATAAAGCTATCCAAAAATGATTTACCTCTGTTTTTCACCTATTTGTATAGTTTGCTGCCAGAATTTGTTGTCATTTCTGCAAGATTTAATTTTACAAAATAAGACCTGTGTTTTTTGGAGCAAGAAATAAACGAGAGAGTGTGAGAAATGGATTGAAGGGTAGGTACTCCCCCTTATATTTTGCTCTCTCTCGCTCTCTGTAGTCAATCAGTTCCCTCAACATGACATGGCCACTATGTCAGCTCTCTGGGAATTAGATGGTGGGAGTCTATTACTCTGAATCTGGCAACCCTCAGGCGAAGTATGTCTGCTATTATGCCTCTGTTGTGCCTGGTGCTGTCCGGCAATCCTATTTATGCAACCACGCATTCTCTAGGGCTACATAAGTGTGTATGTGTGTGTGTGAGTGAGTGTGTGTGAGTGAGTGAGTGTGTGTGTGTGTGTGTAGTGAGTGTGTGTGTGTGTGTGTGTGTGTGAGTGTGTGTGTGGTCTTGTGTGCAGCTGGGTTACTACAACATGAAGACAGCTGTGGATCTGTACTTTAGATGTGAGTCAAAGACAGTTTATTTAAAATAATGATGCAACTTTGTTATTACATTTCTGAGACTTCAGCTTTGTGAATGCACCTATTTTCACAGAATCACTCATCTTGACACCCACAAGCTGTATTTTCCAACCTGAGATGTGAAACATGACTCAGAAATGTCATTTTTTCCAAACATCCCTTCTCATTTCTCACCTCATGGCCTCAAAAGCCAAAGTGAGACAGCTTGCCAAAAGTATAATGGCTGCTTCAAGCTTCTGATTCAAGTTCATTAATCTCTTTATGTGTCCATACCCAACTCTGATCTTGTTGCCTTACACTCATCAAGCTTTATTTATTATTCTCTCCATTACTACAGTCAGTTTCAATCTCTCTCTTTTCCTTCATCTCTAAGTTTTCCTGAAGTGCAAGAATGTTAAATGTGATGTTTAGACCACGCTTGCTGTTAAGGCCCATTTGATCATAGGAATCTGAAAATCTTGCAGAATTTGGATGTTATTCCTTTCCCCTCCCCACCAAATAGCAAATATGTGTGAAAGTGTGTGTTAACCAATTTAATCCCAAATTTACACATACTGTTACCGCTTGGCATGAGCACTCTTTACAAAGCACACAAGCAAATACGTATGTGAGTGTTGAAAACAGCCGCCTGTCATTCAGGAAGTTCTTAGCTACCAAACTGTTTCATTACTTGGGACTATAGATTTTGTTTTTGTATCTGCTTGGTACCAAAGTACAAGCATTTTTGACAACAAATAAAAGGTATTTTGGCATCTGGTAAGTGCTACTTACAACCAATCTTTCACCTGCCCATCCATCCATTCAAACCTTTATAGTCAATACAGTATCTCTCATTCTCTCCCCACTAGTTTTAACTTCCTTTTCTTTTACCACAGTGTACCTCTGCACTTCATATATGTACTCTGCCTTGGGGAAGCTCCTTTCTGCTCTCTAAAAAGTGACAAGAACAATGAGAAGGAATTGGTTAAGCTAGTGTTTTTTTTTTTTTTTTACATTGCTTTGCTCTTCTCCTTGAAATAGCAGTGCTTAACCCATGCTTAGTTTGTCATTCTCTATCCGCCTCTGTGATCTGAATACATAAAGCATAGGCATGCATGAATTGCCCACGCTCTAACAAGATATACTCATTTAGGTCTTTTTATTAAAATTTAATGATGTGTTTGAAGTTAATGTGCTGAAATCATCGTAGAGAGGGCAAAGGCAATATTACATTAGCTTTATGAGCATTACTGCATGATTAAATATGATTGGCTCTTTGACACAGAAATTTAAGTCACATACGAGTTTGCTCAACAAATGCACAAAACACATTTTGAATAATGCAGAGAATATCACATTAGACTATGTTCACAGCAGAGCCTGATTTACTGTGTGTATTATTCATACATCATATTGAGTTATAAATGTTTACGGAAAGCAATACGTTTGTGAAATGATAGTGGTAAACAAGAAAATAAAGGGTCAATCTTCCCATGCTTTGCAAAACAAAAGTGGCATAATGAAGATCTCTGCTCGCACTCCCGAACATCTCATTTTGTTTGGTAGTAGAGTGATTGGTTGCATATGGTTATTCTCTGTGCTTATAGATGATGTTTACTGCACCTCCTGTTGATATATATCATGGTTGAAAAATCATGGTGATGTACATGGACTGATTGTTGGTGAAAGTGAGATGTTTATTAATGTATCATGCTTCAGTAAGTGGCTGAGAATGGGGTTATGTGATAGACAGGTATATTTGCAGAGACAGTTCGAATCCATCCTCTCACATAGCTGTATAGTCAATCAAGAGGACAGTTGATATCAGCTGCCTTAGAAGATGTTGAATGAGCCTTACAGTATAAGGATTTTTAGTAAGGATAAGTTTACAATAGGGACATCTTTTATTTTGTGTAAACAAATATTACTACACAAATTGATGTATTAGCTAACTCGCTAACAATCATAAATGTGATTTGAAAGTTAATACTTAAGTTAGTGCCTTAAAGCATGAACTACATAAATTAACTTTAAATGACACTACTTTTATAAAACGGTTACCACATAATACAAATATTAAGGACACAAAATATTGTTTAATATAAAGATTCTTTTTTTTTTAAATCAGTAAATGTCAACAAATATAGTAACACTATTGGCTAATACACATCCAGGACCAGCACTATGCATTTTATATTACTTGCTATCAACAGTTTCCCTGACCAACCACTGGGCTCTGCCATGATTGTCGCTGGACTGTTTTACGATTCTGGTCTCTAAAAGAAGCAATGTAAAAGATATTTAAACAGAGCGATCCAGATGCAGAACTACAACTTAAAATATTGTTAGTTGGAATTAATATGAGTTTAGGCATAATTGCTGCAGTTGTTGTCTGTCATAACAACTCAAAGTAGTTATATACCATCGCTGTATGTCATCTACCTACTCCTTAAACTTTGATGGGTGAGGCACTATATAAAGACAGTCATTGCAAATCTGTGAAGTATCGGCACTATGGATCCACATGCTTCTGTTGGACAATGTTTACAAATTTAATACACTAAACATCACATTATCAGGTGGTATTAGGGGGAGGACTTTCTCATTCTAGAGAGAATTTTATAAGACACAAATGTGGATGAGCCCATGAGGGCAAGATTAGTAAAACAAATTTAACATTTGGTCAGTTTTCCCAGAAGAGAATTTGAATCCCTGCTAAAAGTTAGCTTGTCAACTTTTAGAAGTACACTGGCACAGTTTTTCCCAATCCTGTCCTGAAGTACACTCAAAATGCATGTCTCCCTTATTTGAAAATCCCAAATAAGGTCATGGAGACCCTACTAACTATGGTGAGTTGATTTAGGTGTGTAAGATTAGGCAGACATCCAAAATGTCTGTTGTTGGGGGGTACTCCAGGACCTGGATTGGAAAACAATGCACTAGATATAATATAGATGGCCTGAAATCTAACAGAAATAAACATTCATTTATGATTTCACATGCTCTTTAATGGCTTTTACTTATGCAGTATCATGTATAACATTATCTGCATGGACGCATAATGTTTTGGAACATCATCCATCATGTATGCATCATTCTTATTGCTTCTTAGTCAAAGAGCTTCAGCTCATCCCTACAGGGTTGCTAGTGAAGGACTGCGCTTCCAACCAAAATACAACATACCGGAACAGCCTTTTCCCACAGGAACGTTTGCCGTAAATAGACGATCAATCTTATTCTCAGCATTTGATTACCTCACTTCCTGTCTCAGTGTGGAAATGCTTCAAATGCCTAAGGGTTTGTTAAGTGCCTTTCTTTGGTCCCACTAACCTGTTACCCAAATACCACAGGGTAGCTCTTAAGAGACAGTGTTGATTCCTGTGCCTTTATCGTTTGCTCTTTTTCTTACTCTCTTAATCTCTAGCTCATATAACAAAAGGCCACTTGATTTATTTGCACATGCTCTATTAGATATTATTCATATTTCAAAATTCATAAAAATTTAGCAGGGTTGGCTGTCGAGCAGAGAGCATGGGCTTTACAAGTGTAATGATGTCAGATACAATGAAATGACAATGATAATTTATGATGATGTTAAAGGTGACTATGACAACAGCCATGAACATGATTCCTGTGACAGTGATGGTTTGAATATTAAGATTAATCTTAGATTAGTGTTCCTGTAGCACAACTAGTAGGGTATGATTCCAAAGCTGAGGTCAAGGCTTGATCCCCATGTTATGCATGTACTGATTAAATATATAGCTTAAATGCATTGCAAGTTGCTTTGGATAAAAGTGTCTGTCAATGTCGTAAATGTCTTTAGCAGAGTATTATAATGGCTATTATGAGTCAGAAATGGTTCCATCACGTCTTGGTTGAGCTGTTATTTGAAAGGGAGCCTGAGAATCCTTAATTATAATCTTAAGAATAGCTTAAATTCACATACCATATTATCAAAGAATCAGTACGCATTTCCAGACTTCAATAATAAGCCTTAAGTGTGAGGGAAAGCCTTGGAATTAAAGTGGATTTTTCTCTCCAAATGGAAGTTGGTGTATGAAATAAAAATTATTGCACAATGTACACAAACTATTGAAAACAGATTTACATTACAATGGGACAGGGTGGAGTGTTATGGATAATTTTTAGGTGACATTACAGCCATTCCATTATGAAATCCATTAGGTTACAGAAATAGTCATTAGATGAGAAAGCAATTTGTAGAATCTGATGTGGACATGTGCCGTTAAGTACAAATGTTTTAAACATTAAATGGTTTTGACTTGTTTACTGTATGTATGTATGTATGTATGTATGTATGTATGTATGTATGTATCTAATGAATCAATAAATATTGTTTCAGCTCATTAAAAGTAACTGCATGCTGTTCTAGGCTTCATTGCTCTTAGAAACCTCTCTGGCCAAGGTCAAAGTGCCTTGTCATTGCTGGGTTGCGTTAATGGACCTACTTAACCTGGACATGTTTGAGCAGCCTTGTGTGCAGAGGGCAGCATTCCCACTGTGCAGCATCAAGATATAGCGCCAAACATCTAGAATTACTAGTTTGATCAAGGACATTCTACTAGAAAGTGTAGAAAGTGACAGACCAGAGCTAAAACATATCCCATTGTTGTCTTGCTCAAGTAAACTTAAAAGTGGTTTATTGATTTATCAATTTTTGTTTAGAGAGAGTGAAAGTTGGGGAATTGTATAGTTGAACCAATACTAAAATTATTGTGAAGTTGCAACTAAGTAAGGTGCCACATGGAAACCATATTGAAGTGTGTGTGTGTGTCTGTGTGTGTGTTGGTGGTTGTTACAGGTGGACCTGTTTTCACATCATGTAAATAATAATATATCATGTAATGTTACATAAATCAATTTATTTTAACAATCGTTTTCTCATTTTTCAATGGGGTGATGGGATGTAACAACAAAAATTTAAAAGGTAACATACAAAAATATAATAACATTATTTTGACCAGCATAAATTAAAATTGACAAATTGTATACATATATGACATTTAAAACACATATGAAAACCTGCCCCGATAAAAAATCGAAAACATCCCCTGACCTGACTTTGATTAAAAATAGCTTTGTCCTAAGAACAGATTTGAACCTTTTGGTAAAAATCAAAATTTTTTTATTGCTGACCTTTGCCTTAATACATGCCAGCATGGTTTGATTTCAATCGATTGTTTACCCAGGAGCTATAACAAAATTATAATGATAGTGAAATCATTGGGTAGAATTTATTGAAACCAATAAATAAAACCACTGCTAGAGAAAACACACATTATATCTCCAAACTGTTTCTGAGATACAACCCTTGTGGCAACATCCTTGTGTGATAACTAGTCTTGTTCTCCATGTTTTAATTTAATAAATGTCAAATATATCAAATACTTAATTTGACATAAGGTGCTGTGAGTGATTTCTTTCATGGAAAGGTATGGAATAAATGTTCCTACTCCTTGAAAGATATTAAAGTAATAAGTGTCCTGATAAATCTCACCAGTCTCATTGACTGTGCTAGCCTTTGATGCTTTCTGCCAGTCAATCATTTTGCGCGTTCTCATAGGATTGCAGTTTCAGTCGAATTATTGAGGCTCAATGTAATTTTTATGCCATTTTGTTCATAACAGTTTTGGTATCTTTGGAGTTGTATGTTTTGGAAAGACAGGGTGTGGCCAATCCAACGGCTCTTCTTGTGGAAATTCTAGAACAGCTAAAATCGCTTACAGCACCTTTAATGGCATCATCCTTACATCGTCACTATCTGTCTTGGGATATTGTGAGTTAGTAGATGTGTGGATCAGCAGCAGAGAAGCTAAATAAAAAACTCCTGCCTGGCAATGCCTCTGTATTGTAGATACAACCCTGTCACAAGAGGATTTTCTCTCATCCATGCCAAAAAGTGTTGGGGACATGTATTGTTGCAGTATTGTATTGTTACAGTATTTTGAATAGTAGGCTATTTGCTTACCCTGGGGATTATAATGATGATATTTTAAGCTTAAAGATTACAAGAACTATACAATGAGAAATATGTATTATTTATAGTTTGATTGTGCAAATGAATAACAAATTTAATTATTTAAAGAGATTACATCAGCTCTTGGTTACTAAAGAAAAGCTTATGGTATTGCTCATCCATGACGGCCTTCTTATTTCGAGCATGTCATGAATAGCTATTGCATTAACAGCATTCATTATTACCAGCTGGACAGTTTAAATGTTACAGGATTGTGCTGCACTTTCATGCTATCATTCCCATTATTAATTATGCTGTTTTAATTGCAATGAAAATTATTCATTTTCCATTAGATAATTCAATTTCAGTGGAAGCAGAAACCCTTTTATCACCAACATAATGTTCCTACATGACTTCAGTCTATATAAAAAGAGAGATTTTCCAATACATTTCATAAGTCAGCATGTGGTGAAATGTCTTGTAAGTGGATCGGCTCTGGCAAATATTTAGCGTCTGCCATGGACGTCTCAGTTGCAAACCTGATGATCTCTGGCAATGGAACAAATCAGTAAAAATCCTGACAGATACTGCTGTAGGGAATATAAACTAATTATATTCAGTGACATTAGCATCAAGTTTGAAAGACACCAAGTTCCTTTCTGTTTATTTAGATGGCTGAACTAGACATGTTTAACTAACTCACCCAGTCAAATTGTTAAAAACATTTCACAGAAGAAAGAAAGTCATATGGGTTTGGAACTAACCCCCAAGAGTAAATAATGACAGTGCAATAGATCTGCAATGAATTGCTCTAACATCATTCACCACTTTTTAAAGAATTCAAAAGCCCTAAAAGTTCACCTCAAATATAGAACAAGGTACTCATTTACTAGGAGCTTAGTGACTGAAGAGTCTAATGGACTGCTCTTTCATCTTCTTTGTGGTACCGCTCTGACACGAAACTCTAGGCAGATGACTTCTGACAGACTTTCCGGTACCGACTCTTGTCATTCTCCACTAAGATATTCCACATGACTCATCTGATTTATTACTCTTCTCTTCCCCAGCATATCTTGGCTTTCATTCTTAAAGGAATACCTGACCTAATAATGAAAATGATGTAATTATTTACCCACCCTTGTGTCATTTCAAATGTCATTGCATGCCATTCCGTTCGTCCGTTTTCAGTAGTTCATAGTAAATATTTCTGTCAAGGTCCAAAAAGGGCGAACGCTATAGAAGTATAGTAAAAGTTGTCTATATCATCCCATATTCATATGCGCAATATTACAAGTCTTCTGAGTTTATACAATGAACAGACCAAAATTCTCTCAATCCTGCATATGTTTGGAGGTGGGGAAAATAATCAGTGAATAAATTTTTTCAAATGAATAAATAAAAAAACCTGCAAAACTATTGTATGAAGCACCACTCAAATGGGCTAGTTTCATTAGGCTTTTTTTGAAGCTTGACGGATGTGTAAATCCATTATCCTAACTGACTAGTCTAGAATGACTAGTTGAGTAGTCAGTGTTCAGAATAATGTTTAATTAGGCTCCGTTATGTTATTGTGACTCCTATTAGGGAAAATATGAAGAATGGTGGTGGCATGAAGAATGGTGGTGGCGTAGTGGTTAAAGCACAGGGCTGTTAATCAGAAGGTCACAGGTTCTAACCCCACGGCCACCACCATTGTGTCCTTGAGCAAGGCACTTAACTCCAGGTTGCTCCGGGGGGATTATCCTTGTAATAAGTGCACAGTAAGTCGCTTTGGATAAAAGCGTCTGCCAAATGCATAAATGATAAATGTAATGTAAATGTATTAGACACAATTCAGAGGGATATACAGAATATGGACACAAATAAATTGGCTACATAACTATAACATCTTATTGCACAAAACTAGCAAATTAAGAAAGGCTGTGGCTCCAATACAGAGCAGCACAAAATGCTTTTGCGCATCCTGAATGCAGAATGATGTGCTTCAATGTTACCAGAGTGATTTATGGTGATCCTCACAGCACATTCAAAAGCGCAGAACTGCAGATAATGCGGGTACAAATCTTGTTCACGACATCAAGCAGTTTAAACCTTTTTGTTTTTATTTTTATTTTTTTACTGAAACTATTTGATTTAGCAGTGTCAGACAAAATCATCAAAACATTTTAATCTCTCCACAGCACCTCACAAAAACAGGAGAATTACTCACAGCAGAGGATTTAACATCAATAATCATCTTGAAATATACAGTTGATTCACCACTTTGATTGCTGTAAGAGCAGCACATAAAAGGACTAAACCTAAAGCATTAAAGAGACAGAACTTCTTGCAGGGGGTTTTACGATGCTGACCGTTATTGACAGCAAGTTATCATCATGCAAATTCACTCTCTAAGAAGTCTCTTAATTAATTTGAAAATGCATATTCCATTAAAACCACCACAGCTAAAAAAATATTAATGGTAGTAATTGACACCACTAAGAGACTAGTCAGTTGATGGATGACTAGTCAATTAATAGACAACACTAGCACACCCTTACTATGAACTGTCGTCCTATGGAGAAAAGCTATGTAAACACTCTGCAAAATGTACTTTAGAATTGCACATTCGCATCTTTGAACTTCAATTGAAGTCCTTTCTTCAATCTTATGAAAGCATGAGTAGTAATTTAGCCAGTATCCTTTACACATAAAATCAATTATAATTTATCAGAGTAATTATACAGTTATTAAACCTTGAATGCACCCAGTAGTGAATTATTACTGATTTCATTATCTTCTATATCAATTTGCGCATTAACTAATATCTGTGAAGAATTTTAATACTCTTCAAAATGACTGTCCTGAGTGATATTCCGAAAATAATTAAGAATGGCTCTGTACTGCCTCTTCGGTCTGATCAAAAGTTGCTTTCTGAATAGTGTGGTGCCCGCACTTATTGTTCACAGTATTATGAGTGCAAAGATTAATCTGTGTGCAAAAGAACACAAGGCAATCAGACATGGTGCCTCAGGACAGCATTAAAAGAAATAAAGAAAGAAAGAAAGAAAGAGAGAGAAACTGATATATGGGGAGGAAGATAGAAATTAACTTGGAAAGAGCATGGGAAGGTCTCAGAATGTTTGTGTGGGCAATCATGAGATAGGTGCTCTGTGAAGGCTGTTTCAAAGGGTAGACAGCATTATTATGCTCTTGTTTTTGAACATAATGAGTATGTCTGCTAGAATATCTTGTATTGGGCCACATTTTTGTTGTATCCTTTGTGGAGAGGCACTAGGCAATCCCTAAATACTGTAAAAGCTCAGCGAATAAATCCAAACAAGATGGAGGATAAGAAAGGTCAATTGCAAACATACTTGCAATTCATTCAATACAGAAATAAATATGTCATTATGGGGCAGCTGTGGCTTAGGTGGTAGAGCAGGTTGGCAGTTCGATTCCCACAGGACTCCACATGCCAAAGTGTCCTTGGGAAGACACTGAACCCCAAGTTGCTCCCAATGGCAGGCTAATGCCTTGCATGGCAGCTCTTCCACCATTGGTGTGTGAGTGAGTGGGTGAATAAGAGGCAGTGTAAAGCGCTTTGAATACCGCTAAGGTTAAAAAGGAGCTATATAAGTGCAGACCATTTACCATTACATAAAATTTTAACATATTATAAATAGGCTATTTTACCCAATGTTTGTGTGTATGTATTGAACTGACAGCAATGATCGATCATGAAAATGATGACAAATAATGTTCGGAACATGACATTTCAATCAATTTGAAATTCAGTGCCAACTAAAAGAAACGTGTCAAAGAGGGGCTTCATTTTCAATTTTGAAATGGATTTTGTCATGGTTTTCGGCGGTACCTTTACTGAATCATCAAAGCATCAAGCTCCAACAGAGCACACTGTGACTTTCTGTCCAGAGCAGAGACAGCGCTCAACACTCTAGAGTTGTGCACACACACAAGGCCTGTGACGGCACACAGACAGGGCTGAAGAAGCTCACATACACTAGGAGAGTTCTTCCATTCATAAAGCTAGACGGAGTGCAGCTGAATGGAAAATAAACTTCAAAACTACTTTCAACTTCATGCAGCGTATTAAAAATGTGATGATTATGGCATCTCCAGTCAAGCCATACTCACTTTGCAACCAGTTCAGTCAGCCACAATAAAAACAATGATGCATACTTATTAAGATAACTATGGTAACCTAAAGGAATAGTAGAGAGAGCATCCTGAGCATTCTTCATTGAGTTGACCAGCGAGTCTCCACATAATGACAAAATGTTAGGCATGTCATTATATCGATAATTGATCGGATCAACATTTTATTGATATGTTTTTGAGGCGTCAACATATATTTATATTAGCTAACATTTCAATTAGAAGTCTAATTTGCATGCTTTCCAATTCACTGTCAGTTGGCCTTCTGTTTAATGTAGTCTTGTGTAATAGCATTGGTAGACTACAAGAGGGTGATTATAACATTTACTGAAGATGGTCACGGGTACAGCGGGACAAGGCACAGTCCAAACTAAGTTGTAGATATAGTCACTATACACATAAATGTTATAAAGGTTTTTGTACTTCTTCAAGAATGAAAAAGTGACAATGAGTTTGCAGGTAAGTGTATGAATTGTAACTATTGTAACTGCGCAAACTGAACGATGAGAAATTATTATTCAGTTTCTCTGTATGTAGCCTTGAATAGATTTAATTCAAGCTGTCAAACACAAAATGTAATGGAGAACTATGCGAGATGTGGTGCTTTAGAATTTTGAGCAGCCTCCGGACATAGAGAGTGGCAGTGTGTGTGTGTGTGTAAATTTGTAGAAGTTTTGTAATTGTTTTTATTTTTTATTTTAGAATGCGCCATATCATCTGCCAGACAAATCCTTTAGTTTTCTCTGCAGCTCACACTTTACCAAAGTTGTGTTGAGAAATATTTTTGAAGAGATAGAGACAAATACAACTGGGCAAAAAGCAGCCCTAGTTACACTATATCTGAAAAAATACAAATGCAGATATATATCAATAACTATCGGGAAAATGTTCCTATTATTGATGCGTGAGAAAGGCATCAATCCCAAGCCTATAAAATACAGTATGATGCATTATATTTTGTTTATGCCATCATGTGTACATTTTGTAACAGACTACATTATAACAATTAGAATGCAAGACACCGGAACAACAAAATGCAATATAGCAGCCAAAGACATCTGTATGACATATACTGTGTGTACATGCTGCTTAAGTAGAGGTTTCCAAATCAGTAACGTATGAGGTTCCATTTCAGTTATGCTACCTTTGAAGGCAGCAGGTAGTTAGGTGGCACACAAGGATTTGGCACAGAAATAGAAAGATAGCCTGAGTGTATTTAAGCATATGTGAGTGTGTGTGTGTGTGTGTGTGTGTGTGTGTGTGTGTGTGTGTGTGTGTGTGTGTGTGTGTGTGTGTGTGTGTGTGTGTGTGTGTGGGGGGTTTGGTTTATGATGACATTTGATTCAGTTACAAACTGGTAATTATAAGGGTTTTATGATATGAATGTGGTTTATGATGACATTTGTAGTGTCCCCACAGGTCAAATCACTTAAAAAACATACTAAACTTTTTGTTTTTTTTTAATGTAAAAAGTTTTTTGTGAGGGTTAGGGGATATAATCTATAGTTCATAGAGCATAAATATAATTATGTCTATGGAGATTCCTCATAAGGATAACCACACCAACATGGGTGTGTGTGTGTGTGTGTGTGTGTGTGTCATCCTGTGCCTCTGTAATTTGGCACTTGATATATCCCCTATAAAAGGGCTCCTCATGAATTTTTCATTCAGGATGCAATGTGGCATGCTGGGTGATGATGCTAGGCAAAGTGCTAGTGTGGCACAGCTAAATCTTCTTTAAACTGTAATTGCTACAATTGATCAAAGCATTGATCCATTATTGCTTATATTTTCTTAAGTCCTCAAAGCTCAAGTAACTTAATGTGCCCTTTCTCCAGCACCTTTTCAGATCATCACATTATCATAGTGGAGCTACCATGCTATGCCCTCAATACGTATTATATTTAATTGGTGCTTGACACTGAAGCACACAAACACATATTCTTACACACAAGCAGTCCCAAACAAGCACGTCCAAATATAGATATAATAACCACTAGCACACGCATAGTCCTCATGACATTTTTCAAACTCACGTGTGAGCAGTTTGCACTTTAGAGAAGACACACACAAACACACACATACACACACTGGCCTAATCGATCAGATGTACCACAGTAAGCACTGGGCTGTGGAGGTGAGATTGCAGGCGCTGGGCTGTGGAGTTGAGATTGCAGCATTGCTCTAGTGATTAGACTGCTGTTGGGCCCACCTCATGTTCTGCCACACAGAGGTGATTAGACTGCTGTTGAGCCCACCTCATGTTCTGCCACACAGAGAGAAGTGACACTAATGTACCACTGGGCTTGCCACTCTACACATGTGGGTGCAGGCTAAATATTCTTACTGACAGTTTTTCTCTATCTCAAAGCAACACTGCTGCAGTTCTATCCAATTATGATAATATAAAAGGTAAACTTGAACATGCTCTCAAGGGAGCCTGATGTTCCTGGACAGTAAGATAAACATTTTAAATGTTTATCTTTAAGCATTTATCTGCATGTTGTTTTTCCTAAGGTCTGTATACATACATATCTTCATTGTGTAGCTGGTACAGCTGACACATACTCATTGGATATAGGCAAGTATCACTTTGAGGCAAAATTACCTTTTTTGGAGATCTATTTCATTTTTTATTCTATAAAAAATATATTCCTTGATATATTACTTTCATAATTGATTTTACCTAGCATAGCAAAAGAGGATATACAACTTAATGTTTATTGTCTATTTGTATGGGGTAAAGCTATCTGAATCCTTCAAGGGAAACAATAGCCTATTTACAAAATAATTAACAGCTTGCCATTCATTCCCGACCAACAGGAAGAGGCCATTTTCAAATGCTTAACAATTCACTGTTCGATCCACGCCTTGGCAGACACCTAAACCCCCATCATACGTCCCTTCGGCCAAGGGCTCAGCTGAGCATTTTTCACACCTGAAAATCAATTTCACCGTACCCTGTGATGAAAAAACAAAAAAAACAATTCAAGTCTTTGCCACAGTTGTGTTTTGCTCAGTCTCCCATTTGTATGGGAGGAAGGGTGAGTGGAGATTTGAAAAACAGATACTCATAAAGGTGATTATATTTTAATTCAATTTGAAAGGAGAATGAAATTAAAAGTTTGTAAATGTTAAAATACAAACAGAGAAAATGCAATATGCAAATCATGCTACTCCACTGTGATTCAGGCACAAATGCAGAAATTGTCATTGACTATACCACACATTATGATATAAGCCCGGTTATAGCACTCTTCTCCATTATATGAATAACATTTAATGCATAATTGCTTCAGTGATCAATAATAAATGCACATAAACCAATATTTAATCAAATTGTATTTACCGTCAGCTATCCTTTGGCGGTAATATTGTGACATTTAATGTCCCAGGTAAATAAGGTGCGATCTATAATAAGCTAAATTGGCATAGGAAGAAGGGTTTCTGAAAATAATGAAAATTTAAATACTCACAGTGCATTGTTATTTCAATGCATTTAGTGTGGTTAGTGAATAAGATGGAACTAGGAACATTGAAAATTCTGTGCAAAAGTTGGACAACTGTTTAGTTAGTTTTCAATATGGCCATTTCTGTTAACAAATAAAGGTGATAAAAGTATCTTCCCTTTCAGGAAAATGTCTTGCATCTTCTTCCTGTCTTTGCCTGAGTGCTGGACTTTCATTTCTGTCAGATCTTAAATGAGGCATTCACTGTGATCATTGAGTGATGCTATGATATTGCAGCCTGACAGACATTTCTAAATGTTTGTCAGGAGTTATTTCGTATTTTTTTTTTTGTAAAACTTTTTTTTGTATTTTTTTTTGGTGAGCAACATCCTTCATCCTGTACACGCATGCATGCACGCACACACACACACACACGTCACGTTTGAATGATTGCATATAGAGTTGTCAGGATTGACAATAGCAAGTATTCATGCTGAAAAAAAGAGCAGGTGAAAAAATAAATTATGATAACGCATATACAACAACAGCTGACACAATCTAATGTAGATAACCAAAGTATCTGCAAGGCTACAGTTCTCATTACAAAATGAGTAGTTTAGACTCTAAATTCTGATTGGATGAGCCTAATTTGAAGACATTGTAAATGCTGATAAACACACCCGTAACCATACATTCTGTATAAAGGAATATGGACAGACCCTATTCAGTTTCATTGTGAGTGCCTTAATGTTAATTCTATTTTAGCTTTTTGTTAAATTAATGAGGGATGTGTCAGAAATAGTTTTTTGTGGGAATCAGCATTATGCCACAAATAGGTTCATTGAGCTTAACTTGTGTTGAACCTGGATCATTCCTTTAATATGCTAATGTAACAGTAGTACGTGATAGCTGTGCAGTGTGTAAACCTCACTGTCATGGCCTTAAGAGACACACTAGTAACCGAGGCTAGAGGCCATGACTTGTATAGGCTCCTTGCTAGCAGGTCTGAATCCCATGCGTCGTTTCAAATCCCGCTCGGAGCGCATTGTGTAAGGCAAGGCAAGGCATGTTTATTTATATAGCACATTTCATACACAATGGTAATTCAAAGTGCTTTACATAGAAGAGATTAAAATAAGAATTTAAAAAAAATAAGAATAATTGAAACAGTTTAGAATATAAAATAAAATAAAATACAGTACAAACAGTCGGACACACAGTGGCACAGTGCTCATTCAGTAAATGCACAGCTAAACAGATATGTTTTGAGTCTGGATTTGAATGTGACTACTGTAGAAGCACATCTGATCTCTTCTGGAAGCTGGTTCCAGCTGCGGCTGGCATAATAGCTAAAAGCAGACTCTCCTTGCTTAGATTGAACCCTTGGTATTTCTAGCTGATGTGATCCTAATGATCTGAGTGATCTGTTGGGTTTATATTCAGTGAGCATATCTGCAATATATTGAGGTCCTAGCCTATTGAGTGATTTATATACCAATAATAATACTTTAAAATCAATCCTAAATGTAACTGGGAGCCAGTGTAAAGACCTGAGGACTGGTGTGATATGTTCATATTTTCTGGTTCTGCTCAGAATCCTGGCAGCAGCGTTCTGTATGAGCTGCAACTGTCTTATGGTCTTTTTGGGCAGGCCAGTGAGGAGTCCATTACAATAATCCACCCTGCTGGTGATGAAAGCATGCACAAGTTTCTCTAGGTCTTGACTGGAAACAAAGCATCTAATTCTTGCAATATTTTTCAGGTGATAGTATGCTGATTTAGTTATTGCTTTGACATGACTACTGAAACTAAGGTCTGACTCTAGAGACACACCAAGATTCCTGACTTGATTTTTAGTTGTTTGACCCGGTGTAGGACCGGTGACACTGGTGCCATGACCCGGATAGGAGTGAGGATTAGGGGGTGAGTGTAACGTAGCTAGCTGGTATGTGATAGTTGTACAGTGTGTGAACCTCACTCTACTGTCCTTAAGAGACACACTAGTGACCGAAGCTAGATGCCATGGCTTTTATAGTCTCCTTGCTAGTGCATCCGACTCCCATGCCGGGAATAGCTGGTTCGAATCCCGCTCAGGGTGGGTCGAGTAGTATCAGTGACACTATGTTGCTATGTTGTCTGGTAACCGAACAAAACTACAAATAAAAATAAATCTTGCATTTAGGATAATGAACTCTATTACTTGACAGAAGAACTGTGTATTCTAATAATTTCCCCATATTATAAAAGCAATATGTCACATGAGTCTCTGCATGTCAGCGATTTTATCAAGGGGTTTTTAAGCAGTTGAGTGGTAAAATCCATATATTGCATGACCTCTTGTGAATTATTGCTTTAAAATTTTACAGCGTGTATCCATAACAAGTTTTTCAAGGTATGATTAAATATTCCTTGCCACTTTGGGTTATTATAGAATGTTTGAGTGTGCCTGATCAGGATTAGAATTAATACTTTGGAATAAGCTTTGGACTAAATTCAGGAAAGATTGGGACAAATGCCTCAGGCTTGATGGTGCCTCTGGGAATAAACAAAAATAATCTTGTTATTCTTCCTAGTCATCCCTTCCATATCATCCATTAATTTTTCTTATGCTCATCACCAAGCCTCAGCCTTGAGTAAATCACTCGTATTAGGCATTCAGCCCCAGCCAATCGAAACTGCTCCTTTATAGCAAATAGATAGAGCTCTGCCTCTGAAAATAACATGGATTGTCATTACTTCAGATGGATTTTCTGCCCGGCTGAATGCCCAGCACTCACACAGGCAGTTGTACAACCAACTGCAACCCGATGTGGCATGTGCCACCTAGAGCAATCTGTAGAACTCTCATCTGGAGGGAGCCAAAGAGAAAGACAGAAAGATTTGGAGAGAAAATCAAGTCTGCATCAGTGCTAGGGCCCGTCAGGCAACGCTTGGTTGGCTTGTGCAAGGGGATCACAGGCCCCTCAGGTGCAGTTCTCCATTAATGCATTTTCCGTGTCGCTTCTGTTCTGTTGGAGGCAAAGATTGCATTGAATGGAGGAAGATGACATGATATTCTGAGCATGCATGCCTATTTCCTAACTCATGAGCCTTGGGCGGACATACTCCTCCAACTGTGATTTCTGAAAATGTATTTTGAAGGGGTACAAGGCAATTTAACCTTAATAATTGAGCGTGCGTGTAGGATCTCAAGATGTGGTTAATAGAGACATGTGATGTCATCATTCTCATATTTGAAGTCAAATAAACAGAGATGTGTATTTGGAATTTCAAAGGCGGGCGATGTAGAAATGGAGAAGCATTGGCTCTTAATCTAAAGCTGTGTCTGATCTCTCAAGCAACGCTCCTGCTCTATCTCTTTGAACTAACTGGAAGTGAGAGAAACTCATGTAGCCCATGGATCAATACTCAAGGTAACATTCTAAATCACATTTTTGCCCCCCAACTGGTTATTGGTTATTGCGTTTTATCCATTGAGAGTCACAGAAGTTGCTGTGAAAAAATAATTGTCGGAGTTGTGGCTTAGTGGCAGTGGTGCTTATTTAGGCAACGCAAGTTTGAATATGGCTTTGATTCTCCTCTCTCAATTTCTAGGTCATTTTCGTGGTGCAATTTGTTTTGGTACATGGGATACTTCATATACCATTGCCTGAACCATGGATTTAGGATAGACCACAACAAAGTTACCGGCCTGGTTGAACTGCAATGCACCTAATTGATTTCTAATGATGGACTACACTCTTGAAATGGAATACGTAGACTATCAATTAATTGCCAACGAAACCCTTCATCAGCCAACTAACAAGGACAATTTAATCTATGTGAACTTCTTAATGCCACGGTCCCATCATACAGAAACACAACCTAACAATATGACAGGACCATGACAGATTAAAATCATGGTTTTATTACTACAGAAACTATAGTTTAATCATGGTATTTGTTGTAAAATCATAGTAACTACAACATCAACATGGCAACTGTCACGATTACAATATATAGTCAAATCATGGTTACTATATGGAGTACATACAGTAATATGGTTGTAAATCCATGGCTAATTGTATCATAACCATGATTTCTGCTAAGATTACCATGGTAACAGCAGTCATTGTTATTACAGTCGTGGTTACTACAATATTACTATAGTAAAACCATGGTTAATTTTCATTAGGGCCCTTAAATAAAAAAATAAAAAAACATTTATCTTATTGTTTAATCAACATTTTAACATAATACCTGCACTATGACATACGTAACAAACAAAGTTCATTTTAAACTCAACTCAACATACAGTATATTCAACATTCGGAAGCTGTGGCCCACATCAATACTGAAGGAATAACCTATTAAAATGGAGAAGGGCAACATATAGTTGGCAATGAACAGCTCAAGTGCTTTAGTTATTGTTACATATCTGTCATAATTATCACTGAATGCTTGCTTAAAAACAGAAGGGAGTTTGTGCAGTTTCGGCTAAACTGTGGCTAATCTTTTCCTAGGTGATGTCAGCATAAGTGATTAATTATATAGATGTATTACCAGTATATAACTCTCAATACCATTAGCTGCCAGTGGAAATCATGCATGCAGGATAATGAAGCTCAAGAAATGGAGATGCGACCAAGCACTCAAAAAGGAGCTAAATTTGTATCGCCTCTCACTTCCAAATCGTGTTATAGTCTGAATAGGCTTTACTGGCATCTTATTTCCCTCAAAGACCACACCTAAATGTGTTTGACCCGTGTCTTTCGCGACTGAACAAAAAGTAGCAGCAACAATAACAGCAAAACTCTCGTACATGTTTCTTTACATCTGTCATGCAGATCCTAGAACTGGAGGCATGTTTTTCTGTGTGAATTTGTTTTGACAGTCACTACATGACTATCAAGATGATCCTCATTCATTTGGTGTGTGATGGACAGTTTGTATGCATTTACAAAGTCAGTGTATGATACCAAGTATTTCTACAATTTGTTCAGATTTTGAAAGTTGTGTGTTGTAATCCAGCCTGAACTGTAATCTTATTTTTACGTTTACTCATAGTTTTAAAACCCCAAATATAAAAATTAATATTTTTAAAAAAGCCATCGATTTATAGTATAGCTATTTTTAGTGACCACGTCACACATTTTATTTTTCCATAATCATAATTGTTGCTCATCTTGTTATGCCTGAAGGCATATATTAACGGAACACTGGGAGTTGGCATTGGTGCTTTCAGTAATTGACATCACAAAATGATTTTATTAAAACCCCATCTAACCTGTCACAACACACACACAAACAGACACAAATGAAAGTGACAGATTTTCATTTTAACGGAGTACATGTGCGCTTTCTTTTTCACATTAACTGTTTCATCTGACAGCGTAGCCTATCATGTTAATTGAACACAGTATTTCTCTAATCAAACTAATTTCAAAAATCTTAATGTCTCATTAGCCCTCCCTGTCTAATCTCATGGTAGGATTTTTAAGGACTGCCTTTAACTAGTGTATACCTTCCACCACCTGATCTGTACCCCTGTCATCCCCAGATGCTGGTTGAAAATAGTGATGCAGAGAATAGACTATAAGGCTGTGAACTGTCAGATAAGAATGGGTTAACATTTGCATGTGTCTTCCAAAGCAAAGGCACCATATTCCCATTGTTAAATGATGCATTTAGTTGATGCATGTCAAACTGAAGTGCTATCACCGCATATTTATGAATATTTTATTATGCCTTTGTAGTATTAGCTTATATCATTAATTATGTATATTTTCAGCATAAATTATCTTTTACATGCAATGTAATGGTGTGCAAGTTTGTTTCAGCATCCTTTGTATGAAAGTCTACAAAAGAATATATCGTATTAGCCGGTCCAGAGGGATCTAAAACCGGAGTTGTGCCACATGTTTTTGTATTGCTGCACCTTTGAGGGAATCAATAATTTATTTTAGCAATTTGCATTTAAATTCAGCAGACCTTGTGATCCCAAGGCATAAGAGTAAAAAAATATAACAGCATAGCAAGCCAAAAGTTTTAAAGGAAGGTTGCTTCTTTATCTTTTGTTCTGGGAAATACAACCTCTTTTTAAAAAGAGAATATGAACATCAGTGAGACTGTAAACATCTAACATCTGAACTGGACATAAAGTTGAAGAAATGGATAAAAGGAAGAGTGATTTTTAAGGAAAAAGTTAATTCAAACAATACAACAACATGGGTCTGTTCCAAAATTTAGTGAGCTGCCTTGCTGTCTTCTGTCTAAATAGACAGATGTCTTGTATGATAGTATGCTCACTGAAATGATGCCTCATACGAGAGTGATTTGGAACGCTTTGCATAGGCAGCAGCTCATTCAACGCACCATTCAAATATCACATTTCTATAGTGTCTTTTTCTCATACAAAGCTATTATATGGCATCTAAAGACTTGGAATATAGCACACAAATAGAGTGGATTACTTTTATAATAATTTGATGGAGTGGTGGTGTAGTGGTCTAAGCACCATAACTGGTAATCTGGTAATCAGAAGGATGCTGGTTCAAGCCCCACAGCCACCACCATTGTGTCCTTGAGTAAGGCACTTAATCCAGGTTGCTCCAGGGGGATTGTCCCTGTAAGTCGCTTTGGATAAAAGCGTCTGCCAAATGCATAAATGTAAATGTGATGGTGCTTTTGTTGTTTTATTTTTATTTTTTTATTTCTGAAAATGCCTTGGGTGTCCCACGGCAAACACAATTACAATTAAATGTTTAAGTAATAATGAAATGCTGATAGAATTTGTATTAATTGTATTATTATTTTAAAGTACATCATTCAAAATAAGTTGAACACTGCACCAGAGATCACACAACATAGATCAAACCCATTGTGATATTAAGATGAATTAAGTAAATGTGTCAATAATGTTAATAACTGTTCTGGTATTGAACATTTAATTAATATCATTGATTATAGAAACATTAAAATAAACCAATTAATTACATTAATTAAAAATAAGTATTGTAAGTAAAACATTGTAAGTTCATATGTAAAATAATTTTTTTTTAGTTTCTGTCAATACACCAAACGATGCAGGCACCTTAATTGGCTCTTATTAAAATGTACTACACTGGACGGCTGGATACATGCATGTTATTTGATCAGCTTAAGTTCAAGGTCATTTTTGTTCACTAAAATATAATCTGCTAAATATTACAACTGTTTAGAGAGTCCAACAAAGTATGGGGTGTTTGATCTAAAAGTTTGAAAAAATAAATAAAAAAAAGAAACACCAGTAACAACAGGGTCTCCCTTGTTAAAGCCAGAAGAGACCCAGCTACTGAAGGCTTACTGCTGTCAGAAGTCCAGCTCTAGTCCTATGCCCTTCAGCAAGACATGTGATCCAGCCTGATCCTATGCAGCTAAGACTGCACTTGGATCCTAGGCTCTCTTTTGTCTCTCTCTCTCTCACTCTCTCTATCCCTATTTTAAATTGTTGTTATTTTATAGTTATTTTATTTATTTGAATATTTATATAGTTTTGTATGTGATGATGTTGTTAATTGCAAAATAATGTTTTAGAGGAAATAAATTGCTTAAATAAAGAGGTATAAAACATCAAATGTCTCTCTCGCTCTCTCGCCCTCTCTCTCTCTCTCTCCTGAGTCTCTTTAACTGTTATCGACAAAACGAGGTCATTCTAGCAATCTGGCAACAACATTCTGTGAAGATAACTACTACACCTACCCTGCTGAAATAAAATGCTTTGTTTTGAATGCATGTCCACAGCACTGAATGTTGGTGGACTGGTGTTCCAACAAGGCTTTTTGACTAGTGTAATCAGCTTACCAGAGGGAAAAAAAATTAAAAGAGAGAGAAAGAGAAAACAGCAGTAGAGAAACATTAGGCCCTACTCTGATTTCAACACAGCTTGACAGACCATTGTTTTTTGTTAATTGTTTCCTTCACAAATATACTTGACTGTTGTGCATTTACGTTATAGATATTCAAACGTACAGTGCTATAATAAAAGATAAATTACATAAATTAAGAAATAATGTATTTTTAACCTTCAAACAACTATAATATTTAAAAGATTGTTTCATTTTCATGATCATTATGGATGAAAGACATTACAAACAACATCTCTTTTAAAGAGAAAATAAAGGGTTGACTTCTTGACTACTCTTGTGCTTGTCTTGTAATGACTTAAAAGACGTTTATGGTAAGGGCCCATAGTGAGCAACGATGCTCCCTTGTTTTTACAGTGCATACTGGGAATTTTTAGGAAGTGTAGGTTTCAGTGCACTGAAACGATTTTGCAATTGGGACAGACCTAGAAATGGCCGACTCGTTTTTTTAAATGCACATCTCTTAGGTCCTCTGGATTTGATAGTGCCAAGGTTTTGATAATATTAATTTTAAATTAATATTAAAAACAATTTGAGACCATTACAAAATGACCTTGAAATACAAAAGATAAATGGCACAACACAACATTAAAGAGGAAATGCATAAGAATAGCCTACACCTTCTTTAGCATTTTTAACAGAATGTGTCTCTCTTCATGTTAAACACCCTCCACATTTGCTTCAAAAATTTAACTACAACAGAGTCCCAATGTTCACACTTCTTTTGTGGAGAAAGACATATGAATGACTTATAGTTTTTTCTGTATATTATAAAGGCTGCTTTTGGAAAAATTAATAAATAATTGAACATCAAACCAATTACACACTTCACCTTTAAAGTATGGTATGTCTAACAATAAAATACATAGAGGTCATTTAATAACACAAACCAAAAATAGCCTCTTTATAACAACCCACTCATCTAAACAGTAATAAAATCCAAGGCAGATATAGCAGAGAGTCTAATGAAGCTTTACAACTGACCTTCAGCCAGCTTTCCTCCTGGAGCAAAGAGCCTCCTGGCAGCATCACCTCAGCAGAGACTTACTGTAGTGCTAGTGAACTGTAACTTAATGTTATTTCTTAAGATGTACTGTACCTCCAGTTTTCAGTCAGTTCTTTCTTGTGCCAGACAGGGTTGGAGCAAAATTCAGAACTTAAGAAGAACTTGTCTCCCTTTCATGAGTTCAGTCAGGACCACTTGAGTCAAAAATACCAAAAAACAATAATTTTTCCAAAATATTTATTTGCATGATTGTTTAAGTTACATTTGGCGGTATGGCTCTGTTCTGAATTACCCATCCTTTTCATGAGCTCCATGAAAGCTAGTCAGGTAACAGCAGCAGCTTCTGGGGACAATTTCCCATTTAGAACTGGGAAAGCAGCAAACAAATCCCCAATTGAGAACAGAGCATGCATCAGTGAAAACAGAATGACACTGATTAAGTTAAACAGAGTTAAAAGGAGGAGCTAGGGGAGGAGGTGGGTTGCAAGCATGCAGTGGAAGCAGCTAAGCAGACAGACTGGAAAATGCCTTTAAATAAGGCCCTTGATTGAAAGAAACTAATTGAAGGCGTATGAATCGGATCAGCTGATAGACTGGGTATCAGCTGATAGCTGAGCTTGACTACGCGGCCTGCCTGAACTAACGCTGAACGCTAGATTTATGATTTGAATTGCATTGGCCACACCCCAGAGGATGTTGAATTGGAATGGCAGGAAGAGGGATTTACACAACAGAGGAATTTACTTAGTCAAAGTGTGGCGAGCAGAGCGGGGCCGAGTGGCATCTGGGCAGAGCAACAGACAGACACACACACACACACACACACACACACACACACACAGAAAGACAGACAGACAATATGCTTTATTTAAATAGTACACTAACAGTTCTATGTAGTTCTTTCAAATTCATTCCATCTGAATTCTTCCATCAGTTTAAATTCAAATTAGATGTCTGCATCATGTTTGCTACCACAATTCAGATTCAATTCAAATTCAGGAAGCCATTCTCAATTAACTTTTAAATGGTATACAACCCTGATGGCAGGAAACACCGAAGATATCCAATCTAGAATAGCCGTGTTGCACTCAACACAAAAACAATTTTTACAGCAAAAATTACAGCAAGAAATGAGATCTTCGCACCTAGTGATTTAATGCACAACGTTCTTCTTTGAAACCTCTGAGAAAATAATTTTTAGCTCTGTTATATCACACACACACACACACACACACACACACACACACACACACACACACACACACACACACACACACACATCTAGTCTCAAAGGTGAAAGGCACACCAGTGATTATCATCCAACTAATTAATAATTACAATTCATAGCCCATAGCAGCTAAATGACCTTGATACTGTCTGAAAATTGAATTCTATGAAACCTAAAAGTATATAGCTTTTTAGTGGACAGGATTTAAATATATATATATATATATATATAATTCATGGAGTTAAACCCCATTTACTCGCTGTGATTCAGGCTCAGTGAGATTGTTAAATTCCAAACCAGGCAACTGCAGATTCCAGTATAGAGATTCATGAGTGATATAAGTGTGTGCCAGTAAGTGTGTGTGTCGGCACTCATGCACGTCTACACCCAGGTATAAGCGTCTGGCATTGGGTGGTGGAGGACCTGTAATATATTGTTGCTGTATAATTACCAAGCATGGCAGAAGAGCCAAACCCCATTTCTAATTTCCATCACTGTCACCCATTCCATTTGTGTGATAATACATCCCTCATAATTTATGAGGGCTCATTTCTCCAGCCATGTCTCTGATAGTGGTGCTGATATCGCGCTGATAAAACCTGACAATTCCCTTCTCGGCTCTGGTCTCCTCACAGACTACCCTCTCCTAGACTGATCCTTTCCCTTGCATAGCCCAGTGGCTCTGTTATTACTTATGCCCATCATCTCAAATCATCTCCCCGTTGAACACAGGAACCATTAGAGGAAACCTCAGATGTGACAGGGATAAAATAAGCTTCACACACACACTTCAGACATGAAGCCAAAAATTGGAATAATTCAAATAGGGAAAGGGGTGTCTATGACAGGGCAATGCATTGCTCAGTTGACACAAATATTTATGTGGGGAAATCATATTTGATGACTGCCTGAAACCTGTGACAGAAAATGTGTTTGTCTGTAAGAGAGGTAATGCGAAGAGGTGAATTTGGTAGTAGAGTACAAATATTCACTGCAATCTCCACTTCCTTTGCTTTTTTTAGTGGGGAGCACAAACTAATATTAAATAAAAATCACTTAACATCTCAGTTGTTTCTCCTAGGCAGCATTGCTATTTAATGGAAAGTAACATATTTTAAAACAAAACATTGTGCTTTTTTACCCTAAGAACCAGGCCCTAGTAATCTCACAAATGTCTCAACAATGTCTCATACTGTACTCAATATACAATATGAACTCTAACATTTCTCATTAAAAAAGACTACATTCTCTGAACTTTGTTATATGCTTTAATTTTTTAGTTCTGCATATTTAATTTCTACACCACTAATATCAACAAATGGAATTGCATAGAAGAATCCCGACCCTACAGACTTATCACATTGTGAATTTGGTAACAGTAGGCAGAAAATTCTGCTGCTGAAATCATTCTGTGCTAATCGAAATTTGAAAAACTGTCCTCGGTAGCCAAAGCTGGAAGTGTTGTTGAGGTGAAATTTCAACAGCGTGACGCCGAAAGTGAGTTGCATTTTTTTTGGTAAAATATGTCAAACCATCAACATTGTGTTCACTATTGTTTATGTAAAAACAATTACTTCCTGGTTTCCTCAGGACCAAAGAGTGAATGTAATTGCTTGCTGGTTTAAACGTGACAGAAACTGTATCTCAGAGATTGCTTGTGCAAGGCGCTATCAGTGGCACCACTGGGAGAGGTGAACATGCCCACCATTTGGCAAATTAGACTACTCTTCCATTCTGTTTCTACCCGCTTACAGGCAGAAACTGAAACAGGAAGCACCCAGCCTCAGAACGATCCAGTGCTGGTCAGACCAATCAGACTCTATGCTACAAGACTGTTTTGATCACGCTGACTGGGAGATCTTCTGGTCCGCCTCTGTTGACGGCATTGAGGGTTACGCTGATAGCATAATGTGTTTCATCAGGAAGTGCGTAGATGACCAAACGTTATTCTGACCAAAACTATACGGATCTACCCCAACCAGAAACCATGGGTTAACGTCGATGTTTGCGCGGCACTTAATGCACGGACCTCCGCTTTTAATTCTGGGAATGCGGTGGAGCATAAACAAGCCAGTTATGCCCTCCATAACTCTATCAGAGCAGCCAAACACCAGTACAGGCACAAAATTGAAGGACAGTTCAACACCACCGACTCTAGAAGTATTTGGCAGGGAATTAACATCATCACGGACTACAAAGGGAATAAAAACT
Organism: Xyrauchen texanus; assembly: GCF_025860055.1. Lineage (NCBI taxonomy): Eukaryota > Metazoa > Chordata > Actinopteri > Cypriniformes > Catostomidae > Xyrauchen > Xyrauchen texanus. Next base: position 12,043,228 of record NC_068296.1, on the reverse strand, counting down.
CAGCCGTGAACACCGCTGCCTCTCTCCTGGATGAGCTTAATACATTCTATACTTGTTTAAAGGACAATAACAACGCTCTCACAGAGAGAGCACTCATGGCCGATGCTACAGAGGTTAGTTCACTCTCCGTCACTGGCTCAGAGGTAACCCGATCCTTCCGACGGGTGAACATCCGTAAAGCTGTGGGTCCAGATGGCATTCCGGGCCGCATCATCAGAGAGTGTGCGCAAACCAACTGGCTGGTGTTTTACGGACATTTTCAACCTGTCCCTCTCCCTGTCTGTAGTCCCCACATTCTTCAAAACCTGTTGCTCTGACCCCCATCATCAGCAAATGCTTTGAGAGGCTAATCAGAGATCACATCTGCTCTGTGCTGCCCACCTCTCTTGTCCCATTGCAGTTTGCCTACCGCAACAACCACTCCACTGATAATGCCATTGCATCTACAATACACACTGCTCTCTCCCACCTGGAAAAAAGGAACACATATGTGAGAATGCTGTTTGTAGACTACAGCTCAGCATTCAACACCATAGTGCCCCCCAAGCTTGATGAGAAATTCCAGGCTCTGGGCTTAAAAAGCTTGCTGTGCAGCTGGATCCTGGACTTCCTGTCACGCAGACGTCAAGTGGTTAGAATGGGCAGCAACATCTCCTCATCACTGACCCTCAACACTGGACCCCGCAGGCCTCAGTCCCAGAAGTCCCTGGTCTCAGCCCACTCCTGTATTCCCTATACACACATGACTGTGTGGCAACACATAGCTCCAATGCCATCATTAAGTTTGCTGATGATACAACGGTGGTAGGTCTGATCACTAACAATGATGAAACATCCTACAGAGAGGAGGTGCACACTCTGAGACGCTGGTGTCAGGAGCACAACCTCTCCCTCAACGTCAGTAAAACCAAGGAGCTTGTAGTGGACTTCTGGAAGAAAGACAGAGAACACAGCCCCATCACCATTAATGGAGCACCGGTGGAGAGAGTCAGCAGCTTCAAGTTCCTCAGTGTCCACATTACGGAGGAACTCACATGGTCCGTCCACACTGAGGCCGTTGTGAATAAGGCTCACCAGCACCTCTTCTTCCTGAGACGGCTGAGGAAGTTTGAAATGAACCACCACATCCTCACACAGTTCTACACCAGTACTGTAGGGAGCATCCTGACTGGCAGCATCACCGCTTGGTACGGCAATAGCACCGCCCACAACTGCAAAGCCCTGCAAAGGGTGGTGCGAACTGACAGACACATCATCGGAGGTGAGCTTCCCACCCTCCAGGACATATATAACTGGCGGTGTGTGAAAAAAGCTTGGTGGATCATCAGAGACTCCAGCCACCTGAGTCATGGGCTGTTCTCACTGCTTCCATCAGGCAGGCAGTATCGCAGCATCAGGACCCACACCAGCCGAGTACATGGCAGCATCAGGACCCACACCAGCCGAGTACATGACAGCTTCTTCCCCCAAGCAATCAGACTTTTCTATTTTGATTTCTCCTAAATAGGAGAAACTTCAGAGACAAATTTGATACAAACATGAGACATACTGAAGCCTCCACAGCTGTGAAAGGGCAACCACCAAGCCATAAAATCATCCTTTGGGAAGGCTTCCTCCTGCATTTAACCAGTGTCAAAGATAAGCATGACATGTGTAACAATGACTGTAAGACTGCAATTAAGACTGACAGCTCACAAATGCTTTGCTAATTGAAAGACACAGTGCATAATTAGACACAGAAGAGATGGAAGAGATATGCTTTCACTGGAGACGTCTCAGATGGTCAGGTGTTTGTTTGCAGGTAATTAATCTTCTGCCTAATGTCTAAATGTGAAGGGTGCAATATTTAGGGCCTTTCAGAGTGAGAATGATTTCTTGTTGATAAGTTAATGACTCTGGATGCCTTATAGTTTATTTACATAATGAATCAATTTGATGGGAACGCTGGTTTCATATTGTTAAGCATTATTCTTAAATAAACAGTATGCGATTAGTATTCAGACATGTGCTGCATTTTTTGCTTGGCATGATATTTCATTATTTAGAAAGTCAACAAACATATGGAATTTTGCTGCGGTGAGGGTTTTAAAACAATTTTTAGCAGCAGTGACATGCTTCAAATCCCATAATCTTGGAAGAGCCAGCAGTACAATAAGCTGTCATGTATAGTTGTGAACATTTGCTATGAGTGATCCAATAAAATATAATAAAAAGGCTTACAAACCTCTGCAATATGAAACAACTTATACTCCACAGTTGCCTCTTAGTATAAGCCCAGAGGACAATTTTATTGCTCAAGATATTGCTTTTAGAAGACTTAATGGAAATTTTAGCTTAAATATTTGATTTAAGCATCAACTTTTTTGCAGATGTTTTAATTATTATATATTTTTTTTTTAATCGAACATCTCTGGAGAGACCTGAAAATTTCTGTCCACTGACAGTTCCCATCCAACCTGACAGGATCTGCAGAGAAGAATGGCAGAAAATCCCCAAATTTAGTTGTGCAAAGCTTGTCACGTCATACCCAAAAAAGACTTTAAAAGGCTGTTATAACTGCCAAAGGTGTACTGAGTTATGGGTCTGAATACTTATATCAATGTGATATTTCAGTTTTTTTTATTAGTTATAAGTTAGTATTAAATCTGGTTTTTGCTTTGTCATTATGGGGTACGGAGTGTAGATTGATGTGAAAAAAGTAATAATTCAAAGCATTTTAGCATAAGGCTGAAACATAAAATGTGAATGAAAATGAAGGGGTCTGAAGAAATTCTGAATGCACTGTATGTTCTTGGAAGAAATTGATTATAAATAATAATAGTTTGAGAAATTGTTACAAAATTATTCTTAAACTATGGATAAACATGAAAATAACTGGGATCTTTTCTCTTGAGAAAAATCTGAGCTAGAGATTTAAGCTAAAATCTTAATTTTATCTCCATGTAATCTCATTGATCTAGGAGAAACAATTGCAAAGATATCTCATGTCTGATTTGTATGTCCAATGTTAATTTCTCTGTGCCTGTAAGAATGGTCAATCTGTGACATTACTGGAGCCAGTGAGAACCATTCTTTGCTTCATTGTAGATGAACACAGACTCAGACCCTCAAGCCTGTAGGCAAGTTGAGGTTCTTTAGAAGTTTATTGTTTACTGTTGAGGGCTGTGTCTCTGAGTCAGTTCGGATTAGACATGCTTCCAGAGTTCCATACACCCATTTCCATATGAGTGACTCCCACACTTACACAGGCTAGATGTGTCGTTTCCACTTGATGCCATCATTCACCGACTATGAGTGGATGTCTGCCGGCAGCTGGGTGGCTCTTTTAATGGCCATTATGAGAGAGAAATTATTTAAAGAGATTTAGCAACCTTTTTATTTGGAGTGCCAACGTATGAGCTAGCAATGTAAAGTAATTTAATGGAAGAATCTTTTCTGACTTCATCATGTCAGTTATTTAATATTAGATGCCATTAGTTTTCGTTTTTGGAAAGTCCTAGTCTTGTAGTCTAGAATGTTGTAGCTGTGTACAGTTATGTAATATACAAGTAGGTATAATTTGACTGATCTCACTGTGAATTTGGCGACTGGTCAAAGTTTTGCTGCTGAAATCGGTCTGTGCTAACCAAAATTTTAACTGCCGCCTGAAACTTTAATTGTTGATTAAAGTATTGGCACATGTGAGCTCCAGAATGCATACAACTGTATGATGGGGATGGTATCGTGAATATTCAGAACATATATGTCAACATTCCATGTGATCATATTGGTCTAATACACCAGATAATACAATCCGTTAACATTCCCAATTTATCTCAAAGGCAGTTGCTTGCTGCCACATTCATCCCTGGAATTACACAAGCTGGATTCTGAAATCTTTGCTTTACTTTTTGAGCCAAACATCTTAGGTGTAAATACCATATGACTGATCATTATTATATTAGAACTCTTTCAGCAAGCCTGTAACATATAGGTGCTGGACAAAATGACCCAGGGGTAGAGGTAACAGTTCCAAAAATATTTATTAATAAAGTCAGTATTGTTACACCGCGAAGAGTAGAGAGTTTTGTGTTTGTCAATAGAGCAGAATTAATTTATGGATTGACAGGCTGAACTCAGCAAAGACTGGAAGGCAAACCACAAACCAAACAACGCGGGCAAACCAACAGAGTGATAAGACAGGACCAACTAGACAAGGAGAGGTTAGTACTCAACTTAGCATAATAATTTTGAAAAGAAACAGAAACATGAGGGCATAAGTAGGGAGTGCAATCAGGCTGGAACAGTTGTTACTCGACAAGCAATCAGTGGCATGATCGGTGCTGCCCTGAAAACAATGAACGTTCCAACGGAAATTCCGATCACACCAGTCGAGCATGCCTAAACATGAGGGAGAGAAAATGCAAAAGACAAAACAAATAAAACAGACCTGTGGGCTTACCAGAATCATAAACTTGGCGATGGGAAACGGTCCAATAAACCTGGGACCCAGCTTATGGGAGTGGAGTCAGAGAGGGATGTCCTTAGAGGACATCGAAACCTTCTGCCCACACACGTAAGTTAGGGCCTTAACCCGGTGCTTGTCTGCAGACTTCTTAATGCGAGCACCATTCTGCATGAGGGCTTCTCTGGTGGGTTTCAAGGTGCATTGGCAACTCTGCAAAAAGGCATGAACAGATGGAACCTGGACGTCGGGTTCTTTTGTGGGAAACAGAAGGGGCTTGTAACCGAGGCTCCACTGGAAAGGTGATAACCCCGTAGATAATGACTGCAAGGAGTTATGTGCAATCTCGACCCAGACTAAATGATCACTTCACAAGAAGAAAAAATACGGGAGGCCACACACATTTGCCCATTTGTTTGGGGATGGAACCCAGAGAAAAAAACTCACTGTAGCACCCAGCTGTCGGCAGAACTCTGCCCAAAAACGTGACACAAATTCTGTCAGAAACCACATCAAGCGGGAGGCCATGAATTCCGAAGATGTTATTAATGACAAATCACTGTCTCCCTCACTGAAGGTAATTTGGAGAGCCGCCTCGAGAACCATTCCACTACAGTCAAAACGACTGTGTTGCCACGGGAGGGAGGGGGGGACCAGTTACAAAAGGGGCATGATGCAATGAATCGACGTACGTTGTAGATGGGCTGGTTTGAGTATTTCTGCAACTGCTGATCTCCTGGGAATTTCATGCGCAAAAGTCACTTTAATTCTCTCAGAATGGTGCCAAAAAAAAAAAAAACATCCAGTGAGGGGCAGTTCTGTGGACAGAAATGCCTTGTTGATGAGAAAGGTCAACAGAGAATGGGCAGACTGGTTCGAAGTGACAAAGTATACGATAACTCAGATAACCGCTCTGTAGAATTGTGGTGAGAAGAATAAAATCTCAGAATTATATTCTGAAAAGTGGGTTGTAACAGTTTTGGCGGCACGAGGGGGACCTACACAATATTTGGCAGGTGGTTTTAATGTTGTGGCTGATTGGTGTAGCTTGAAGATGCCAAGTAAATGTTAGATTTAATTTAGAGAACAGTTATGTGCTTTGTACACATATCATGTTGAGAGAACATAACATTATTTATCTAGCTCTCAGTCAAACCTATTACTATATAGCTTCTCAAAGCAGATCAAATAAACAATGTTTTACATTTGATTTTTGTCTTTGAATAATTTAAATTCTGTTATTAATGTGGTGAGCATTTCTTGTTCTAACTGCTAAACTACAGAAAACAAGCAATATATTACAGTGAGAAAAAATAATAGCCTATATCTTGTAAAGTTGTATTTGACTTACTTGGTTTTACTCTCCTCAATCAATAAATTAATTTGTCATTCATGGATGTATAAATGGAAGCACTGATCAAGATTGATTCATCACCAATTTAACTCTGGGTGCCTCGGGGGGCGTGCGTGATTATTCTGCATTTCTGCTTGTGTTTGCATTAAAGTTTTACCAGAGAGCTAATTTTTTTAATTGGCCCAAGATTAATTATCAAAACCTTGCTGCTGCATTGTCCAAAGTTATGCAGCTCCACTGCATTGTACTACAAGCCTTAGAGAAAGCCTATTTCAGTGGCAGCATTCAAACTAGGCTACCAAATCACCCGATTTGCACTCAGTAAGCTTTACTTAATATTATTTAAGGTGATATTTGACTTTAATAATTTTATGGTTTTGCTCTCTATGTGCTTCCAGCAGAGAGCCGTGGGGTGTTGCTGTTGTGAGAGGCTTTGCCGCAGGAAGCCCTCTGCCAGCTTAATTATGCACCACCCAATTGGATTTGCCGCTTTCCTGCATCCTGCTGAGGTGACACCCCCGTTACCTATGCATTTAACACTCACAGAACAGCTTTACAAACAATGTGACTCAAAATCAGAGAGTGCTTCAGACTGAATGATATTAACCTGTGCTTTCATGTTTGACCTTTATAGATGTTCACCTAGAATTGTGTGATGTCAAAGAACAACTACAAAAACAGTAGTCACCGCTGTGTTCTCACAACTTGTTTTTAAAAGGTCAGCCAATGCCGCATGCAGCCACTAAAACTTTAAATCATTGACGACCATTGTGGTTAATCAAGTCAAGTCATATTTATTTGTATAGCACTTTATACAACACACATCGGTTCAAAGCAGCTTAACAGAAAATCATGCTTTAACAGAAAACTAAACTGTAAAATCTTTAAAGTCTTAGAGTTGTCATTGCGTAATTTGATTAAATATTATTGTAAATTGTGCATAAAAATAAATAATTAAATAATAATTGTATTTAGTAGGGGTGTGCCACGAAGCTATTGTCTGTATTTGTATCTATATCTGTTCATATGATGAAATTATCTGTATCTGACTCTGTATTCTAATAGAACTGGGTGTGGGTGGAGCTTAAACTGGAAGTGCGTCAAAACTAAATAAAATGCCCATTTTTAAATTTCACTCTTACATTTATAGTTTTTATTAATAACATAAGCCTTGTATATGCCTTTTCATAAAAATAGCCTAATAATAATATTAATAATTAATATTATTATACAATTATTTAAAAAAATATATTTCTCCTGGTATTTCTGATATTAATATCTGCATGAAACCTAATTTTTGTTTGTCTCTGCATGTATAACAACATTATTCTGAAGGCAGGAGATGTCAAGCAAAATGTGAAATGTCAAGCACACATGTTGCAGTCAATAATAAATACAAATTAAATCATTATAGCCTACAAACAGGTGAAAGTCCCGTAAATCTATCAGACATTTTTATGATATGACACCATTATATAGTTCTGTGGATATAAATGTGGTCAACTTTAAAAGACTGATAGATGGGCTCTGACGTGAAATCATCACTTCAGGTCAGGAATTTAACATCACGCTCAGGTTTATGGAATCACATGTAAATCATGTGATACATTAACAAAGAAATTTCAAGAAGTGGAAAGTGTATATGATGTCATATCTTCATTAATGTTACTTTAAAACTATTGACTGCACAGATGAATACAATCTTTGTAATTTTGATTTTTTGTGTAATTTTGATTTGTGCCTCTTGGATAATCAGTCATACAAATATTTTTTATATTATTCGGATGAATCCTTTATTTTTTTTTAAGTCATTATTCTTGCCTTTGCGAAAAAGGTAGTCGGCTTCAGGCACATCCTTAGTATTTAGAACCCCAGTGAGCAATTTGAAGGCGACAGATGCAAGGAACACAAAACTCCATAAGATGTTGGTTAATGGAGAAAAATAACCTTGGGAGAAACCAGGATCACTGTGGGCGCCAGTTCCCCTCTGGCTAAATAGCATGAATATAATGCCAATATTATTTATGTGCAGTGCAAATCATGGTTTAAAATGAGTAAACTACGTAAGTGTTAAGGGTCAGTGTTTAAACAAATATTTTGTATGAACTGTAAGATTAATGACTAATATCTTTGAAGTTCATTCTGGATTATCTGCAGAAGTTCACATAGATGCATTGTCCTTTGTTAGTTGGCTGATGAAGGCTTTTGTTTGCAATGAATTGAAAGTATTTGTATTCCATTTCAAGAGTGTATTCCAACATTAGACCAAGGTGATGCAGGCAGAGATCAGTGAGGTGCATCACAGTTCAACCGGCAGGTCATTTGGGTGAGGTATATCCAAAGTCCAAGGTTTAGGCAAGCGATGCTTGATGTTAGCTTGATGTTTTTTCTAGTCTCTAAACTAAAAATATTAATGTTGTCTTAGGGAAAAAATGGACAAAGAAGATGATACCCTTTGGGTTTCTTATGTCTTATTTGGCCTTTGTGGGCACCTTCCAAGACAGCAGCCAGATAGCAAATACTTGTTTGCCATATATATGCGAGTAAAAAGCAAAATAATTTGGGTTTAATCTTCCCCTTCATGCCTTGCTCTTGTTACAAATCAATGCTATTACAAGCTGATGTCTGGCAGGCTAAAATAAGTACATCCAACCTCAAGATATTCTTTCAGGAATCTTTTGAAGACTGAACATCATTAACTTGTGCTAACATCAAATGGACTAAGTTAATTAATATATATGGTTTATTCCTTACTTGAATACCTGGCAAAGCAAGATAAAGCACATGAGTATTTCTATAATGATTGATTTAATTTTCTGTGTGTTATGTTTCTTACCATGAAGAAAGCTATCCTTTAGTATTCCCATTTATCTCAGTTAGTGCATTTATATGTTAGCTTTCATTTGAACCTTTTTTAATGCCATATAAAAGCTTTGTAAGCCAATGTACAATAACATTATCTAAGTAGGTCCATTAGTCTTACTCTAAAATTGGACAAAAATACCTAGATAAAGCAATTGTAGCTCAACTTCTTCCAGCATGTATATTGTACACCTTAATCGGATCGCATTGTGTCATGTATACTTGGACAAACAAATAAAGACTGTACCTTAATTATGCAAAAATACACTTTAGCTTGTTTATAACTGTGCATGTAATGGGGCAGTTGCTCGGCTGGTGCATGACCCCTGGAAGTACGTAATTTTGTTTTTTTTATGCATATAGTTTTTTTTCACCTGAGCCAAAAAGCCATATGTCTAATTACTCTGGAGCTACAGGAATGATGGCACTACAAGTCCCAAGTCCTTCTCTAGCAACTAGCCTTAACTGTGAAGTCAGGGCTATACTGGGAATTGAAATCAGCCCGGGATTTTACATTACATTTCTGCATAATGCGCCGGCTCATTTTGGCTTATCGTGGCCCATTCCCTGACCCACTAGCCCGATTGGTCCTCCCACTGGCCAGTCCAATTTTTAGAGCCCTCCAAAACAACCAGTTTGTGATTTTTATCTTGTCAGAAAACACGGCTTCTTTTGAACTACCATTAGTGGAGAAAGATGATTTTTGCCCCCAGATGGTGTTGTAACAGTCTACCAGCAGGAGCTAACTGGTCTGTGCTAACCAATCAATCCTTTGACTCCTAGATCCTGACATGCATTGTGTAGTGCTTTGGAAAATTCTCAAATTCTGTAAGCCTTTTTCACTAAATTATTCTCAATTAATGAAAATGGCTCATTTGCCCCTTTTAAATATTTGATGCATTGTATCAAAGGGCTGCAGAGAGCTAATGTTGATGTAAGGGCAGAGTGGATAGTCGCTTAGATATTTGGAATAACAAATAAATAAATTGATGTTATTGTTGGATATAATGTCACATACCTGCCAAAATAGTCTTTCGTTTTTTCCCATTCTCCTCCAGTATAATGGATGAGATGAGAGGAAAAGATTGCTTGATTACATACTGAAGTGGTTCACTTTGTTCTCTAATCTAGAGCGCCATTTATTGATTTACATTTTTTTTCTCTCCCCGATTCTTTCAAACACAGCTGTTCAAGATATAATATGAACTAACAGAAACATCCTGCAGGCAGAAAGTGTTGTTTATTCTACTTGGGGTAAGCTCTCGGCTGAATCCCAAACACGCTCACAATGGCTCACTGTAATGGGGCATTTAGTAAGATCATTTTAGTACTTCCAATGGTGACTTTTTTTCTTTAAAATAAAGATTACACAGTCAGTGAAGCAGGGCTGGTAAAAAGATAAAGGCCACTACAGAAATAGATGAGCTGCTTGACAGTTTGACCATCCCCTGACAAATGACAATCTAAGAATTCTGCTGCAGGGTTCTGAAAAGGGGGTATTGTTAAAAGTAGACGAGCTCATTATTCTTTCTCTCAATCTCACAGGCCTCTTATGACCTCTATGTTGTTCTTTTTTAGCTTTAGTTCTCAGAGGGAGATAGATGAAGGCATGTGTGCAGATGTGCTTGCAACAATTGTATTATGGATAAATATAGCACTTTCTGTATATACCTAGTATCAAAAGTAAAGTATCAAAGTAAAGTTCTGAGCAGGGCTGACGGAGGACATTAACCATCTAATATGTCAAATCTGTGTTAAGAATGAATTGCAGCTTGTCAAACGTCAGATACATCAAGATGCAACACTTTAACTTTCGATCACATTAATGAGACACTTCTGAATTTGTACTATTTAAAGCATTTAAATTAGTAGGCCTACACACAAATTTGCAAGGATACATTCAAAAGTGTCAGTTTGACATGAGATAATGTATGCGCAAACGATCAAGAGCATATGAGAAACGTTTAAAATTATGCATTTCATTGCATCTAACCCAAATTCGAAAGTCAACCACAGTGCCTTTTAAAGTAACATCAAATCTTCTTACTACTTTTTCAGTGAAAGCTGCTTGTTAGTTGTTTTGCTTGACAGACACATTCATGCACATCTGATCATTAGCTAAAGAGAATGAAGGGAAAATAAAAGAAGAGGAACAGAACAAGTGAAGATTTATGTCAGTAGGCAGCAACTAAAATCACAAAGGTGGCACACTATGGGGGTATAAGGGATGCTAACAATCCTGGTACTTCTAAAAAAAACTGAAAATGTAGCATTGCATGCATGTCAAGTCATATTCAGATGCTTCAGATTTATATACCGAATTTCTATGAAATAATGGTGTGTTCAGATTAAAGTTGTGTATTATATGAAAAATGCTGATTTGTGTTGGGGAAGCTACTTTGAAACTGTAACCTGTAAGCTACTACAGCCAAGCTGCCCTTATGAAAATGTGCCATCAATTAAACTTGAAAGCTGCCTCATAAACTGTATATAACTAAGTCAAAAACATAGTGATGAACAGCAGCATTTGACTAAATACTGTGGTATTTTGTTAAAGTAGTGCAATTGTCATTATATTATTATTATTATTTTATGGCAAATAGGAATCCATATCATGGATTTGAAATAATTTATGAAAAATACATGACCCTACCAAACATAACTCATGAATTAACTTTTAATGTAATGCTTCCCTGAACTTCTATGTAGTTTTGATTACTAAACTACTGCAGTGAAGTCATAGATCATTTTACTGAATACGCAGACCATGGCTTATCTCTCTGTAACTGATTCCACCTGTGCATTTTATAGAGTCTCAGGAAGATGTTCTCAAATGTTATCTATACGCAGTGGAAGATGAGCAAGCAGCACTTTCCACTAAATGTATTTCTCCACATTTATTTCTCCACAGTAGCAGTTGAATATGTAGCTGCATTTCCTATTTATTTTGTTTTATTAGTATTATTTATTTATTTACTTCAAAAAGATCAAGTAAAGAGTCGTACTGACATGTCTTTTCAATTCTTATGGGCAATTCTGAAAAATATGCAGACAAGCCCAGACTTGTGATTGCAAGCTTTGATGGGGGATATCTGTCATAAGATTTACATACTACAATACATTGGATTTGAAATCTCAACCTTTATTAGGATTGGCGTCTTGCTTTGTGAGCTTGAGATTGGCTTGAGTAAGGTGTAAATTGATTTTCATCTCAACATCAAACATGTTTATTTGCTAGTTAAGACTGTGACAGGTGCACTGAAAATCTCTCTCAGGACCTTCCCAAAATTGTGCACCATTTGGACTTCAAGTCTGCATGGAAATAAAATGTACCCTATTTATTTTCTTAATGCATTTTAGTGGTTTTATTGTGAAGTTATTTTTATTTATTTAGATATGTGCATTTATGACATATTGATTAAAGAATACTGTGGATATAGATAATAGTCTACCGGTTTCCTACAGCATCTTCATCTTCAAGGCCTGTAGTTCTAGGAATGATTTGCACTTGTCGCACCAAACTAGGTTAATCTCTTGGAGACAGAATGTGTCTCCTTTCTAAGCAGTATGAATGGCTGCATGGTCCCATGGTGTATATACTTGAGTGCTATTGTTTATCCTTCCCAAAAAATATCATCTTTACTTGAAAAATAAAGCATAGTGCAAATAAACAAGGAAGGCCGAGCTTCCACAAAACAGAGAACAAGACACACAAGGGTCAACAAGGGTATAAGGAAAACACTTAGCTAGAGAACCGGTCACTGGCGGCACAGGGTACATAGGCTCACGACTGAACCCAAAGGCAGGGAACAAACAGACGTATAAAGACCTAGACACAGGTGAAGGGAATGAAGGGAATGCTTAACGAGCAGAGAGTTGAACAGGGTCAGGGGCGTTGGTGCCATCTGCAGGAGTGGAGAGAACATGGTATGGAAGGCTCAAGGAAAGCACCCCCTGCTGGTCTGGAAGGGAACAGCAACCCAAAGGGGAGATCCTTAACACAATGTGAAAAAATATGTCTTTAAACAGTTGTTGGATAAATTACAAACACAAAGTATATGTCTTAAACAACTTACCAAAACTTCAGATTGCAAATATGAAATCTGTGGAGTGGTTAAAAAAATTTGCTTTAGTGACTTCAACCTAAGTGTATGTAAATTTCTGACTTAAAATGTGAATTAAATGGGTTTGGAACATGAGGGTGAGTCAGAATTGTCATTTTTGGATGAACTACTTAAAAATATGTTCTGTTTGCCTTTGTTAACAAATCCATGAGTTACACCTTCTCCTGATTCTTTTTCTCAGTTTCTCAGTAGGCCTTGTTGTCATGTTATATGTGATAGCAAATGCAGCTTTAGCTGACAGTGGGTGACAGGTGCCCCTTTCCCCCAAGTGTTTGACAGAATCAAACTGAGGGACCATCCATCAGATTGGCACATCTGTAGAGAGTGGATAGACAAAGACATACTGTAGCAGTGTGGAAAGGTTCCTCTTCCAAGCCATGGAATGCAAGATGACACAAAAATGTTCCAAAAGCAAATGTGCTCTGTCAGTGAAAGATGTCAGACCCTGTTTCAATATAACATCCTATTTAACTTGAATTCCATAAATGTATTTTTTCATAAGAATTTATTTACCAATGCAATATGATGAAGAATAAACCAGATCACATGACAGACGTCTACACAGAACATTTGTCTTTTTGTAGTAAGATGACATGCATATTTCTAAACAAATGTGTTTCATAAACATAGGGCTAGGTTTGGGTAGGATGTCTCATAAGTCAGACACATTTGTCTCAAGTGGTGTTCTATACAATAATGCTATACAATGTGTTTCTGTATACTGACAGAAAGATGAATGTGATAAACTTATTAGCACTGGCTTCCAACCATTCTGATATTGTAGCAAAATTGAACTAGAATGTTAAGATTCAAGATATTTAAGCATGTTTCTTCCAAAGTTAGTGGTTGCCAAGGAGACAAAAAATGGCAATGAAGAGCATCCTTGAGATGAATATGAGTTATGATGTGATGTGTGAAGAAAACAAATCACTTATGAACAGAATATTAAATATAAAATATTTATTTTTATTTTTGCATTTAGGATACATAAAATGCCATCTATTATTTTAGCCTTAACATAATTTAATAAAAAAAATAAATGTAAATGTAAAGTCTACCATACACTGTATCAAACAAAATACATAATTGGAGATGTTTTACATTTTTTAATTAACTAGCAAAATAAACTAGTGAGTGTGTACAGACTGCATGTTCTAGTGCATGTAAAAATTACCATGTTTTTTACCTTCTATAAAACACCCGGTAAAAATAACCCTAGGTAATACTTATCCCATGCAGACTGATATAAGGGTTTTTATTGAATTACTGAATATTCTGTGAGAAAGGAGTATATTTTTCACAGTATGTTTATGTTGTTAGCACGGAGGCTCTCGTGGATGCCTTTTTTTTACTCAAAGTTCATTGTGTGGCACTATCATGAGATGCAGACCCTGAAGATGCAGTATGTAAACATCAAGGAAACACAAACCACTTATCAAAGGATTTAGGCTTGTGGAAACTGTCTGTACTATTTATTCTGTTGTAGCTAGCCTAGCCCAGCATATGTATCTCCTATAAATAAATGACCCATAATGCTTATATTTAATAAACTAACTTCTGCTAAACTAATCAGCTAAATAAATACTGTGATAAAAAAGATTGACATGCTACTTTAGATTCTACATCAATGTCTAAAAGACATTGCTGCTTCACAAATCATTTAATATTCATGAGCTTTGTACAATCGCTGAAACTTTTCTCAACTTTCATGCACTGTTACTGTTCTGTGGGAAACCGCTAAAGAGTCGTGATGGCAAACACAATAACTGGTGTAATGACGGTATTCCGTGATTTTGTTGCATGTTCAGAAGACGAAAGACAAAAAGAGCTGATTTTCTTGGTGACATTTACACAGAAGAGCTGCTCCATTGATAAGCAGCTAAAGGCTATTGTGTGTATGTCACAAATAATAGTCGTCCAATCATTATTGACACCACAAATAGGCAAATAAGAACATTTGTACAGTGAGGAACATTTGTACAGTGAGAAACATTGGAACATGAATACCCAGGATTAATTATTAACCCAGGGTAAAGTATGAACAGTGTGGGACATGAAACCGCATAACCCAGGGTTCTATTAACCCAGGGTTCTATTTACCCAGGGTTTAGAATGGCCCGTGCTTAACGATTTCAAGTGTGAAAAGCACTTCAGATTCATAGTGATGTCTGATCTGACCATGCAGGAACAGAGGTAGGGAAAAGATAAGTGTCAAAGTCGGTTGAGGAGGCCAGGTGGTTTTCTAATATTAGGTCAGCCTACTTAACACATGGTTTTTGTAGATCTCTGAGGGGAAAACTGCTTCAAAGAGTAAAGCAGTCCTCAGTTAGATGGTGTAGGGCCTTTCTCAGGAGAAACCTAAAAGGATTAGTTCATGGTAGAAGCGAAAGGCTTTTCTACCAATGGGTCTGGGTTGCCGGTAGTTTCCTTCAACTGGCAAGTAACTGATTCAGCTTACAAAGTTATAATCATCAACAGGAATACATTTTCAGTGATGACTTCAGTTATTCTAGTACTTTCATCTAGAAAAACAACAACTTACAACTTAAATATCAGCACTTTAAAGAGAAGTTCCTCCAACAAAAACTCAGGCAAACAACTTTAAACACACTCATCATGGCAGCACTCTGCTCAAATTGTATGCTGTTGTACAAATATTGTCAACAAAATTGCTGTCACACTGTGAGTATGTTACTGCATCAAACAAACCTTCTGGAAAAAACACTCTCTAACCTGAAAAGAATGAATCATAGCACTTTCTTGCCCAGGGCTCTGCGTTTTCAGAGCAACGAGAGGTAAAATGATCAGGGGGAGGGATGTGCTCTCGCTTCAGCCTGACTAACTGGCATTGCAGTTTTGTCCTTTTTGTGCTGATTGCCCCTGAAGGGTCCTGCTTGCATTTTGATGGATGCTTTGTTTCAGCATATGGCTTTTTCACTATCTAGGCCTTGATCGGACCTAGTTTTCTGTGCCTCCTGCTTTATTCTCTATCTCTGGTTTGTCAGAGAACCCATGAATACATCTTTACTTTCTCATGAGCAAAAGGAACAATACAGTTTTCTTATGAAAACCAAACTCACTCAGCCCCAATGCTCTCGTGTTAGACTCCATGGACTACCATCAAAGGCTTGTGATGAATAATCAGAGAAAGTTACAGCAGTGAGGTGCATCCAAGGTATGAAAAACACAGTCCTCTACTTGATAGAATATAGATGAGAGAGTGAAAGCTGATTTGACCCTTACACTGTGTCTTAAAGGAACAGTTCACACAAAAATGAAATGAATTTGCGCTCTCTCATGTTGTTGCAAACCTGTATGACTTTCTTTTTTCTCCACAGGGTTTATTTGCCATATAATGCACGACAAGACAAAATCCAAGCACTAAACAACAAAACAAAACACACACACACACAAAAACCCACTGTAAAAGTAATTGATTTGACTTGTGCATTATATTCAAAGTCTTCTGAAGCTGATATGATCACGTTGTGTGATGAACAGAACAACATTAACAACATAAAACTCTCTCATCGCATCTCAGGAACAAATGTAATTACGTCATGTCGCAAGAACCAATGAAATTGAATGTTATTGACCTAAGCATCATATTTAATATTGTAATATTTTTATTTGATTTGAGAGTGAATAATAAATTAAATTCCATTGACAGACTGGAGTCATTATTCACTTACATTATTTAGCAAATATACCCTTGCGAAGAATAAATAATATTGTATATAATGACAGAATATTTATTTTTGGTCAGAATTTGGACCAGTTAGATTTCACAGTGGGAGGGGCTGCCCAGCATGATGCCATATGAATTCATTAAAAAACAATCAACAAACCTGCCCGTTGTTGTGGTTGAGCATGGTTAGGACATGGTGTTACCTGAGAGCAGGGCTGGACTGGGAAGAGAAATCTGTCATTTGATGCATATCGCTGCTCTGTTATGTGGTCCGTTATGCGTAACACGGCGGCTCATTTTATCTTATCGCTGCCCATTCGGCCCATTTCGCAGCCAACCCATCAGTCCACTCGGTTCTAAGGATGGCCAAACCGCCCCTGATCGGCCCCAAAGTGCATCAGACCCACTGGGAAAATGCCTGGTATGCCAGACTACCAATACAGCCCTGCCTGAGAGGTATTACAAATTTATAGATGGACTCTTATGGGAAGTGAAGTAGCTACAATAGCTGCAATCTGATGCTCATTAATGTGGCAGATGGTGTAGCCCACAGGGTTACCTATGACTATACTTCTCATTTAAATTGGTGGTGCCTGCCTCCAACTTGAATGACTCAACACTTGTGTGTGGTATTTAAATGTTCCTTACAGGAAAAACAGACATATGTTCCCAAATACAATATTGGCCACACTGTCCAGGCAGAGGGGCGGGTAGGGGTTGTAGTCAGTCTTACTTTAACACAATCTTCGTGCCCGAGTTAACTGAAATCCTTTAAGCTAACAGGGAAAATACTATGTGCAATACACTTGCAATTACTTTATACTCTGAAAAATCTCATATAACACAATTACTCATTTGTATGAACACTTACGCTCACCTAAAGGATTATTAGGAACATCATACTAATACTGTGTTTGATGTGCGTGAAAATCCCAGTAACTGAGCAGATTGTGAAATACTCAGACCGGCCCGTCTGGCACCAACAACCATGCCACGCTCAAAATTGCTTAAATCACCTTTCTTTCCCATTCTGACATTCAGTTTGGAGTTCAGGAGATTGTCTTGACCAGCACAAAACCCCTAAATGCATTGAAGCAACTGCCATGTGATTGGTTGATTAGATAATTGCATTAATGAGAAATTGAACAGGTGTTCCTAATAATCCTTTAGGTGAGTGTATATGGTGACCCTTCAATCAGTGAACAGATTTACACAAATTATATCTTTCCCACTCTAAGACACTCCTAAAATGTACACCTTTAGAGGTGATGTGTAATCTTATTAATATTAAAATCAGTTTCTTTCCCCAGCTTCTAATTATGTTAATAATATATTTGGTGGCCAAGGCCATAGCTAATGGGGAGAAAGGTGGTACCCATTCTAGGGGCCCACAGGTCCAGGAGGGCCCCACAACAAATTCTAAACTGTATTTTTTTAATAGGAAATGGGCCCTGAGCAATGCACTGTCAGGGGGCCCAGAATACCTTGCTACGGCCCTGTTGGTGACACTAGTGGCGCAGAAATTTCACACTTCACCTTTAAAGTGTCTCACTAGGGAAATCACAAAAAATAACCTCGAGATTTATTGCGAGTTCCTGAAAATTTACTTTGAAGCTCCTATCTAATAAAACCAACACAGCATGTTGGTGTGCTTGTTGAAGTGTGGGAGCAGCCTAGAGGAAGGAAACAAATAACACTGAGGGTATTCTCAGGAAAAGTATATCAAACGCTAGGTTGGCCAAAAAAAACCTGTGTTTATTCACTCAGACAGTTCCTTATTGCTCTTTATCAAATGCGCAAGGAGCAGACAACAACAACCCAATGGCCGTCAAAATTGCAATCACAGAGAGTGCAACGACTGTTGTTTTAAGCCTTTTTATCAATGCAAATAGTCTTAAAACAAAAATATGATTGTGCACGACAAACACTCACTAGAAGAAATGTTTCCTCAATGATAACAGGGTTATATTTTTTGGGTTCTATGATCAGTTCACAATTTTAAGGTCATCAGAGATTAAGAGCCTACAGAGGGTCATGATAGGCTGGTTAGCTTTAGCAGTTAGCCCCTGCTGGTAGATGCCTTAACTACATTATTATTTGTGTGATTTATTTATTTTCAAACCACTTGAGCACAAGTCACACCCTTATTGTAAACTACCATCAGGCTTATCTTACCTTTGGTCGGTATCGGATCCATTCACAATCTTTCTGGTATCTGAACCATTCACAGGTGACAGCATAACTAAGATGACCAATGATAACATTCCTGAGGGTTTAGTCATGATTGCAGGTGGTCGTTTGCGCTCAAGAGATTTGGGGGGAAAAAAACATCACGTGGGAAATGGGAAAATGCATGTTTCTCCATTGTCAACCATTCAAAAGTAGCCATCCATTTTGATAATTATAAATCAGATAAACTGTATTGTATTCTTGTTATGTGTATAAATGTATCATATGCCTCTAGGCCAGTGAAAATAAATGTTCAGCACATGAAGAATTCAGCTTTCATTACATACTGAGCAAGAGTTGATGATGAGTAGATTTAAAGCTACTTTTGTATTTTACTGATGTTATTATCCATTTAACATTTTTATATTTGGGGTTAAAAGTTTATCAAAATATGTATTTTCCATATAAACTTATTTGTCTGGTGTGCTGTGTCTGATATCACTATTAAATACTGATCTTCATAATCTTTAAATATGGCTAGTGTTTTAGGATGGCTTGTTTATTGAATTCATAACCTTAGTAGGTATACAGTTAAAATAGAATTATTCACATTAACAAGCTTTTACACATACCACAGTTACAATTATACAACATTAGTATTATGAATGTAACACCTGCCTTTGTGTTCTTCTAGTTTAATTATATCTGAAATTATTCATTATACATTTAATTAACACGGATAACAACTGCTAATGTGTCAAAAATGTTTAAAGCAAATTTTCAAAGCTTTAAGCTTAAATTTTCTGATTAAATGATCAAAAGCCAAAGAGGGTTACAACTACAGTATATCTGCTCTCACTTGCTATAAATTTGTTGGAAGTTTGTTTGTCTGTGACTTCTTTAAATTGGACCAGATGTGTTCAGAATAGGGGAACAAAACAGATACATAGACAAAGTAAGATATGGCAAAATCCCTTGTATTCATTATGTGAATGTTGTGAAAAGAACAAAAATGTTCCTTTTGACTGGGTTTTTAAAACCCCCCAATAAGAACTACATCAAAGACACCGAGCAAGTAAAATGTGTGGGCGAAGTCTTCTTTTCTTCTGCTGATAAGCACATGCTCTATATGTGCTCAGAAACACAGGAAATACGCGAATCATTTTGAAAAACAGAAATATTCTTCCACTTCCCTTCTAAATGGATTTCCAAAGCCATCAAATTCTGACATATTTTAGTTGTATGAAAATGCAGCTCAATTCTAATGTACATTTAATACATGGATCACAAATGAGCAAATATGCACCCAGAAGTGCATTTGTAGCCTGTAGACTTTAAGGTTCAGCGCTGCGGTAATGACTACTGTTGTCATTTCAGCCGCAGGCCAGACATGAAAAAATGGCCATGTAATTTTCTTTTGCAGGCCTTGAGGTAAAATATAATGTGTCATCTGCAATTAAATCATCTAATATTGGATTAGTCAGCAATTGGTTGTTAAAAAAACAAAGAAATACCATATTAATGTCTATTTAGCAATAAAGAAATAGCCTACAACAATAATACAAAACCTGATGACTGTTTTCCATCTTATCATAGTCTGTAGTTTTTTGTTTTTTTCCCCCATAATTATTTGCACATCAGGTCCTGTCGAAAGATTTGGTAAGATCAAGAAGGGTCAGTGGAAGGTTTTCCTATCAGAGATGGGCCCATTTAATTAAACCTAATGTAATTATGTCCTGGCTTTTTGATGATATGCTATGGGGAGGCAATTAAATCCCAAGCACAAATCATGTATTTAACCTTTGAAAGCTGTCGCTTGGACTTGCTTTCGAATTTGTTTCCAAATAAGTCTGCATGTTAGAGCTATTCTAGCCATGCCTCTGGCGGACCCAAAATGAACTCTGAACAGCCGCACACTCCATATCACATGCACATTTGGGCATACATGATTTGTAAGCTTGATATGTGCATTTGGGCGTACTATAACTGTTTATGCATGTGTGTTAATATCTTTTCTCAAGTGACGTACAGTGCGTGTTTATACTTTTTTGCGCATGATAGAATCTGAGAGTGTGGGTGAACAAGGGGAGGGGAAGGGCATAGCAGAGCAAGGCTAACACATCTATTTATGGAACATATTCAGTATCATGCAAGTTACAAATTAAATATTAGCCTTTTATCTGTTAAGTCTCTGTGGGGCTTAAAGATTGTGTGCTTTCAAAGCCATAGCTGATAATCAGTTAATAGCAAAACACCTCAAATCAGTTCGTGTTGCCATGCTTACAGCAGAAGTGTGTAATTTTTTATATTAATATTTATTGTATATTTACAGTATATACAAGCTAATCTATAGCATGATGTTAATTAGCACACAAATTATTTTGACTCATCTCTGTTTTTGTATAATCAACATGTACAATGTTTGGGGAGCAGTGTGTACAGAAGCAGGGTAAAATTTGTTTTTAGTTCGATGTTTATTGTATTTTCGCCTATTGTTCATAAGGGACCATCTGAAACATTCCACACTCTGCTAAAACATTGCTGGTGTACAAGCTTTCATCTATATGACTTACATGAATTGAATCTTAACACATACTGTTATTTAAAACATACATTTCCATATTCTAAAGTTTGTAGTGTTTAAAGTATAACTTACAAATCACTTTTCAATTCAATTCAATTAATTGCTTGGACATGTTGATATGTTTGTGTGGGTGAAATTTTCAAATGGTCTCTTACGTACACTAGACATTGACAGTGAATCTGAATATTTTCAGGCATAATTCTGCAGCTACCAGCATTGATTGTTTCATGTAAAATGTTTTTGGATGTACAGTATAGTTACCAACTATTTAACCTAATTGTGCTAATGATATCTTTGGAGGTTGTTGTCGGCTTTGGAGTTCAAGGGTAGGAGCTACCAAATGGCAGACTATTTTACCACTCTGGAGATACTGGTGGAACTCTAAAGGGATAGTTCAAAATGAAAATTCACCCTCAAACTAAGATTTTGAGAAGAATATCTCAGCTCAGTTGGTCCATACAATGCAAGTGAATGGTGGCCAGAACTTTGAAGGGCAATAAAGCATATAATATTATCTTCATAAGCCATATGATAGATGTGGGCGAGAAACAGATCGATACTTCAGTCTTTTAAAAAAGACTGAAAATGATAGTAAAACAGAAAATGGAGGTTTATAGTAAAAAAGGAATTTTATTAACACATTAAAAATAGCAAATGGTGTTATACTTGTGCAGAGGAGTGCATTTAAGGTATATTGCAGTTGCCCCCCTACAAGCAATAAACAAACCCAGCCTGGCCACACTCAGTTAAACTGCCCTAGAACTGCCACTGAATGTAACAATAATTTTGCTTTTTTTTTCATTAATAAATTAGGGAAGAGTCGAAAAAAAATATTTTGTGGTAATCAACATTTTTCCACAAATGCTGTTGATGGAGCTTACATTGTATTGAACCCAGAGTGCAATTCCGCCTGTGCTAGTGGTGCAAAAGTTACACACTTGAGCATTAAAAGATGTAATGTTGTTACCAAGTTTTTCTATTTTTTCTTTTTAGTTTTGAGTCAGTAGATATGACATGATAATGACTAAACATACAGACTGTATGTTGCCACATTTTTAATCCTCATACTTTGGAGTTAATTACCTGGATAACAATAAAAATCATCAGTCCATAACGACATAATACAGAGCAAACTTTCAGGCTGCTGTCAATTCAAAACCTCATTATTTTAAGCAGCAGGACATATTTAATAATTAGTCACGCAGTCCTACACAGACAAAGTTCAGTGACCTTGGCAATGCAATGAAAATATAATGACATTTTTAACATTGCTTGCCGCTGAGAAAATTAATAATACATTTAAGTAAATTAATACATAGTCTTCTTCCTGTTTAGTGACAGCCAGACTTTTGATTAAATAAATCAAACTTTTTGGCAGTTTAATTATTACACTCTATTTGTCTCCATGCTGATTGAATTGGTTTGTGGTCTGTTCATGAACCTCTAGAGACACAGCATGATTTTCTGAAGAGATCCATTCACGTGAATCGTGCATTGACGATTTCATATGCAGCTCCCCAGTGTGCTTGATGCTTTCGGATAAACAAATGATGAGCATCTTTCCCTCCATAATGACAGCAGAAAATGTGTTAATTAAGATATGAAACAGCAGCAAGCTTTACAAGCTTTATTGATCTACAGCTAAACCTGGATGCAATCTGTGAGCTGGACTCCTCCCCTATTAGTTACCAGCTTCTCTTCAGTCTGTGGTGATGATGACATCATGATGTCCTGCTGGTTTTGTTGTGGAAATGTGAGAAATTGAGAAATCTGGTGATACTGTTTGAATTGTAAAGGATCTGGCCCTGTACATCTTGGTTTATTTCACATGCATTTCACTACAGTTTATGTTGTGAACACCCAAACACCACACCTATATGTGCTTATCGTGCATTTAACTTCAAATCCACTGGCATTGTTAATACGTTTGTTACCCCTAAATTCTTTTCTGGGACTTTTCTCCCACTGATCTGGGAATGTTTTCCACTAGATCAAATTTTTTAGACTTTTAACACATTACAAGTCATCTCATATGTCAATATAGAACACTGTATTCCTTGCAACACTCACAGACAACAAGAAAGAAAAAAACAGTAACAAATCTGCTGGTTGCTGGGAGATGATCCTATTCAGACACAAGAGTACAGTGAGGTCAGGAACTGATGGGCAATTGGGCCTGGCTCGTGGTCAGTTTTACAATTCATCCCAAAGGTGTTTAATGGGGTTCAGGTCTAGGTTTTGTGCAGGCTAGTATTCGATTTTAGACTATTAAAAAATGTGTTCCAATTGTTTGACCTTTTACAGGTCAAATTTGACTCATATTTGAGTTGGCCTTTTACCTTTGGCCTTTCAGCATGATATACAGCTTTAAATTGTTGTTTTGGAAATCTTTAAAACAAATATGCAGTTTCATCGAACAATAAGGTGTCATAAATAGACTAAACCAATGTAAAACCATTTCTATACAGACGTTTAGTGCACAAGGGCATCATCATGCTGGAACATGACAGGGCCCTCCCCAAACTTTTGCTACAATAGTGGAAGCACAAAATTAGCTAGAATGTCATTGTCTGCTGTAGCATTAAGATTTGTCTGTGGTGGGGCCTGGGTAGCTCAGTGAGTTAAGACGCTGACTACCACCCCTGGAGTTCGTGAGTTCGAATCCCAGGGCGTGCTGAGTGACTCCAGCCAGGTCTCCTAAGCAACCAAATTGGCCCGGTTGCTAGGGAGCGTAGAGTCACATGGAGTAACCTCCTCGTGGTCGCCATAATGAGGTTTGCGCTCGGTGGGGTGCTTTGTGAGTTGTGCGTGGATGCCACTGTGGATTGTGTGAAGCCTCCACATCGGCTGTCTCTGCGGTAACGTGCTCAACGAGCCATGTGATAAGATGCACGGGTTGATGGTCTCAGACATGGAGGAAACAGA
This sequence comes from Xyrauchen texanus, assembly GCF_025860055.1. Taxonomy (NCBI): domain Eukaryota; kingdom Metazoa; phylum Chordata; class Actinopteri; order Cypriniformes; family Catostomidae; genus Xyrauchen; species Xyrauchen texanus. The sequence goes on along the minus strand of NC_068296.1, from coordinate 12,019,078 downwards.
TTTGTCCTCCGCCACCAGGACTGACTCTCCACTACACCACCATGAGGGCTTAGAGTGCATTGGGAATTGGGCATTCCAAATTGGGGAGAACAAGGGGAGAAAATCATGTTATAGATGGCTCAACCTATACTCTCAAAATGCTTTATCCCAACATTTTCTAAATATACTAATATTAGTACCAAATCTGGATAAATCTTTTTTTTTTTTCTCCATATACACCTGATTCAGCTCATCAGAGTCCAGAGGAACATCTGTTTAATAAAATCATGTATGGAGGATCAGGCTTGAATCCAATATTAACAGTGCGGAAGCCAGACGGAGGAGGATTTGGCAACCCTCGCTTTCACGACAAATTGTTCTAAAAGAGTTATAATGTCGATAGTTAAGTAATACCTGGTAAATAAAGAAGAAAGTAATTTAAATCTGAAAGGTTCTACTGCTGTGATGCAGAGATGGACTGAAAGCAAACAGATCCATACATTCACAGACAGACAAGCATCAATAATGTGCTTCACACTGTTATATCTTAATTTCTGTAGTTTCTTGGATGAAAAGACAACATCTGTCCCTTTCTGGCAGCATGACACCTGCTCTTCCTGTGCCAATGGAGCACCTGCACATGCTCAGTCAACACCTGGCTCAGATGTATCCTACCAATGGGAACTGACACCTGTCACTGCATGATTGCTAATGCACGGAGCACTATGAACCTATTAGACATAATACAGATGTGATCTCTTAACTGGACTGCACAGTCGATGATTTTACAGTGTAATTTTAATTGCACAGAAAATAATACATGAAGCTTTCTTTGCTGTGCAGCCCAGTCCAATTCCACATCCAGACATGTCCGTTCAAAACAGATGGCTGTTGCATGTTGTGTATTAGAGGATAGTCTGAAACCGGCAGCCGTTTTGCAAGTTCAAATAAATATGCACACATGCTCGGGAAATGTTTTACGATAGGTAATTGCAGGCCTCTATCCAGTGGCAGTACCTAACAAGCAGTCATTAGTCCATTACGTGAACAGTTAGAAGCTGTGCTTGCCAATATAAAGTAAGTTTCCCTGTGAGTTAAAATACTTGCAACTCCAATTACTCCGACAAAAAGTTGTGCAAGTTATTTCAGATACAGCACACAAGCTCTGTTACAGCAAAACTAATGATCTAAATTGAACAATAGCTGCACAATGCTTTATAGAGTTGATGAGTTAATCTATATCTGTTAAAAGCTATTTGTTATGATCATCGAAAACACGTTGGAGAAAACAGTCTGGATAAAGCCCATGTATAATGTTAAATGTAAAGTTTTTTAAGTCATCTCTTGTTCTAGACATAATTGGCTAACCAGTCAACTTGTTTCAAGAAGCTAACTAATGGCTGTCAAGAAGGCAAGCAAAAATATGTATATATACAAAACTTATCAGTTGGGGGTGGTAAACTTACAAGGGAAGTTTATCAAGGGATAATTCTAAGGCACAACACATTTGATATTTTTGTCCTTATTAGCAGAGTTGGACCTAGTAGGCATCACTATGCTCTTCGGTCTAAGCGTTATAGCATCTAAGATTTTTTTTTTGTCTACAGGAAATAGCGCAACTGTCAAAAGCATCTGTCTAGTGCATGTTTACATACCAAAATTATTTAAAAATAGCAATGATGGTTGCAAAAACACGTTCAATATAAACAACTCCTTTTTGTACCGTGAGACTGCCCATTCAAACATGATGCCAATAAAACCAGAAGGGTTAAAAATACACAACGTCAAGCCATGTGCGTTATTTTACTGAATGCATAGCTAAAAAGCTTACATAAATTGCTTTATCCAGTTTTACATAGCTGTAATTTGCCTCTTTACAGTGTTAGGATGGTAGCCGACTGTGTATTTCCTGATGCAAATTTTGATGCCCTTGCCAACACATTTGGAATAATTGCCAATAAATCAACTCCCATCTGTCTAATTTGGTCTCTGTGGCTCAGGCCTTTTCTCCAGATCTGTCCGTCTGTCATCAAGATGCCAAGGGATTCACTAAGGCAGGAGAACAAATGAGTGGACTGTTCATTCGAAAAGGGATGTCATTAAATATTTTCCCCATATTGGTTCAAACAGAGTTAATTTGCATGACCCAGAATATTCTGAGGCAACAATGAACATAATCTTGTCTGAATAATGACATTGAAGATTTTTGTAAGCGCTGCTGGAGTTCTTGTTCAGTACGTTCTAATACCAATATTACATGATTTGGTTCTTGAGTAGTCTCACCTGGAAACCACCATATAATCTTGTACCAGGATTATTGTAGTTTCATATTTTGTTATGTAGTTTATATTTCTGTTTTATTTTCACTTTGTTCTTTTTTTGTTTCCTTTTGGTTTTAGTTTTTCAGTATATTTAGTTTGTATTCTACTTTTAGTATTTAAGGGCTAACAAAGTTAAAGTTTTAAAGGAATATTTTACCCAAAAATGTACATTTTGTCATAATTTACTCATTCCAGTTCGCTATGACTTTTGTTCTTTTGAAGAACAAAAAAGGATATATTTTAAAGAATGTCATACTCGTTGATTTCCATACAAGAGCAGTTGATGGCGACTCACTGTAAAGCTTAAAAAATGCACCAAAACGTGTCATAAATTAGTCCATGTGAGTCTTCTGAAGACATACAATCACTTTGTATGATGAACAGAGTGCAATTTAAGTTCCCCGTCTGTCGCTCACTTCGACCTTGTGTCGAAGAAGTGACACTAGGGGTCTCTCTTGAGAAAAGGCCTATGAGAAATTGGCAGACAGAATTTGCATGTTCCACCCCTGGACATACGGGTACAAAGGGAGGGAAATGCTTCTGTCCATTCAGAAATTTTCTTCGGAGCTGACCGGTTGTGTGATCAGCGAGCTGCTATTCACAAGGCTGTTCAATTCATCTCTATGAGCGTATTCTGTTGGATACACTCGCACATCAGCGGCTTTCTCCTTCTCTGCACAGCAGTGCAGCTTTGCCCTTGGGTGCTTTGACAGCGCTTTTAAAAGAGAATGTTTTCCTAAAAGAGTTCATTTCTCTCCACTTCAGACGGTCATAAGAGCTGCCTCATGTGCCAAGGTCTGCGATCACACACAGGCAGCGTTTTATGAACAACGTGAGCATAGCCTCCATCATACGGGATTGGGGTCGGCGAGGCTGGCGATGAAGGCGATTTGGGGCATACAGCGGGCTCGGTTTCGCCGGGTAAATCCCCACTAACCACCCGCTCCCCAGCACACTCATTTTACTTCCGTCAGGGCTCAAGGTGAGAGCAGTTCGCCTCACGGCCAGTCTGTTTACTCCCTCAGACCCCGCGAGCTGGATGTTGATTTCACCGCTGCATTGGAGAGCGTCACAGCGGCGTCTGATGCTGATGACTTGACTGGGCTGCAACCTCCAGGTCTGTTCGTCCAGTGTGAGCCTGACGTGCAGATGTCCGCTATGCTTGCCCGGACCGCCGTAAGCGTGGGGTCCACCAGGCCAAGGCACTTGAAGATCGGCACTTGGGTAGTCCTGTTCCTGATGTGCTGCAGGAACTGCGCTCAATGACCGATCGTGCCCCCCGGGGCATCGATGGTCACAGTGCCGACATTCGGACGGGCGATGGCCACCCTGTGTTCCAGGAGCGTCATCTATCGAGATACGGGAGGTAGACAAAGCACGCTTTCTCAAACGCCCCCGTCTCCCATTTCAGTCTATTAGGCACCATTGACTACTTTGCCCAGCAGTCCTCAGCAGTGAAGAAACAGAGGTCCCCCTGCAGCTTCCAAACGTCAGGCAGCTCCGCTTCAACCTGGGCCCTTACATCATCGTACCTAAGAAAGGCGGTGGCCTACGACCGATCTTGGACTTGTGAGTTTTAAACCGGGCCTTGAACAAACTCCCATTCAAAATGCTCACACAAAGACACATCTTAACTTGGGTCCGGCATCAAGCTTGGTTTGCAGCGGTAGACCTGAAGGACACGTACTTCCACGTCTCCATCTTGCCTCTACACCGACACTCTCTATGGTTCACTTTCGACGGCCAGGCGTATCAGTACAAGGTCCTCCCCTTCGGCGTGTCCCTGTCCCCTCGCGTCCTCACGAGGGTCGCAGAGGCAGCCCTTGCCCCGCCAGAGTAATTGGCCATTCGCAAATTCAACTACCTCGACAACTGGCTCATCCTTGCCCACTCCCGAGAGTTACTATGCGCCCACAGGGACTAGCTCAGGCACCTTAGCCGCCTAGGGCTTCAGGTCAACTGGGAAAAGAGCAAGCTCGGAGCATCTCTTTTCTCGGCATGGAGTTAGACTCAATCTCAATGATAGCGTGCTTCACTAACAAGTGCACGCAGTCAGTGCTGAAATGCCTCGCCTTGTTCAAGCCAGGCACGGCGTTTCCTCTAAAACATTTCCATAGGCGGTTGCGCCGCTGGGGTTGATGCATATGAGACCGCTTCAGCACTGGCTCCAGACTCGAGTTTTTCTTCACTGTATAAACTGCACATTGCCACGCAGCTGAAGTTTCACTTAGTGCCCTCTGGAGTAAACAGGTGGTACTACAAGCTTGCATGTTTCGGGGGCATTGCGATTATTGGCGTAAATTTTTTTAACTCGTTATTTTTTGTCAAATTAATCGCACTGAATTAACACGTTATATCGACAGCCCTAATATATATATATATATATATATATATATATATATATATATATATATATATATATATGACTGATGATCAACAAGATGATATTAAATAACCGAGCATCTATCATGCATTCCTGAAGCAGATGATACATCATTCTTCTTCATGTTTGCAAATCACCTGTCTAGTTTTGAATTGATTTGGGCAAGAGAACAGACAGAGGATGCTCTGGATGCCTAATGGTATGGAGGACTTGCTGTCAGATTTCGAACCAAAGGGGAGTCTCTCTAAGTGTAGAGACATGAAACATTTGCTACTCATTAGCATACCATTACAGCTTGTTATCTCCTGTGGTAATGCTGTTGAATAGGAGTGTAATGATTCACTAATTTTCTCAGTTCATCGATTACTTATCTTGATGATCTATATGAATCTGTCTTGAAATATTATATTTGAATCGAGATTGTTAGAGTTGTTTAAAGATTGACTTAAAATGCTAAAAATCTAATAAATCACAATTTGACAAAACTGTGTACAGTATGTAAAAATACACATGTATTTTATTAATTACATGTGTGATTTATTGGAGACATGTGTGTCATCGTTCTCTAGTGTGCCTTGAAGCGAGAACCCTCATAGCTCTCCCCTCACAGACACACAGCACTCTTCTGTCGCCCTTTACAGGATCACGCCCGCTCTCAGTTGCGTCCGTAACAGCTATCGAGCACCTTGTGTCTGTTCTTTCCTCAGGACGGCCACTGATTATCACATGAGCTATTGATAGCTTGCGCTCTTGTTTTGAGTGAAACATGCTCAAAGCAATATACAGCTGCCTACTCATTGGCTGCATCTTAAAACTGGAAAATGCTGGCTTCGGATGCTGTATAGTAGGGATGTGCCCGAAGCGAATACCTTATTCAGTAGGTCATGAATAATGACTTCAAAAAGAATAATGGATTTATTGAATACTATAAACAAATATTCATATGAATGATTATACAAGAGGCACAAGGATAAAGCGAAAGTTTAAATAAACATATAAAAAATTACAAAGAATTTATGAATCTGTGCAGACAATATTTCTAAAGTGTAAACCTTATGAATGAAAATGCACACGTTGTGATTTCAGATTGGATGGGCGTGGTCTCGACTCCTTTTACAGTCTTTTTAATTTTGCATGTCTGCAGCTTATCAAGTCTAACATTAAAATACAATATGTTATACAATTTCCACTTCTTCAAATGTCTTTGTTAATGTATCACACGATTCACACGTGATTCTCATGTATTTATTTATAGCCTAAACATGAGCGCGATGTTAAATTCCTGACCTGAAGTGATGATTTCACGTCGGAGCTCATCTATCCATCTTTTAAAGTTTATCACAATTAGGTCCACATCAGTGATCATGGAAATTATCTGGTTAAGACTTTATTCTGAATTTTTTTTAAAGTGCTCTATAAAGGTTTAAATGCTCCATAGAGTATTCATCTATTAGGAATATTCCTCCTTATGTCAAACGAAGAAACTGAAACATGCTCCATCTTTTTTCTTCTTCTTCTTTCAACTGTGCTACATCTGGTAAGGCACTATATCAATTTAAAATTATAATTATTATTATCATTAACAAAATTAAAAATTATCATTAATTTAAAATGTATTTTCATTTCTTTTAATGTTTGAATTTGTATTTATTATTCTCTGTGTGCTTGACAATTCACATTTTACTTGACACCTCCTGCCTTCAGAATAATGTTGTTATACATGCACAGACAAAGAAAATTCTGTTTCATTCAGATAATAATATCAGAAATACCATGAGAAACCATAGTTAACAACATATTCCACAGCATCTGGTAAGAATAAAAAAAACTGAATAAATAATATTTTTCAATAATAGTTGTATAGTAATAAAATAATAAATAATAATAATAATTATTATTATTATTATTATTATTATTATTAGGCTATTATTATTATAAAAAAGGCTAGGCATATTATTAATAGAAACTATATTAATAGAATTAATAGAAACTATAAATGTAAGTGTAACATATAAAAATGGGCATTTCATTTCGATGCACTTCCGGTTTAAGCCCCGCCCACACCCGGTTCTATCCGAAGACAGAAACAGACACAGATAATTGTGCCATATGAACAGATACAGATACAAATGCAGATAATGGCTTTGCTGCATACCCCAACAGTATAGAGAGGTAAGATTTAAATGTTCATACTGTACTCAGATTAGTTTCTTTAAGAGTTCCATTCATTTCAAAACTCTGTCGGTTAAGCCATTTACTGATTAGGCAGCAAGTCAGCTGCCTACGTTTTCGTACGTTTTCAATTGCAGCCAATATAGTGAAACTTAGTCTTTATTTTCTATAAGAGAAATAATGCTATTTTATTATTTTATCAATGTTTAGTTGGGGCAGAAAAGTTGAAGTCATCTTGTTGATATTGCTTTTCTCTTTTCCTTATATGATTTAAATATGATCTATTCCTTGTACCTACCAAGCTTTTTCATTAATTAATCCACTGGAGCCGTATGGATTACTTTTATGATGCTATATGTTATTTTTGGAGCTTCAACAATGTAGCACCCATTTACTTTCATTTTATTGACCAACAGAGCTGCGATATTCTTCTAAATATCGTTGTTTTTGTTCTACTAGAGAAATTTGGGTGAACTATTCCTTTAAATCTTTAATACTTTAGATAGTTGGTGATATCACAAAGAAGGTTTTGCTTGGCAGCAAAGCACAGAGGACTTTTAAAATATAGGGGAGGACATGAGCATTAGTGCCATTCTGACTTCTTGTATTAAATGCATAATTGTTATTCTCATTGTAAATGTTTTAGCAGTAGTATTACTGTTGGCACTCACGCTTACATAAAAAGAAGGATCATATATATTTGTAGTATTCTGTGAGTTATGAAGGACAATGTAAAAAAAAAAAACACAATTTACCATGGTCTCCATGTTTGGTGTAGACAGATTGGAATGCAAGCAATGAAATTGGTATTTCTAGAGGGGTTTAAAAAAGCTATCATTAAATCCGGAGCTCTTGTCCTCTAGCAATATTCAAACCATTACAAACAGTGTACATTTTAGAGGGCTGCAGTATCTAACTCTGCTTCTGTGAATTGTTTACCAAAGTATGACATTGTAATCTCTGCCACCCCCTCTGCCAGCCTCTCCGTGTTTAATAAGAACCTTTGGCTCTGTGATTGCTTTCGGTGAGAGATTCGGATCAGGCATGTCTAATGGTGAACAGGTAATGCACCATTGTGTTTTAAGAGGATGACATTTCTCTGCTATCTCTAGCTTGGGAAATTAGTTTGGGAAAATGAAATCAGCATGACTTCAGTAAAACCTCATGAGTCATTGCAGACTGATTGTGTCTGCTTTGCAAGACATATGGCAGAATTACATCTACTTAAGGAGAAGCCAGTCAAAAGAGTCCAAGAATTAATGTGGTCTTAACCTATATTTCTGTAAAGTCAACATGAATTACCGTTCTCAACCATGTTTAGGCACGAGTACGAATGCTGTTGTTTTGAATATCAGTTCAGCTGTGATATGTCGCAGATATTCAGTGCTGTACTGATAATCAGAACAACACCACAATAGTGAGTGTGATAGTGCTTTAATAAAAGTAAATAATGTTGAAAAACTTACATTTCAGACAAAATATGGCTATTTAGTTCAATATCATATTTATTATATTAATATAATTATTGTACCATGATTTCTGATCCTGGTTCGGAACCCATTGTACTTCCGTAATTTGATACTGCTGCTGCCCCCAGTGGCCGAAGCAGGATATGTTTTTTTTTTTTTTACATATGGGCTCCAGTTTCCGGATGAAATGTCGATGGAGGGACATGCAAAAAAGTATGTGTCTGCGGGGCACGGGTCTCTGACACTTTCTGCCAGACAATCATTTTCGAATGCTCGTAGTATTGTAGTTTATGCAAATTTTTGAGGTGTAATGCCATTTTTTTGCCATATTGCCCATAACATTTGTAATTTGAGGGTGCTGTTTTGCTTCTGTTGTTTTAGACATCTGTTCGATGTTGGTCTCAATAAAGCTCATTTGGTATCTTTAGAGTGTGAGGTTTTGGAAACAGGGGGCGTGGCTAATCTAACCTCTCAGTTTATGGAAATTCTAGAACAGCTAAAATCCCTTGCAGTACCTTTAACGTGTAGCAATTATTGTTTTCATAAAGGAAATGGGGTCTACTTCGATTTCATGCTGGGATAGTAAGAAACTGTGTACAAGTGGTGTTCAGCATCTTGTGAGTTCAATGTACATACAATTTTAAAGCATGCAATCAAAATATTGAAAATTAACGGTGGTGTGTAATTGGCTAATTTCACTGATTGTCAGGCAATTATATAATCTTGTAGTGCAGTTTCCAATTAGCAACATTTGTTTTTTAATGTAACATTCAATTATGTATTTTAAGGATACACAACTTTACTTTAGATGGGTTGTGTTATGACCCAGTCATTAATCATAATACAATTTTACTATGTTGTGAAGAGTCTTGTTTTGTCGTCTGATGTATAACGTTTTTGTGATGTTGCATTGTTTTTTTTTGTGCAGTGTACCATAGTCCCGGGAGATCTCAGACTGGCCCTGAATGCCTCCTGCACTGCTGTTTATAGACTCACTCCAATTTACAGCTCGTACACAGGCTGCCACACTGCAGCCGAGAGTGAACGCTCACACGCTTTATAATGCACATGTGCCCTCCCTGTGATGCATGATTGTGTGATTTAGAGGGAGTGGAAATGTCTGAGAGTTTGTGTGATGAAGCAATGCTCCTCTGTTTGACCTTCATTTTCTCACCGTCTCGCTTCTTACGCTATCCTTTATGAATATTTAATCAAGATTATTATCGAATTTGGTGCTTGGATTGGATGGGATCAATGTAATTGTTGATAAGTGCCAGGTGCGACTGCTAGCATTCATTATTGATTTAGATATTCTCTAGTGTTGTAGATGTTTGGAGAGGTTTGGCCATCTCTTCACTGCTAAATACACAGCTGACAGCCAGATGCAAATGGGCTTGAGACAAATTTGACAGAGAATGGAACCGTAACACATTCACTCTAACACTCTAACTGGGAGGGTTACATTTAAAATATATTCCACTACACATTACAGAATACATGCTGTAAAATGTAATTTGTAAAGTATTCTGATAGATTACTCATCGTCAGTAATGTAATACAAATACTTTGGATTACTTCCACAGCAGTGGCAGATTTTTTCACTTGTTTTTGAAAATAAATGTGAACAATGTAAAAACTAATCTGCCAATATAGTAAAACAAAATACACTTGTTCTTAAAAAGCCTAAATATATTATGCAGTATAGCTACTCATGTACATTTATTTTAAGGATTTATTGGATTATTTTACAGAAAAAAAATACAAAACAATACAATACATCTTGTATAACAGTGTAAATTTGCTGTCCCCTCAAAACAACTCAACAAACAGCCATTAATATCTAAACTGCTGGCAACAAAAGTGAGTACACCCCTAAGTGAAAATGTCCAAATTGGGCCCAAAGTGTCAATATTTTGTGTGCCACCATTATTTTCCAGCACTGCTTTAACCCTCTTGGGCATGGAGTTCACCAGAGCTTCACAGGTTGCCACTGGAGTCCTCTTCCACTCACAACATCACGGAGCTGGTGGACGTTAGATACCTTGTGCTCCTCCACCTTGTGTTTGAGGATGCCCCTCATATGCTCAATAGGGTTTCGGTCTGGAGACATGTTTGGCCAGTCCACCACCTTCACCCTCAGCTTCTTTAGCAAGGCAGTGGTTATCTTAGAGGTGTGTTTGGGGTCATTATCATGCTGGAATACTGCCATGCGGCCCAGTCTCTGAAGGGAGGGGATCATGCTCTGCTTCAGTTTGTCACAGTACATGTTGGCATTCATGGTTCCCTCAATGAACCAGTGGCTTTGGACATTTTCACCCAGGGGTGTACTCACTTTTGTTGCTAGCAGATTAGACATGAATGGCTGTGTGTTGAGTTATTTTGAAGGGACTGCAAATTTACACTGTTATACAAGCTGTAAACTCACTACTTTACATTGTAGCAAAGTGTCATTTATTCAGTGTTGTTACATGAAAAGATATAATCAAAGATTTACAAAAATGTGAGGGGTGTACTCACTTTTTTGAGATACTGTACCTGCATAACCTCTGATGATGCCTTTTAGTCATTTATTTATTTATTTCCTCATAAGCCATGCTGAATGTGAGATTTATGTTTACTATGCACCGCAGAGGATGCTCTCTGTCAAGATCAGAGAGTAGAAGGCGTTTATTATTTTGCCAAGATGAAACAAGATGCAGTTTTGGTGCAAAGAAAGTTGACGCGTCATTTTCCTGGCATCTTTCTTCTCTCTGCTGGTTGTGTAAAGTTTGTGGAGGTGCGTCAGATGGTGCGGGGGACTGTCCTGTCAGCGCCTGATTTCATTCATTCTGCCTGTGCAACAGTGTGTGATGAAAAAAAATGGCAAAATGTGATAAATAGTATAAATATATGAGTTTATGAAAATCGTAATTAATGACAATTATATGTCGACATTTATTGACAGCGTGTAATATAAAGCAGCATAATGTAGTATTTTTGTATAGCTAAAATAGCTGGAAGTGGCTTATGCCGGAAATGGTCCACATTCAAGGTTGATAATGGTGGCGCCCTAGTTTCGCTGTAAAATAAGGTGGATAGATTAAATGGCATCAGAGCCACCTTTTCACTCATGAACAGTATGTCTGCTCATATAAATGTAACACATAATAAGGAAAGTGTTTCTGCACTGTCCAAATGCTCCTCAGCCTGCTTAATTTTAAAGCAGAAATAGACTAAATATAAAATGAAACAAATGACAATAATAATTTATAAATAAATGCAAAGTAATCTCTTAAATTACCAAAATACTTTTTAAAAGTATTAAATGCATTATTGTATTCTGATTATCAACTATATAAATTGTAACTGTAGTGGAATATAATTACTTATATTTTGAATTTTAAATATGTAATCCTGTTACTTGTATTCCGTTACTCCCCAACCCTGCATACAAATATGCTATTTGTGCCCACTATCATTCAACAGAAATCTAAACATTCAAATCCTTAGTATGGGACCAGAAACGTTATGCTTTTTACATTACGGTAATAGAAGACATGTTAAATTTCATATGAATATTATGTTTATTAAAAACCTGTTTACATAAATAAGCCCACTACATGGGAGAATTAAACAAGATTTATCTCTCTTTCCAGAATAAATAAAAAATGTGCTAGATATCTTGTCAGCCCATTTAATTTTTCCCATGAAATGTATTAGTATCTGTACCAACACTGTCAAAAACAACAAAACTAATTATAAAAATAGCAAGAAAGGGCTGATTTGCAATTTACATATTGCAATGAGGAATAATAGTAGCCCTTATGTATATTCTTTCATTATTTGTATCCTAATTAATTCAATTTCTACAGTTTCTACAAAAGAAAAGAATAGAAGAGATAGTATAAATAAATTGCTGTACATATTGTGACATTAACGTGCTAACAGGGGTCAGTGTGTACAGAATAACAGGGATATTTCATATGCTTAACAGATTGTATTTGCAGTTGCAACACTCTGCTAATAAGTGCCAACAATTATGAAGGATTCTTAAACGATGTCACCTTTAATAAGGTCTCGCAGTCACCATGTGTATGTTAAGGGGTGACTAGCCAGAGCTGCAAAGGGAGGAATTGATAAATAAATAAATACATTAATAATTAAAGAATAACAGGAGAGCCTCTGGCATCCAACAGTAACATCCACCTTTGAAAACCACACCCCTGTTTCAGAAGTAGGAACTGATTATCATAAGAGAGGCATCTATTGGTTTGTTTATGTGCATGTTTGTGTTTTAGGGCTGGGTGAAATACAGGATTTAATAAGTCTGATATATTCACAATAATATTGCTGAATTTTCAGTAATCAAGCAAATTTGAGAATATACTTTGTTTTATTTGACCATTCCATTTCCTAAAAGCTGCATCATTCTATTCATTTCCTCAGTTTAAACTTTTCATTTCAATTAATCAATTCTAAGCTTTTATTATATGCTTTGTTTGCATTATCACTTTTAAAAATGCCCACTGAAGTCTTTGTGTGAAATATGTCATATATCAACATATTTAAGTAAACCTATATATAGGTAATTTTTGCTGATTATATTGGTACATGAGAAGAAAATTTATTAAATTCAGTTCTTGTGCTCATTTTAGTGAAAAACAATAAATATACTGTATATATTTTGCTATATCATCAAATATTTGTGGGTATGTGTGCTTGACCAGTAAATTCTGAAGCATAAAAGCGAATAGCTATCACACTGTAAAGAAAGCCAGCACAGTGGGACCATCAGGGTGCAGAGCCCTGAGGCGAGAAGCTCCTCTTGGGTGATTGCGTGTTTCTTCAGCCGATTTCAAAGAGGGGAGCCCTGAATGAGGGTCATGTTGTTCAGTTATCGGTCTGAAAAATATCTGAGGAGATTTTATCTTCTCAGAATGTCATTGACAGAGCAAGCGCTCTTGTATTATCAGATCTTTAACATGTTGAGGACTCTCTAACTGTTTGGCTGCTCTTGAGATTCATGATGAATTATGTGATACTTTACTGTTACTCTGAATGTCATAGGTCAAAAGTAATTGTGCTTTTATGACTCTGATATAACTAGCAGTCTCAGAGAGTGATTTGTTCATTTTGTCATGGCCAACTCATCAAAATGTATACTTTGTGATTCGTTTGACACGTATCATCCGCATAGGCTTTGTACAGTAAACGTCATGGTTACTAACATAACCTCCATTCCCTGATGGAGGAAACGAGATATTGTGTCGATGAAGTGACACTAGGGGTTGCTCCAGGGAGCCCCAGACATCTCTAATCTTTGAGAGAAGGCTAATGAAAATTGGGATAACCAATGGGATAACCATCGCATGTGGAGCACCTACCCCAGTACAGGGCCTAATTGACACACATACTGGGCCAGCCGCGGGTTTCTCTGAAAACTCACCAGCAACAGGGCTAAGGAGGAAGGACATCCAGGGTCCATACTTTTGTAAACACGACTGGTAGATGGAGTGCACGTCTTTGCCTCAAGGGAGGGGAAAGGCGCTATACGCAAACGGTACACCCGGCCAGCTCTCAAGAGACATACCTGTTTGAACCTGAAAACACATGGGACTAAACCAGCTTAACCTGGAGGTTGTAGAACCTCGCAAAGGTGTTAGGTGTTGCCCAGCCCGCTGCTCTACAAATGTCAGCTAGAGACGTGCTGTTGGTCAGAGACCAGGAGGCCGCAACACCCCTGGTAGAATGGGCATGCAACCCTCCAAGGGGCTGCACGTACTGCGTGTGATATACCATAGCAATTTTGTTAATGACCCAGTGGGCGATCCTCTGTTTGGAGACAGCGCTTCCTTTCCGCTGTCCACCAAAGTGGACAAAGAGCTGCTCAGAGCTTCTAAAGCTCTGCCTGCGATCCAAGTAGATGCGCAAAGCACGCAACGGACACAGCAATGCCAAGGCTGGGTCTGCCTCCTCCTGGGGCAGATTGTGGACTGAGACAAGCCAGCGGTTCCATCGCAGAACTCGCTGGGGCAAACGAGCGTGCTGGGGAATGGGATGTCCTTGGGGGTTTTCTCAGCGGAGCGGCTCCCATTGAAATTCCCAAATCGCTCCCAGTGCTAACCGACATGGCCTCGAACCCGTAGGTAGAAGGACCATGGCGGAGAGCTGCTGGCTTTCTCTTGCTCTCGCAGCGAGAACATGACCCGTCCACAAACGCAGTCAAACGTGGGCAGCACCCTACACCTGAAGCAGCGATAGTGGCTGTGTGAAGCGGCGAGGTAATGATCCCAACCAGGAAATATACACAAACGGAAAAGGCATCTTTAAAAAGACACTCTCCGTGAGTGCCAATCTTTTAGAAGGGAAATATACTCTTTTAGGCTGCTGAAGCACCCAGGGGCATTCTCTGCACTCTACCGGTGCAAGAGGGAGAGAAGCCGCTGTAATGCGCTGTCAATTCAACAGCTTCACTGGACTCAGAGATGAATGGATCGGCAGAATAATACAACCGCTCGGCTCCGAAGAAGAATTCTGAATGATTTGTTGCATTCCAGCTCCTTATATGCCCGTATGTCTGGGGGAGTGGCTTGCAAATTCCACTCGCCAATTTTCTTTGGCCTTTTCTCAAAGATCAGAGATATCTGGGGCTCCCAGGAGCTACAAAACATTGAGTGAGTGACAAAAGGGGTACAGAAATTATTAGTTCACCTCCCAAGTCTTTGGGTATGAGTCTTTCTTTCAGTTGACATGTGACAGCTGATTTGTATTGGAAACAGAAATTAGTTATACTTCCAACCTTCCTTAAAATACAAGGGGTTTGTTAGGTTTTATTTTTGCCCTTATTTCAGCTCTCATCACTGGACTTACTGTTCCTGTTGCTGACGCTCCACAAGTGTTTGTAGCCTGCTAGCTTTCTTAGCATTGCTTATCTATCTGTTTTCAGCATTTAATCCTTAACATCTGCCATTTTTCAGTGCACATTCTGTTCCCCCCCGCATTTTTCTCTTATCGCGATTCAACTGCATGCATTTTACAGTACACACCCGTATTGTGAGCCTGGTTTCTCCCAAGATTATTTTTCTCAATTAACCGACATCTTATGGAGTTTTGTGTTCCTTGCCACAGTTGCCTTCGGCTTGCTCACTATGCTCACTGGGTTTGTAAATACAATTATTATTTAATTACATCTTTTTAAATGCAATTCACAATTGTATATTATCAAACTACACAATGATGACTCTAAGAAATTATAGAAATTAGAGTTTAATTTTCTGTTAATGCATGGTTTTCTGTAAAGCTGCTTTGAAAAGATGTGTGTAGTGAAAGGTGCTATACAAATAAAAATTACTTGACTTAACCCTTACAGTTAGACGAAGAGTTTCTGGTCTCAAATTTTAGTTTCTTTATTTCTTGCAATTTAGCCAATAACTTTGTGAATATTTCTGTCATGATGGTTCTTTTCCATAACATTGAATCTGGTAGCAAGTTAGTTAATGCTTTAAACATATCTGTTTGAGGGGTAAATTCACATTCATAAAGCAAGATGTCTTAAATTCAAGCCTATCCTAAACTGTTTATAATTGATTTACAAGTAATATGAAGATACACCACATTAATTAATTGATTATTGAATTGATTTTGAATAAAATGTAATTTACTTTTCCTTCATGATGCATCCCCTTGTCGCATGATTTATGTCCTTATGTCCTTGGTGGGAGCTGTATACCTAAATCAAGTATGCCTCACAGAATTTCCCTTTCAATTTACTGATAGTCAATAAAGACCATTTTATTTTAAATCCACACTTGGCAGAAAATATATTGTAAACACTTTATTAAATACATGAAAATAATTAATCATGACAGTTCAGATTAAAATGTAATGTATTATCCACTGACATTAATTAATCACAATACAAACTGCAACACACTGAATTGTATGCTGTAAAGAGAAGACAGTAATGAAAGGCCAGGAGCCTAATTCTCACTCATTAACAAATTGTTTGTCATCTTTGCTGAGCCTAGTAGTGGTCACGTGACAAATGAATACATATTTGTTCATTTTGCTGAATGAGATTCAATGATCCAAGTGAGTAAAATAATCAGATCCCGTGAAGTGGGCAGCCTCAGTTGGAAGACAACATTACATTTCCGCTGTCCACCAAAGCAGACAAGAGCCAAGAACATCTAGAGCTCTGTGTGTGGTCCAAATAGATATGCAAAGCAAGTACTGGACACAGCAATGAAGGCTGGGTCTGCCTCCTCCCAGGGCAGCTTGCTTGCAGGTTCACAACCTGGTCCCTAAAGGGGGTCGTAGGAACCTTGGGCACATAGCCCGGTCACGGTCGTGAAGAGTATCTTCCGGACCGAGCTCCAGGCAAGTGTCGCTGACAGAGAACGCTTGCAGGTTCCCAACCCTCTTGATGGAAGCTAGCGCAATCAGGAGGGCTGTCTTCAAGGAGATGGTCTTGAGCTCAACTGAGTCAAGCGGCTCAAAGATGGGTCAGCGCCAGCCCGCCGGGGCTGGGCAGTTGCGGATCCTGAGGCAAAGTAACTGTGTCCGGGGAACCGGGACTGTGGTTTTTGGTGCTGGGATGGCGTGAGAACAGAGCGCAACGGCAAGATGACCCAGGAAGTGAGGAAATAGGATTTTCCTGCTGGCCCTCCACCGGGGGACAGAGTGGTCTTGGTACCAGCTCCGGAGCGAACGTCTGACTCCCTGGGTCTTCCATCTCAGGAAGGTGCTCGAGGTGCTTGACGCTGTGGCTGAGAGCTGTGCCCGGGTTGAGGAGGAGCTGCCTGTTGCTTGGATGCAGGGGACACCCTCGGCGGGCAGATGGGTCGCAGAAGCGATCTGCGGACCTCCGTGTTCCCGTAGGCCATCCCACCGTTAAGGGTAGTGAGAGCGGACGAGCGGATCTGGGTAGTAAAATCTGCCCTCCACGACCTTGTCAGCTCGTCATGCACTCCGAGAAGAAAGGAACCGGGGACACAGTTTTTCTTGATTGTTGGCAGATATGATGTTCCAAGCTTCTTGGAGAATTTGCCACAGTTCTTCTATGTCTCAATTGCTTCTGTCTTTTTATGTAATCTCAGACTGACACAATGTTCAAGTCATGTGAAACATTTCAAATCCATGTAGTGTTAATGACACAGCCACCCAATTATGTAGTGGACCTCACATAAGACACCAAAGTACAGTATGTGGTGATTTTTGGTCACATGTAAATGTGTGTATGAATGTCAGATGGCCCCTGTTGTAAACTAATAAAGTGAATACCTTAGAGTGTAGTGTGTACTGTAGAGAGGAGGGTGGGCGTAATTCTCTCTCACTCGACCTGTCGTCACCGGCCGCCTTTATCCCTCACGCATCCCATCAGGTTAATTGGGGACCAGACACGTGTCGTTCCAGCCCGGCCCCGCACTCATTCGCTCTACAACCATCTTTCTGGTTAACCAAATAACTCAAATATTATTTGTTTATATGTTATACATATGCTATGCAATTTAAAGGACATTAGATAATCAGAAGCTGGTTATATACACTACTGCCAAGGAAGGAAGTTTGTATGTAATATTTACAGACCTCTCGTTCGAGTGATAACCTTGGTGATAGCGACATCTTCCAATGATTATGTTGGGTGTGCTCACTGTGCTGCAGTGAGAAAGGAGTTGGAATCCTTTTAAACAGCCTTGAACATGAAATGCAGAGGAATACTGACCTCCTGAAGCACAGAGAGGGTCCTTACTATCTGTAAAAAATACAGATGAAGCTCTCATGTCGACGCAGGAGTTCCTTTATCTAGAACATTTGGATACAGGAAATTTGAAGAGAAGGTTTGCCCATGAGATTTTAACTATTCTGCTGGTTGTGTCTGTTATAGTCACACTGGAATGGCGACTCAGAACAGGGTTGTCACTATTGTCTCCTTTCTCTCTGGACTGAAGACCCAGAATGTTGGAGTGGTCTGGGGTATGTTTCATGTGAACTCTTATACAGTTTGCTTCTGATATGAATGCAATTGTACCAAATTGTGGAAGTGAACCGCAATTGATGACATATAATTCACGTCTTTGCATGCTCCTGATCACAGTGATAATGATACATTATTTTATCATGCCTGTTTGTCTCAAAATAAGTCACCTTAATGATGGAGTAAGTGATTCCTGAGAAAGGCTGTTTATATTTGAACTCAACAGCCAAAAAAACACACCCCTCCCTTTAGTACTTCTTCAGAAGCACTACCCCCCAAATTCATGCACGCACATTGCCAAAGCAACAACACTAACAACTGCGCATGCTTTGAAAATGTTGAACGGACAAATACCATGGTATAGAGCTAACAATAACACAGCAAGTAATGTAAATAACGTTAGCAAGGTAGTTGGTTAGCAAACTGTTTGTACAGTTGCTGTTGCAAAGATAATATGCAGAGAGTTTAAGATGGTTTCCCAGATCCAGCACACCAACTCCAGACTGCAACACTCACAACTATCCTGCTACTATAGCTAACATCACAACAACAGCATATCTTGGTTTTGGGAAACATGGCAAATCTAATGTTGGATTAACCAGATTTTTTTAAGCACACACAGAACGGACAGCTAGTGGACCTTGAAGAGATATTCAAGTGTATTGGATGAAAATGTCTAAATCCTCCTTTAAGAGAGCAGCTCACATTCTTTCCATCTCTTGCAATGCATCCACAGGCTTTAGGCAGACAAACAGCTAAATTCATCACATCATTGAATATTCAGTGCATCTGTGGCAGACAAATGTAAGAGTACTTCTATGCATGTAACGTTTTAGTGGTTAATCCAAAGAGATGAATACATTAAAAACACATTGAATCTAACGTTTTCTTGAGTTGTTACCTATTTACAGTGGTAAACAACTGCCGCTTGTACTCACATTGATGTTCAGTTCAGACACCAACTAATATGATGTGAACAGAGACCAGTAGGGGCAGGAAACTAACTCGGGTTAGGTTCAAGCAATCGAACCAAGTGTGAAAGACCCTAATGCTAAGGAGAACTATATTTCCTCATGTGCAAAAGTGATGAAAAGTTGTAGTTCCTATTAAAAGTACCTAAAACAGGCTTTAGTTCCTGCAGTGTGAAGGGGCCTTTTGTCTCCTGAAAAGGTTGCTGGGTGTTTAGACCTGATGCATCAGAAACCTGATTACATCAACAAGTTTCATCTCCTGTGGTGTATGAAAAGGATTTGAAATGCCTTTGTCTGTTTGCTGTATGCTACACCTATTACCTATGAGGTGTGAAATTGTTTCAGCCTGCATGTTGTTGTCTGGGTGATTGTAAAAGTTTGTTTTATGTGAAGTGTGAGATTTCTTTGCAATTAATGTCAACAAATCGAATTGCAAAATAATGACTGTTTATAATGGTTTATAGTGAGTATCATAAACTTTCTAGAGGATTATGTATTTTTGGATATGTGAAAGCTGTTCATTTCTGAAATACTGACAAGCAGGTGAGATTCCTTCCATGTGTTTTAGAACAGCTTGTGCAGAATACATAATAAAATCATTTGGAAGGATCCAAAAAGCAAAATAGCAGGTGACAGAAAAGTGTCACAGATGTCGTAGCAGACAGAGGCAGAACAGATGAAGAGTGTGCATTTTTTTCAACTGTTACAACAGTTGACACTTAAACTGCCTTTTAAAAGCAATAGTTAGAGCAGAAGAATAGAAATTGTGCTTTCAAGGAAAACCAATTCAACTTTTACTCTTTCTGTCTCTTTCTCTTTCTCTGCTGTTCCTCCCAAAATGGGATGTCGACTTTCTAGCGAAATGGGAAAAAAATGCTGTTTGTCTATTCAACCAATGGCACCAGCTGAAATCGTTACCAGACAGACACTCCCTGTGAATCAGTGAGCATCCCATCTATATCTTACACTAAAACACAATCAGGCCTGACAAGCCTAAGCAGGTGAAAGCATTTTTCACGCTCTTTCTCTTACTGAAAAACTTTTATGCAGAGTGCACACACTCACACATTCAAATGTAAGCCACTCTAATTCTATTTTAGGATGTCAATTACTGTAACTAAGAATCTTTGACACTATGTATATCTATTCTAACTGCTCATCTCATTTCCATTGGATAAATATGTATCTGTAATATTATATGAACTGCATCTAAGACAAGCCATTCTGCATTTATCAGTGGTGTTTTTCAGAAGTGGAAATACATTGTGCTGGTGCAACATTCTGTCGACACAATGGGGAATAATTTTATGAGTGACATTGAGCACTGGCATGAGTGAGTCTGGTGGAGAGAGAGAGAAAGAGAGAGAGAGAGAGAGGAAGATTGAGTGCAGATAATTTGATGGTTGAGAGTTTGATGGTGTCATGTCAGTGTTTTTCAGTACTGTCTGAAATATGTATTGCATTAGTGATGGTCTGATCCTTGTTTATAACTGAGCCTAGTCAATGTCATTTAGAGTGTATGCCATAACAGTGTGATTTAAATGGCTTGTTAAATTACAATTTGATTTGATTGACTACAGACTTTCAGGACCTAAAATAAATTTTGGAGACCAAATACATAGACACTAGGGCTCTGCCTGATCATTACAAATATGGCTTTACTATAGTCTCTGCTCTTACAGTTAAAGAAGTGAACTTAGCCCCTTTCTATTGATAGAGACAAAAGTGAAGACATAGTATATTATTGGGGAGAGAGAGGTGTAATTGTATTAGCACACTTCTCATAATTAATTATTTATAAAATAAATGTAAACAAAACTTTACATATATTAACACAACTCTGACTTCCTTACCAATTTATTTTAATTCCCTCACACTCATGCAATTGTTTCATACTCAACAGATTCCTACAAAATAATCAGTTCACACAGAGACCATGGTCTTCTTTAGTATTCACTAGGTTTATCACAAGAGCAGAAAACAGCAAAGGAAACTATGCCACAATGTGAATGTTTTTTATGCTACTAGTTTCAAGTATATAGTTAGAATAAATGACTGTACCAAGGAGAGGGACATAGTTTCACTAATAATTTGTTTATTTTGAACAAGGCAATACATCGTTTAAATTATTTTGGTGTTATTGGAATACATAGCACTTTGATGTATGCTAATTATTGCATTTTAATTAGTTAACACCTAATTTCCTTATCAATGTGTCGATTGTGATGACGTTATTAGACACAAATTTTACTGTATTCACCTGTAGTGTCTCCATTAAGTACAGTACATTAGCCTGTATGGCCATGATATATTGCCTTAGCTAAACTTTAGCTAACTTATTACATTAGCTAGTAGCTCATGAGTCATGCATGTTGGCAAGACACATGTTAACTATATTTGTCTTTTGGGTTTTGGCTAGTTAGATGTAAAGTCGAGGCACTGGTAGCTTAGTCTTTTGTTCATCACCACTCACCTCCACACAAGCCAAGATTGGAGCTGGGAGGGGCTGCTGCCTGACTCGCTGCCTATCTGTGTGTCTGCAGTGCCGATGTGTGCTGCACTGCTGAGTGGATATGCGGAGGGAGAGGGAGAGGGAGAGGGAGGGAATAGGAACTCGACAAAGTCTCATCTCCCTACCTGATATTTTTATTTTACCTGATTCATTTATAATAAAAATTGATGTCCATGTGTGCACGTGCCTGCTTCTGAATATGTTTGAAATTGACCAGTTGGAGGAGATAATGAAGGAATAGCGGCCAACAAGTGCCTAGCATAAATGGAATCTCCTTTAAAGGGGTCATGACATGGGTTTTTTTTATTGTATTATTATGTTCCCTTAGGTGCAATTATAGTATTAATATATTTTTTTTTTAAGAAAAACTTTTAAAATCTAGTGATTTATGACCTTTTCCCACCCTGTTTCTCATCCTCTGATTCAAACAGTCTGTTTTGGGGGCGTTTTCCATTTAAGACTTCAGTGTTAACGCCCACTGTTATGATTGGCTAACGTCAGTGCCTATGTATCAATTATTGACGCCCCCAGCCAGAACAATATGCACGTAAACTAAGTAAAAACACTGTGATTATTCATAATGAATGAAATTGCGCTTTAAAAAGTAGTTTAAAGTTTAAAATAGATTACTTACAGTTTGCGTCGTCGTTGTTCCCAGAATAGTCGGCACGGACTTATCTTTGAGCAACAGTTTTCTGGCAAAGCCAGCATCATATTGAGATTTGTTCTCAAAACAGTCATCCTTAAAATGTACAGAACAAACGCTTAAGTTAACACTGCCGTGACTGGAACGTCCGCAAAAAATAAACTGCATCCATTTTTCCCTGGCGTCTGGATCTTTCGGCAGCTTATTCAGAGGTTTTGTTTGACCACAGCCAGGAACAGCACATCTGTGTGGCATCGTAATTTTCCTGTGCACAAGTAGTCTCTGTCAGAGCTCGCTGTCCATCGACTGAACACTTGTGAGGCGCACGGCGATACGAAATGAGCGTAGTTGTCTTGCGCTTAAATCGTAGTTATCTTGCGCTGGAGGCGGTCATATGCAAACGCTGTTACGTCACTTCTAACCGACACGTCACTTCTAACCATGAATCCAGAACGAGCTGTATTTTGAGCTTGATTAAATAAATGATTCGTTTAGAATGGGGAGGACGTCTTAAAATATTAAACTTGCAGGACGTTTTAATGATACAAAGACCTCTTATATACCAAAAGATCAAGGCAAATTTGGTTTCTCATGTCATGACCCCTTTAATACTTCAAATGTGTGAGCTCCAGTTTTTGGGTGTAATGTAAGTGATGTATTACAGTCAACAGGAATGTATATTTTATTAACTCGACACCCTAATACAAATCCCAACTCTAAACCGAACCATAAGAGGAGTAGCCTACAAACGTAATTTTTTAGCAAAAATGCAACCTCAGAATCGTGCTCTCTATTGTCTATGTGAACAGATTTACTTCCTGGTTCCCATCAGAGCAGAACCCATGTCTCTGAGGTTGATCAGTAGCATTAGAGGGAAATGTGGTCATGCTTAAGTTGATGTAAAAATGTATATGAACGTTAATGATTTCCCATATGATCATGTTGGATATCCAGTTCAACAGCACTCCTGCTCATGTGATATTTATTTGAAACCTTACACCAGTTCTAAGACAAAGAGGTCAATATAGAGTAACCTTAATGATTAGACATAATATTTTTTCATTTTTTGCTCTGCTAACGAAAATAGTTCCAAACAAAGCCAATAGAGGATAAGCCGTGTTTTGTCAGCACAAACCAACAGCCTGTCTGGAATGACACAAAATCAGACAATCAGAATATTACAAACAGTGAAGTGTCATATTACAAATCACCACTCTTGGAAAAGAAATTATTTAAAGTCGAAGTTGAGCTCTGGAGCTGGGAAATAGACTGAAACATTTGTATAAGATAGTTTTGATTTCTTTCTTTTTTTTGTATCATTACATAATTCTCATACTTCCATTCATGTCACACAATCACACAATCATTCTAAATACTGAGTAGGTGTGTCCAAAATTTTGATTAATAGTTTAGGCAATATACATGCATACCTGGGCAGAAATATAAAAATATACTTTGATGAATATTTCATAACTGCCTGACAATCCTGCCGTTGCAATATTAACACAAAACATATGGACAACAGAGATCAGAGCCTCTCTGTCTCCTAGCAGCAGCCTCTGCAGGGGAGTGTGATACTGTCTTTAAGAGGTTCTCTCTCTCTCTCTCTCTCTGCTACCTGCTCTTTCAAAGTAATTGGTCCATAACCCCTCTTTTCACACTCATCCCATGCATAGCTGGTGAGCAGACAACATACAACCCCCCTCTCACACACACATACCCATACTCTAAAAACATCCTCTCACAAAAAATAGGACCAGTAGCATCTCAAAAAGCGTCATTCCAGTGAGGATTTTCAGTGTTAGTCTCCAACACACTGGATGTGATGGAATGAGAGCCAAGCTGCTCTGTCTCTCTAGCCATATTCTGTTTACTCTCACTCCCTCTCTCGCATTTTCTCGCAGTTTGCCACTCTCTCTCCATCATTTTCATTCTTACACCCCCTTTTTCTCTCCTCTCCTCTGTCTTCCACTCTCCCGATTTAGCTAACATTCTGTCTCCTATGCATCACCGTTCTCACACAATTTTCTCTCTCTTTCTCTCTTTACCTTTAGACGCACATTAATGTCTTCTTGCTTGCCAAGGTCATGCAGGAGGAGGTTAGAATGGAGTGAGTGTTGTTGGCGCCCTGGCCTGGATGGTCAAATTGTATAAGGGCTGTTCGGCTAATTGGCTGCAGTCAGCACAGTTACGAGAATTGATTAAACTTGCGACTCCAGGCCTCGCTCCCACGTATCAGGGAACATGATGCGGAATGTACACCACCCCCCCACCCCCGTATTCTTTAATAGCACTTTCTCATTTCCTCTACAACAAGGACATTCACAGTAATAACTGTCTGAATGTGTCATGTTTGATACACGTAAAATAAATGCTAGAAGGGTCAATGGAGCTATTTGAGCCATCCTGCAATACGACTTTTATGTTCAACATGAAGGACAACTTCTTGCACAGTACAGAATTATAAAGCTCCGTCAAATGTGGGTCCATCCCTTCCTGAAAACAAAATCTGGTTATTCCAGTTCAAGCTGCATTCTTGGAGCATGGTCAACTAGCTCAACTGGGTCAACTGGTGCTACTCCAACTATTAATTTTATTCCCTTTCTCACAAATCATGAGTAAAATGGCAGATTATCAGTTCAAAAACACTTACTTTTTGCCCCGTTCCTCACAAAATGCTACTGTATCTTATGACACCTAAACACTTGTACTATTGTGCATGACTTGCAGTACATAATCAACTACATTTACAAGCTTGTTCATATTTGCTCGAATTGAGCATTTGCTCAACTGATAGAACTAGGCATTTGCTGTGCATATGTGGATGTGGATGCTTCAGCAATTTAATTTTTCATCTTACATTTGCTTTTTATGCTACTATCGGTTAGGTTAAAGGTTGAGGTTTGTGAGATAGGTTTGCTTGATTCAAAACTTGAAACAGCATCAAGCTAAAAACCTCATCTGTTTGTGTGAACATTTAACTAAAGGTTATTGGCTATTTAAAAAAAGGAACAAGCCTGTCAATATGTCCCACACCAACTGTTTTATTTGGAAATATGTCAACATAGAAAAGAAAACTGCTTACCAAGCCATTCAATGAGGTGTTTAAGTAAGCTAATAATCAGTATTGGCAGATCCTGGCATAGGCAATATAGGCAGCCGCCTAGGGCGGCAACGCTCTCTGGGGCGGCAAGACAGGGTAGCTGATCGGCCACCCCCTCTCAGAGCTTACAAGATTGTTATGGGAAAAGGTGCCGCAAATTGAGCCACTTCCACCTCCGCAGAGAGCTCGCAAGATCGCAATGGGGGAAAGGTTGTTCATGAGATTTCCTGACAGGCTACTGGGCCTTAAAGAAGATAACTTGGCCTTATATATATATATATATATATATATATATATATATATATATATATATATATATAGTTCATTTCTATATTCATTGTCTAGTTATTTTTATTTAAAGGGATAGTGAAAATGATTGTGAAAATTCTCTCATCATTTACTCACCCTCATTCCATTTCAGAAACATGGCTTTATTTCTTTTGCAGAATACAAATTCATATTTTTAGAAGAATATTTCAGCTCTGTAGGTCCATAAAATGCATGTGAATGTTGGCCAGAACTTTGAAGCTCCAAATAGCACATAAAGGCAGCATAAAAGTAATCCATAAGACTCCAGTGGTTAAATCTATAACTTCAGAAGCGACATGATAGATGTAGGTGACAAACAGATCAATATTTAAGTCCCTTTTTACTCTAAATCTCCACTTACACTTTCAGACGTGAAAGTGAAACTAAACAGGCATCAAATGTGACTTTCAGATGTGAAAGTGGAGATTTAGAGTATAAAAAGGACTTAAATATTGATCTGTTGTTGTTGTTAAGGGAGGCGTCATGTCGGATCTCGCCTAGGACACCAAGTAAGCTAAAACTGCCACTGAGTATTGATCATATAGAAAACTCTAAAAACCAGCTACCATCAGAAGCTAGTTCTAGCTGGATTTTCCAGCAGGGTCTCTCTCAGAAAGGGAAGTGCTGGGCTATGGCAGTCATGCTTATTGGAATGAAAAGTGAACAGTGTTTGGCTGCTGATAAAAGATTGATTGAACTCCTGTCTATAAAGGCGAACACTCTCGCTCTTATTTTTTTTTTGGAGGTCATTGATAACAACAGACAACATGACTGGATGGGCACATGATTACAGACATTATGCCCCTGGCACTAGTTTGGTAGTCGAGACCAAATAACAACGGTAAAGGATGAAAATAAATGGTTGCATCAGTTAAACACATCATATGTTATTATTCATTCCAAGAATGTAGATATTGTTGTTTTTGTTTTGCGATAGCCCACATTCATTCCAGCAAACACTTAGCATGCATTAAATGTTTTCATAGTGACATAGTTCATAGCTCATAGTCTGTAAATTGACCCTGACAACCAAAGCAGTTTTTTTGACCCTGAACCTTTTTTCACCCTTTTCCGATTTATCTATCCATCAGTCTGCTTAACTCCCTTTCTCTCTCTCTCTCTCTCTCTCTCTCTCTCTCTCTCTGAATCCCCAGACTCTGTGTGTGATTGCAGAAGGCTGCTTTTATAGAGTGCAGGTCATACTGTGAAATTCTCTGTCTGAGGCATCTCAACATTTGATGCACATTGTTTGTCCTCAGGCCTCACCCATCATCTTTTTGACAGTGATAAAATGTTCTTTGAACATAAAGGCTCTAAAGTCGAGGAAGTGCATTTTTGGCTACACCGTAATGAAATAGAAATCCGCTCTACCTCTCCCTCCCTCTCATTGCTGCTCAGATGTTCTTTTTGATAACTTAAAATTATATATGGAGCATTAAGTCTTTCCATGGACAGTAATGAGTAGGCTGGGTAGGGTCGGGAGCTACTCATAAGTTAAAGTAGTTAAGCTACAGTCAAGCTACGCTTTTGAAAATGTAGTTGGCTACCCTACATATTACTATAAAAAAGTAGCTAGCTACATTGAATTTATTTAGTGAGGCAATATTTTTTACAATGTTTTTATCTAACCAATAATAATGGCAAAATTAATCAATCATTATACTTAAAACAAGAATAGACATTTGATATATTGTGCTATATAGCAGGCAATTAATCAATTTCAAATGATGACTAGCATTTCTCACCTGTATGTGTGTCTTTAAATGTGTGCTTGAAGCAGCATTTCTACATTTTCTTGTAGCTGACTGTGACAGTACCATGGTATTTTGGTTTAAACTATGTTAAATGATACTCTAAGGTATCTGAAGTATTTTAGTCATTTTCGATCTAAGCATCTGTAACATTTTGAAATTTCCTTTTACTCTAAGGTGCTATATAAATAAAACTCAATTTAATTAACACTTTATTTCTATTTAAATAAGGTTAGTTATGAGACCAGAAAATTTATTTCTGATCGTACCCATGAGTAGACCATTTTACTGAGTTGGGACTGTGTTAGTGAAAATAACATAACAGATATTGTTTTCATTTCATTAGGCTCTTAATGATTTAAGTAATCTTTAGGATTTTTTGAAGTCAAACAAGGCCAATTTATTTATTAAACATCACTCATACAGAACATTACACAGGAGGAAACTTTGTCAATCATTTTTCCATACTTGTAGATCTAGACTTAAAAGCCCTTATTTACTTGCCTTACATTTAGAGTCAATGCCATATGCATAGGTATGACAATGGATGGCTACTTATTACTTTGGTTCGAGTTTTAAACTAGACAATTCTGAGAAGAAATCAAATGGATCACAATAGTTTTGTGGTAAGCACAGCACCAAGATAACAACAGAAGCCCAGATGATGCTCGCGCTCCAGAGATACAGTAAGATAGAGCAGAGCGCGTCACGCAAATGTTTTTGTGATGCTTGCGCAACACTCGCACGAAAACCAGGCTTCGGTCGCATGCGTTTCAGATGAGGATACATATTTAGCACGTATAAAGATCTGAACAGCAGATCAATATCATTACATTTGCAGAAAAAACGCTGCAATTACCAATATTTTCAAAATTAAAACTTAATTTCCACTCAAAAACCTGCAATTCCAAACAAAATCATTCAGGGTTAGACCAAATCATTCAGCGCTCGACCTAACGACCCCCTGGATGGCATTCATTTATATTTTAGTTTGTGATCTGCCATTACAAAAGAAGAAGATAGATTCTGCCTGATTCTGTGAAGTTCATCAGATGTTTTGTCGGTAGGGTTTTGGCTTCTACACAATAAATAATGCTATTAGTTATAATATGACCAAAACATGATGTTGTGTTTGGTCGAGCTACACCGCTACTTCTGGAAAAAGTAGTTTGCTACTGGTAAAGCTAAACTGTTTTAAAAGCACTGTCAAGCTACTGAAAAATGTATTTCAGTTCGTAGCATCGCTACTTTTAGTTAGCTACTCCCCAACACTTGGTTGGGAACAGAGAAGTCATTATTAATGGAGCTATTCTTAATACTGAATGATTTTCATGACATTTAGTCCTGTTAATGGCTCGGCATTGTTCCACCAATGTGGACTGACATTTCATTCTGTAAACGGCTCTGCATTATTCCACCAATGCGGACTGAACCCTGCTACAACAGTGTTTCCTGAACCATTATTCAGAGGTGTGCACCCCTACTGAATGTACAAAATTAATGATGTTGTGAGATGTTTTTAGTTGCTTTTAGTCTGAATTGAATATGATGAGATACAAATGTTGCAATCATAATACAAAGAAAATAATTAGACAAATATTTAAAATGCAAGGTCCTTGCTGGTTGTACAAAACAACAAAAATACTGCATCACCGGTAGATTTAGAACTAAATAAATGGACTACGTTAGAATTTTTTTTTTTATCTTATTATCAAGCATATATTTAGGACCATTTTTTCTCCAAGTACTAAAAGAATTGTATATCGAACCCGAAGCCTTAAGTTGAATCAGATCCAGAATCTTTAAATTCCTTACAATCCCCTTCCCTAATGCTGGGAGATGCTTTAAAGTCAAAAGTCTTCAATTTATGATCTGTCCATCAGTGTATCCCAGCCTAACATTGTCACCTTTGCTTACCCTTCCCATCACTGACATTCATTCAGTGTGTTTTTCCTTCCTCTGTCCTTTCCATTCAACCAGAAGATATTTCTAAATCAATCCTCATTTGTGCTGTACATCTTCGCATAGTACATTGCAGGGATCAGGGGAAAGGTATAATATCACATGGTGGGACTTTATGAGCACGCAAAGTCAAAGTGTCATGTTGAAGCTCACAGTGAAGCCCTTAGTCATCCAGCATTCTGCCTCTATATTTATAAAGATTCATAATTTCTAAAGCCATTGGATTTGCACTGATGCTCTTATAGCTTCTAGTAGCAGCTGACACATGGGATTGATTTTAGGACCTTTTTGGAGCTTTATAGCTTCAAACATCAGAAAATCTGAAGACTTACTTATCAATGCATACAGGATTTCGAAGATTTTGTCTTGATTTGTTAAATGGAAATTGATCTAATTTTGCTCTGCATAAATTGCTTAATTTTTTCAAACTTTTAGAGTAGTTCTACAGGATTCAGTAATTGCATTTGAAGATTTTTCCTTCCTTTGTAGTATCACTGAGAGAACTGTATGCTTTTCTTGGAAAAAAGGAAATATAAACATTTAGCATCAAGTTGAAATGATATGTTTATTTTATGTTAAAACTTTAAATAGCAACACATTGCTTTGATGATTTTCCACTTTAGTGTATTCATACTTAGATCAAAGTTGCCTGGCAAACCGATTTTTTAATTTAGCATACTGAGAACATAAAAAAGGCTTCGGGGCATGTTTGCCAGTAAAAGGTGTGTAGTTTTCAATACCTCGGCTCTCCTTTTGAAGATTATTGACTCTGCAAGCAGACAGGGTCACTCCAGGAGATTAATACACTGGTGTACATTGTATCATGCTCTCTATAATAATAATCTGATACAAATAAAACTCCACTACCACTGCCCTTCTATTGGTAGGATGACATTACACTCACTTGGCACTTTATAAGGAACACCTGTACACCTACTTATTAGTGTAATTATATAATCAGCCAATCGTGTGACAACAGTGCAATGAATAAAACCATGCATATATGGTTCAGAAACTTCAGTTGATGTTCACATAAACCATCAGAATGGGCAAAAAAATGTGATCTCAGTGATTTCGACCATGGCATAATTGTTGGTGCCAGACAGGCTGGTTTGAGTATTTCTGTAACTGCTGATCTCCTTGGATTTTCACACACAACTATCTCTAGAGTGTACTCAAAATGGTGCCAAAAAACATTCAGTGAGCAGCAGTTCTGCAGACAAAAATGCCTTGTTGAAGAGAGGGGTCAACGGATTATAGCCAGACTGGTCCAAGCTGACAGAAAGGCAATGGCAACTCAGATAACCGCTATGTACAATTGTATTGAGCAGAATAGCATCTCAGAGAGCAACTCATTTCGAAACTTGAGGCGAATGGGCTTCAACAGCAGAAGACCATATTTGGCACTTTATTAGGACCATAGTGTTCCTAATAAAGTGCTCAGTGAGTGTATATTTCATCATGTGTTGATTGGCGGAGGGCTAAATTCCTTATGATCATTAAATATGATCTGAACATTGAGAATACAATAGCTTGTATAACTGTTTCACAATATCTTCCAGGAACAAGCTTATTTAATTAGACTGAACAACTTCACTTAGTGCCTGGCTGGCACTGTTGGGTGTAATGCAGTACTAAGTAATGAATTACTGTAATTAAATTACTTTTTCATTGAAAAATGTAAGTATTAATCTTAATTTTTCAGTAATTTTATTACAGTTACTAATGAGGCAATTGTGTAAAATACTGTATAGACTATAGAACAATTTTATATGAAACAGTGAATTTAAAATCTAAATTGAATATCTAATGTTAAAATGTATGCTTTCTAATTTAATGCAGCCCCCTTAAATTCTTTGACCAGTTCATGAATAATTTATTTGATTTTCTCTGATTTATTTGAAAGAATTAAAAGAACAATTTCATATATATCCTTATATTTTTCATCTGTCGAGGTTGTTAAGTGTTTAAGTAAGAAAGTAATTAGTAATAAGTAATGCGATTACTTTTCAGAGAGAGTAAATAGTCCATTAATATAATTACACTGTAGAAGATGTAATTAGTAGTTAGTAATTAATAAATGTTTTTAAAGCAACACACAATACTGCTGGCTGAATTTGAATGTTTTGGACTTTATAGGGCGATTTCTAATTTACAAATCAAATGAGTTCTGGATATCATTGGTAACTCATTAATTGTCTTTAATTTATTTATTTAATTATATGTTTGTTTGTTCAAGAGTAAATATAGATTAACTGAGGAGTTTCACAGGAGTTTCTTAATATGTTTTTCAAATTCAGTTGCCGCAAAATTATTAAGTCACCTCCTCGTGGTCGCTATAATGTGGTTATCGCTCTCGGTGGGGTGTGTGGTGTGTTGTGTGTGGATTCCATAGATAATAGCGTGAAGCCACCACACGTGCTATGTCTCCATAGTAACGCGTTCAACAAACCATGTGATAAGACGCGCAGACTGATGGTCTCAGATGCAGAGGCAACTACACCACCACAAGAACTAAGTGTGCATTGGGAATTGGGCATTCCAAATTGGTGAGATAAAACAACACATCATTTATCTAATTCTGTGCATTGCTGCAGCAACTCTTTTCACTCTTTTGTCTGAAATACTTTGTAGCTCCTGTCTCTTTAAATTCCCCCTTTCTGAAATGCTCAGTCTGCTCCGATTGGTCAGCTGGCCCAGTCTGTTGTGATTGGTCAACTACAGTAAAGCATGTGTCGAACATGTACTGTCCCTTACCATAACAGAGTTTTAGCTCCTGAGGCTTCCTGAGCAGCACATTCCTAAGGCGGGCATTATGCAAATGTGTTCCATAGTGACATAGCTGTGTCACAGAAGAAATGGCTGGACTGCAAACCAGGCATTTCAGGCAGTTCAGAAACAGTGTTTTCTGTGGAAGAGAGTAACACCCTTTGGCGTGGACTTTGTGCTTTGTAACTTTTAAGAACTTTTACATGAACAAACAAGCTATATTACAAAATAAAGGAAAGGTAAAATCCCCAAAAGCATAATAGGGCCTCTTTAAAAATCCAGCAAAGGACACGACAGATGAGGGGATTAAAATAAGCAGGAATAAGCAAGGGACAGTTGCCGTTCGCCACCTGAAAGTTGGCTTGATCAGCTTTCCCATGGAAACCATCAGGGTTCACATGGAAATGCTGATTCTGCATGCCAGAAACACCTGAAACACATGAGGGAAAACATCAACACAATTAGACCAAATCAAACAGAACATGGAGCATGAGTGTCCAGATCCCGACACAGACCGAAAACCAAACCAGACAGGAAGTCAGGATCCAGACACCATGCTCCAGACATTAACAAGACTGATCGAAGAGCGCACGGTGGTAACTCAAGACATGGGATGATGATGTCACGAATAGTGCATGCTCACACCTAGACCCTTGCACTCAACACAAAAACAGGACACAAAACAGTTCAGTGAACAAGTAAATAAAAAATACAAAAAAATAGTAAAAAAAACTGAGTATGGTCACAAAAAACGCATTTGTGCATGGAACTACATTCTTACACGACGGATCAGAATCTGCCATTGCTGGTCACACCAAATGATGCATCCAAGCCTTTCAAAAACATAACTTGAGAACAACTAGTATCACAGCTTGGTCTGTTTCTAACATGTTATTGGAGAAACAAGGATGTGTGTGTGTGTGTGTGTGTGTGTGTGAGAGAGAGAGAGAGAGAGAGAGAGAGAGAGATGGAGATGGAGCATGTGCAATCAACTGTTGATGATGCTGAAGCTTTCTGAAGATAATGACATTTAGGTGAACTGCATCCTATTTTCTCAGTGGAAACATGGTGTTCCTCCCTTTTTCACGGTAGCTGGTGTGCAACTTTAGTTTAGAACAGCACGAACACAAGCGGAGTGATACACACAGTGAAGCATTGAGTGATGATGATGTGAGACCAACAGCATTCATGGAACGTCTCTCATCCAATCAGATTCGAGGACCGGAACTAAAGGTTGTGTGTGTGTGTGTGTGTGTATATATATATATATATATATATATATATATATATATATATATATATATATATATTAGTTCACGATCAATTTATCGGTCGACCGATATTAGCCTTTCACTGATATATCGTATCGGCGTATATGTTTTCTGATATGCGCTGATATGAAAACTTATTTTCAGAACATATAATGCAGAAAACAATGCTTAGGGTGATTTAGAATTGGTATTATTACATAGTTTGTCCAGCAGAGCACACTCCGACTCCATTGTTATCAGAGCTGAGCTGAAGGTTGTTCTGCAGACAGTGTGGATTTAAGCAACGTCTTCACGGTAAGTTGCTAACTAGTTTGTGAAATATATACTGGAAAGTTAATAAACAATGACCCCATAATTTTCCCTTTTCAATATAACTAATATAACGCTAACCCTGTCCGTTAAAACCATATCACTCATGTTTATCATATCTGTTTGATATGTATAAATATATAGTTTATAGTCAGTGCAGTCAATAATGTAGCTGATTGAAAGGTAAACATCAGAGCATCTTTTTGCAGCTCAGCAGATAACGATGGTGGATTGTGTCTGTTGAGTATTGATTTCACACTATGTTGTTACCTAATTGGTGAGACACAATGCTGGAAAGTAAATAAACAATGTCCATCTTTTACTCTTTATAGCTAACTAGCTAACCACATTGCTATTTTCATACCTTGTCAGCTGAGTGGAAGCTAATATGCATTCACCAAACTGTTTTGTTCAGGATTCGCAGTTTGGTACCCCCTTCAACAGAACAATTCCAGTCATTGCATTAAAATATATATATGTATATATTTAAAAGTCTTGTTTTCCACTGTTGAAAATTGTATGACTGACAGTAAACACACAGTACTGATTTTTATTTAACGATTTATTGTATTTGTATTTATTCTTTATTTTCACATTAGAAAAGGTCTGTTTTTATTCCTACTATATCAGCCACCATATCGGTAGTCTGTGAATTTACTC
The DNA here is from genome assembly GCF_025860055.1 of Xyrauchen texanus. Lineage (NCBI taxonomy): Eukaryota > Metazoa > Chordata > Actinopteri > Cypriniformes > Catostomidae > Xyrauchen > Xyrauchen texanus. Next base: position 11,984,536 of record NC_068296.1, on the reverse strand, counting down.
CATCTAAAATCGGTATCGGTATTGGTCTCAAAAATCCCATATCCGTTGGGCTCTAATATATATAAATATATATACTGTATAATAAATTGTAATGTCCATACTGTGAGACGCCTAAGACAGCGTTACAGGGAGACAGGAAGGACAGCTTATCATCCTCTCAGTGGCAGACCACGTGTAACAACACCTGCACAGGATCAGTACATCTGAAGATGGCAACAACAACTTGGCTGAGAGAGGCTGGACTGAGGGTTTGTAGGCCTGTTGTAAGGCAGGTCCTTACCAGACATCACCGGCAACAACGTCACCTTTGGGCACAAACTCACCTTTGGAGGACCAGACAGGACTGGCCAAAAGTGCTCTTCACTGATGAGTCACTGTTTTGACTCACCAGGGGTGATGGCCAGACTCGCGTTTATCATCGAGGGAATGAGCGATACACCAAGGCCTGTACTCTGGAGTGGGAATGATTTGGAGGTGGAGGGTCTGTCATGGTCTGGGGCGGTGTGTCACAGCATCATCGGACTGAGCTTGTTGTCATTGCAGGCAATCTCAATGCTGTGCGTTACAGGGAAGACATCCTCCACCCTCATGTATTACCCTTCCTGCAGGCTCATCCTGACATGACCCTCCAACATGACAATGCCTCCAGACATACTGCTCGTTCTCTGTGTGATTTACTTGCAAGACAGGAATGTCAGTGTTCTGCCATGGCCAGCAAAGAGCCCGGATCTCAATTCCATTGAGCATGTCTGGGACCTGTTGGATCAGAGGGTGAGGGCTAGGGCCATTCCCCCTTGAAATGTCCGGGAGTGCATTATTGGAAGAGTGGGGTAACATCTCAAAGCAAGAACTGGCAAATCTGGTGCAGTCCATGAGAAGGAGATTTATTGTGGTACTTAATGCAGCTGGTGGCCACAGCATATACTGACTGTTACTTTTGGTGTTGATCCCCCCTTTGTTCAGGGACACATTATTCTATTTCTGTTAGTCACATGTCTGTGAAACTTGTTCAGTTCGTGTCTTAGTTGTTGAATCTTTTTTTTACACATGTTAAATTTGCTGAAAATTTAAGCATTTGAAAGTGAGAGGATGTTTCTTTTTTTTTTGCTGAGTTTATATGTATATAAAATGAGTCCTTACCTTTTATTAATGCTTTTATTCTTAAAGCTGATTTGTGTATGCCCCAGATTAAAATAATAGTATAACATTTAATGTTGGCTCATGCTAAAGCAACAGCATAGAAGTACAGTACATATATCAGATGGTGCCAATTTTGTGGGACTAACTGAGTTTTACTGTATGTACACACACTGATCTATTGTGTTTGATCACTGGTCTCTTTGTTGGTAGCAGTTTATTTGGCAACAATCCAATAATGTCTGCTCTCTCTTTGGATGGATATCAGTGACTGCTATCAAATGTTAAACGCACAGCAACACTGGATTCTCAGCATGGACAGTACACAATTCTACAATTATAATATACTAGACCCAACCTCATCAGACAAGCTTTTATAATTTGTTCCTAGATTACATGTTCTTTATCTCTCACCCCCTCATATATATTCTTTTGTCTAGTACATTCTGTTTCTGTAATGTAATGCAAATGAAAGGCCTGCTGAAGAAGTATATCTTGGAGATGGAAAGAATGTACAAAAGATGTCTCTCCAAAGCGAACAGAGAGAGAGAGAGAGAGGGTAATTTCAAATAAATTGTAATATTTCCAAAAAAATTAAGACAGACTATAGGCTAAACATTATCTGACCAAAATTAAAGACTACCGTCTCAGGAAGCTTCTGATGAAGTATCGTGTGAATGAGCACAGTCTGGCTTTAGAGACAGGTCAGCACAGGCAGAACTGGAGACCCAGAGAGTGCAGTAAATATGAGAACATCAGACACACATATTTTTAAACTTAGTTTTACTCATTATTATCTGTTGTTACATTCGTTTACATTCTGTGCACTTACCTGTATGTTATTATTATTAGAATGCTTTGGCAACTTTGTATATTGTATACGGTCATGCCAATAAAGCTAATTTTAATTTAATTTAATTGAAAATGTATTTGAAATTGAGAGAGAGAGAGAGAGAGAGAGAGAGAGAAGAGAGAGAGAGAGAGATAAGAGTGTAATAGTGGAAGATAGAGTGTCTAACTCTAATGGATACCCTCACTTGCAGCTCTGTGTTTCATCTTTATACCAACTAAAATCCCAAGCATATCTTAATCATTAAAAGCCATAGTTGACAAAGCTTGGTACTGAATGATTCTGTTTACTACACTTACCTGGGTGACTTTGCTTCCTGGCATGGTGCACAATATGTCAGAATCAATGAGCTGTGCACAGACATTAGGTAGCTTGATAATTGATTTTGTGCATTGCACTTTAAAGCAGGCCACATATAGAGTAAAATAGTGGAGAAATATGTTTCTAAAATATGATTACTCAAAGGCTGGGCAGTCTCTGAAAACCCTAGAAAACTAGTGTCATTTTATTTCCAAAGGACTAGTAGCTTTGAGAGAGCAAATCAGTGAATATGTTTTGGAGCTCTCTTTGTGTTTATTGACTTAAGTAATTAAAAAGCGATCCCTGAGGGGTGGTTGCTTTATAAAGGTTTGGAGAGTGTGTATGTTTATTATAATTTACTGTGATTTATTCAGAGCTTAGCCCACACAAAGTGGGCTTTTGATTGTGGTAAGACAGGGCAGTCTCATGATGAATACATCAATGTAGCAATGTCCTTGTCATGTTGTTCTCACTTCAGTTCAGACAGTTTGGATTTATCGCATGTGTTTAACCATACTTACATTCACTTAGCATTTTATTAGGAACACCTGTACACATACTTATTCATGCAATTATGTAATCAGCTAATTGTGGCAGCAGTGCAGTGCATTATATCAAGCAGATACAGGTCAGGTGCTTCAGTTAATGTTCACATCATCCAGCAGAATGGGGAAAAATGTATGTGATATTGTAGGATTGTAGGATTAATTACAATAAATTTATTTCTGTGTTACAACCCTTATTCCTTTGTGAAAACAGTCATCTTGCATTCCAGAGAGTGCTGATAGTGATCTGTCCTCTTACTGGCTGAGGTGTTTGTGTATTAACAGTGGCCGTAAAAGGTGGTCTGCTGATTGGTCATTTTAAATGTATCAGGTCTGGTTTTGTTCATATGGCCAAGGGAAGCATAAAACCAGATGGTAACTTGTGCTCTGGGCTTTTTGCCTTTTCATGTCACTCTTTTCTCTAGCTGTTCTCTCTTGGCTCTGGTCTTGGCTGATGAGGCCTAGACTCTAGCTCTCAGTGGCATCTCTCTCTACCCAATCTCACACTTTATTTCCTCCATTCTCTCTCACTTCTCTCAGGTAGTATGCATACATATTTATATACATATTTCATACACCCAATTTGTAACTATTATATCTAAATTATAACCATCTACTGTAACATTGTAAGGCTAAACTGTTATTAAACATTTCCTTTTAATCCGTGATTAGTTCCTCTCACTGGATAAACTATATATTTTTAAGTGCTCCATATTGCATAACAATATGTTCATAGTATGGTTCTAAACATTGGTCTCCCATATTATTAGCTATTGTATCTGCGCTTGTTTCTTTCATTGTTATAAGTAGCAGAAGGTGGTATTTGAAAAGATATGCACAGTTTTATTCCATCTCGCTGTTAACATTTATTTTGTCACCTCTGCATTCCTACAGCTTGAACCACTGTAGATTGAAATAAACATCTTACAGCATGATTGTTGGTGCCAGATGGGCAGGTTTGAGTATTTCTGTAACTGCTGATCTCCTGGGATTTTCACACACATCAGTCTCTAGAGTTTACTCAAAATGGTGTCAAAAACAAAACAAAAATTCCTAATAAAGTGCCCAGTGAGTGTAATTTTATGTGTCGCACCATTAGTTTAGCAACATGCTAACCTTGTGTAAAAGTCTCATTCTGAGTGCTAGCTGTGTACCATGAGCTACTGCCTACTTCTGAGTGTTCAAATTCAGCGGCTTATAAGGTCTCTTGATATTTAGGATGTTCCCTTAGAAGGCAAATGCCTCTCTAGAGACCAGGCATCGAGGCAGCTCACTAGGTTTTTAAACAAAGCTTTTCTCTCACTCAATTATGCCTTTCAGTTTCATCACTTTTGCTCATTATTTCTATTTTCTCACCTCCTATTTTGCCCTTATATATCTCTCTCTTGCTTTTTTCCTCTCTCTCGGGAATTGTGACTGTTGACCAGACAGCTGCTTCAATGTCTCAGGTCACAAAGCCCACAACCCTTTGCCTGATTATGGCTTTATTAGCATGTGAACCATGTCTCTCCAATGGCCCTCATGTAACCAAAGAGACTACTGTTGTCATGCTAGTTAAACATTAGAATCTTCAAGTGTTTGCCTATGCAATCAACAGAATTTTTTTTTTTTAAAGAGACAAAGGGAAATGGCTGACATCACAGATAAGAGATCCCCCCAACACATCTAAACATCCATTATTACAACCTCATTAGCAGCAGATAAGCGTTCAGAGAATGGAGATTACATGACGTGATATGGAATGAACTGGACTGCTGTGATAATGGGTCATTTGAAAATTGAGTGTGTGTGTAGTCTCGCAAAGCCAGGCTTCTGACCAATGGCTTAAAGTCTGGTCCACACTGTCTAACTGACATGCAAAGCAACCAACCAACCAACCACATTGTGTGTGTGTGCATGTGTGTGTGTGTTCTCTTTAATTAAATGAACCAACATTATTATTCATTTAAAAAGTAATGATCTATTGTGGCACTTCTCATGTTGCTGTACCCTTAAGACGAATTGCTTACGTTGTAAGCATTACCCTTGTTGATTTGGATACAATACTTTATATTTAAATATACAGTGTGTTGTATGTTATGCTTTTAAATCTGAGAAATACAGAAGACATTAGACTGCTAACAGCATGTTTCAGCAGAGATCCTACACATCCTTGTTATAAAAACAGTAGACTGCAGGCCTGTTTTAAATGGAGAAATGCACTGATGCTGATCAAGCCTGTCTCTCCCCTTTTGTACCCTTGTCTCTTTCACTCAGGTTGCCAAATTGGAATTATTTGGGCGACCATCTAGCTTTTATCAGAGTGGAACATTTTTAGACGAAGTGATGCCTTGATGTCATGCCTGAGAAGTTAAGCAATGCCATGAAGAAGTGTGTATGTGTTTGCCTATGCTAGCGTGTATGTACACTGGAGTGCGTGTTTATCATTATAAAGTGTTGGTCCTCAGCTCAGTAGCTGTGTCTGATGAAAGTGTGGCATTTTCTAACATGTGACTCATTTGCACTCTCTAGACCTAGTGAAGGAAAGAAAAACATGGATGTTTGATGGAAAAGATACAAATGCATGATTTGTCTAACAACCGGAAAAGCAAAGGCGTGTATTCACCAAGTCCTTGTCAGCTGCATTTGTTATGGGTAAATGTGTTATTTTACGCTTATTAAAGCTTTTATCTCCTGTACAGCATATACTAGGGATGGGCGGATTGATCCTAAAATATCAATACTTCCGAAATTGCTGTTGTATCAAAAATATCGGTCCTCACACAAAAATATTGATTCTAAATTATTTATTTATTTTTTTAACTAGGGATATTATTTGGTTACCACGGACAATAATCATAAGCTTCAAAGTGAAATAAAATGGATTAGGCTACATTAGCAAATACTTGTGCAGGATGGGAACTATTTATTCATTTTATGCACCAGTGAGTGAATTGTGTTTTATTATTATTATTAAAACAAATGTACAGAGATTCTCTCTAAACATGCACAGAGATGCACTGGGGAGCACCGCAAGACAGACAGTTCGACTAAGCTGATCCACCAATCAGAAAGTTCATTTCAGAAGCATTTGTTTATCAGAAGCAATTTTTTTTTATATATATATTTGTTATCTAATCATATTTTCCATTTCAGTAAGGGGCGGTGTGTAATTGTTGTTAATATGTCATTTAAAAAAAATTGTTAACCATTGTTTTACTACAGCAATATTGTAGTAGTAACCATGGTTAATTGTGTGGTAACTATGGTTTAACTAAATACTATGGTTAAACTATAGTTACTGTAGTGAAATGGTTAATTTTTGTAAGGGTAAACAAAATAGAAGTCTAATAATTTTTTGTTTAAGTTAAACAAAATAATGACTTGAATAATGACTAAAAATAATATTTTCAATTACCCATTTTATCCCAAGTAATCGCAAAAAAAAACATTTTACAGAAGTATCGCTATTTGTATCAGTGATATTGGAATTGAATTATTGGTATCGGATCTAAAAGAAAATAAGTGTTATAGCCCATCCCTAGTATATACAAAATATATGCAGAAACAGTGTATGATTACTCAACATTAAACGGCATGCTGGTAATACACCTTTGAAATGAAACTGCATGTCTCAGTTATTATTTTTATGTTCTCTGAAGGGGACATAGTTGTTTGATGGCAATACAATAACTCAGTTTTCATTAGACAATTGGCTAAATTGAGTGTTCTTGCAATATTAGTATTCAAAGGTCAGGAATTCAATGACTGGTATAAATGGCAAATAAAATCATGAAATATCATAAAATTTGAAAGTTCCCTTTTTCTTTAGCTTCAATCATTAAGTACCCAAAAGGATTTTTTTCAACTGATATAAGAAGGCTTACAATTGCAGTCAATTACTTCAGATTTGTCAATGTATGAAAGCATAAAATAATAATAATAATGAAATAATAAGACCTCTATAGGGAATATTCAATTGCACATTTTAATTTAGTGCTTGCCACAGATTTATGTCATGTATAGGCTTGAAATATTTGCATTGCCTTTGGACTGACTGTACCTATCTATCTTTAGAATTGGCCCTTGCTAACACATTTATGAAGATTAACTCCCGGCTTTTAGAAGTACAGAGTTTTAGGAGTGAAAATGAAAGCTACCTTATCTGTGTCATGATGAAATTAGTTCAAAAAACATGTTATTAGCATTGTTAAAGGGTGAATAAAATCATTTTGATAGTTCCTCATTTCTTTAACTTTAATCCTTAAGTGCTCAAAAAGGATTTTGTTTTTCAACTTATACAAGAAGGCTTACACAACTGCAATCAAGCTCTTCAGATTTGTCAATGTGTGAAAGCATATTTCATTATAATAATAATAAAATATAATAATAAAACCTCTATAAGGAATATTCAAATGCACATTTGCATTTAGTGCTAGTCACAAATTCCTGTCATGTATAAACTCAAAATATTTGGACTGACTAGGGGATACTTAAGCCCCGCTGATGGTGTTGTGGATCTATACACAACACCATCAGCGGGGCTTAAGTATCCCCTCGTTGACATCAAATGAGTTCCCTTTATCTTTTGATACTATAAGGTGAGAAACAGGCTAGCCAAATAGGTTCCTATCCCTTTAATGAAATGTTTGGAAAGTTCTGAGGACAATTGTATTTTACATTATATTGATTGAGACATGCATGCATTTATGTCTGTCTGTCCGTCCATCCATCCATCTATCTATTGTATCTCTCAACTCTCAAAAGCTGATGAATAAAGAACAATCACTATTTGGGCTCTACTCAGCAGTAAGACAGAGTGTTTCTGCACTCAGTCAGTGTTTTTGTCTTGAATGTATTCAATTATCCTTAGCTGTGTAAATATTAGACAATGTGAACCACTGTTCAGGTGACTTGACAGTCACTTTGTCTTCATCTGTATTTTCGCTCTCTCTCTCTCTCTCTTTCCCACAGATAGATTGGTGTATAATAGTGAATGAGTCAATGACTGCAGTGGAGCTCTTGTATCTGGCTCAGTAGTGCGGAGTCATCCCACCCTCGGATCTGAAGAGAGGAGAGAATGAACCAACATTTCAGGATGTGGTGTCGAACTTTTGGAAGGTCAGTGAAGGGTGACGGCATATTGTGCTGTTGTGATGTCCTGCTGATGTTCTAAGGCTTTGTTCACACTGCACATTAATCCAGTTTTTTCTTTTTTTTCAAATTGAAACTTTAGGACTGACTGTCTGCACTGTCAGTTTGCAAGTAATGAAATCAGATTCATTTGTTCAAACAGGATAGTTTATATTTGGTATATCTACATTGGTTTCCGTAGTTAAGCATCAACACAAATACCAAGAGACATAAAAGAGTAGTTGTCATTGTAAAATGAGAAAGTTATGCTGAACTCATAAGGTGCAAAGTCATCTGAGTCACAGAGATGGAAACTTAAGTCGCTCTCAAATCACAAACAGTTTTACTAAGGACTTTATTTAGATAGATTTTTCTGCCTTTTCTCTTTTTCGTCTTTTGACGAAAACATCCTTTAAACTTAGTCAATAGTTCATCAAGTTATATTCAATATTTTTTATTTGGTTTTAGTACAAAATGAAAAAATAAATCATGCCAAACTATAACAGACCAAAAAATAATACAAAATTGCAAACATTTTGAAAAGTTTATTAAGCATTTATTAACTTTTAAAAGATGTTTACGATATAAAAAATATAATAAATACAACTCTTATTATTGGGAAAACCTATACTCCTGAATAATGGCATAAAATTAATACTTAAGTATTATCCCCTGTAAGTTACTGTATTTTGAATTCTTCATGCTTTATAGATGTGTTTTAATTTGCAGTATTTTAGCCAGTTTAAGGTTTTTCATTAATACAGCATATTCACAACGCAAGTTACCTATTCTGACTAGCACACAATTTAGTTCAAGTTCACCGGTTCATTCGCTTCATTGTCTGTGCAGATGTAAGTTGTCATATTACATATACAGTATGTTGAGTATACTGTATATTGATTAATAGGATGCGTTTCAGTGCGGTAATAAACATGTTTGTAAAGTGGTTTGTTCTGATGGTGTTAAACTCAATCCACGCAGATTAAGCAGCGAAATACCCAACATACAGGATTATAAGATTAGATGAATCAATTATTTCTAGTGGTTTCTTCTTCTGTTTGTGCACTGTTAATATCTTACAGTATCAACTTTTTCTCGTTATACAATATTTTAGTCAACAGTATTTTTTAATCAAAAATGTTAATTTTCTTTTTCATCTCGTCTTCGTTATCATTGTCAAAATAAAATAAATAAAAAAAATATTTAGCCAATGAACATTTCCGTCAGTAATTATCACTGACGAGATTAACACTGCTTGGACTCTTCTCAGAGACTTGTGAACATCTTGGCAGAGTCATTACACAATCATATGTACACATTCAGACGGTTCACATTAGCTACTTTTTTATTAAAGCAGTAGACACATTGTATATTGTGAATGACATTACAGTCACATCTCTTCCAGAATGCCTACTATTGAAATCTGATTTCACTATTCAGACAGAAATGCAACAGTGTCTTCATTTAGGACACAACATGACTGAAATGTGATTTGATGGTATGCACTGTAATTTGTTATTCATTTTTTTTTTTTTTTGCTATTCAGGGCTGGGTATCATTCAAAAATGTTCGATATCGATACCGATACGATATCTTTTTTTTATACCAATTTCATGAAATCCTTTTAACAAGATTAAAAACATTACACAAGAGGGAAAAAAAAAAACAAGAAAGCTAAACTGTTTATTCAGCCAACCCTAAGGTTAAGAACGGTTTAACAAGATAACTAGTTTAACGTGAGTTAAATTATTATTATATATGATTTAGCTAGCTATCTATAGCCATACATCCAGACAATATCTAATGTTATGTAGGTCCCAGTTTATAGGACCATGTCACCGCGCACAGAAATGTTAATTAAATAAGTACACAGGCATGCACCACAACAAGTTAGCCAATTTTGTTTGTTGGTTTGTTTGCTAAACGTTAACCATACATGTTGGTGTCCCAGTCATAGCGTCGCTGCATTCATCAGTAGTTTTGGAGGAGGATTTGTGTGGTGGGTATGTTGAAGGAGGCTCTGTGGCAGGTGGACGCTGAGAGGATGACTGCACCGGCTCGGTCTTCTTACAGTCGAAGACGGAGCTATTTTCTGCTCTTAAGTTTATTCTGTGCACTGTCAAGTGCTTCATCAGATTTGACGTGTTTCCGGTCTTGGCAGCAATTATCTTGTCGCAAATATTGCATTGCGTGATGTTGGCATTGGGTCTGGTGAAATGTAGCCACACTTTTGATCTTTTCCACATCTTTTACATCTATGGGGGTTGGGAAACATACAAACAACAGCCTCACGTGTGAGCCGTGTCTCTGGGCGTATCCAGCGTATACTAGTGTTTGTACTTGATGCCTAAACTCAACCAATCACCAAAACTTTTAGATATGGACACATCCAGCATGCTACATGCTTATCACGGACGTTGACGAGATTAACCCCTTAGGTATTGAAATTTGGTACCGAACGGCAAGATATTTTTTGATTATTGATAGTTTAGAGGTAATTAGGTAGGTGCCTAAAATGTAGTCGCTCGATACCCAGCCCTTCTAAAAATAAACAAAGTGTACTCACATATGAAAAAAATTATCTGATTTGATCTGCCTGTCAGAACAAAGCCTAAGCCAGTCTCGTTTAGAACAGTGCTGCCAGATGTTCTCACTTTACCACTGAGGAAAAGCATTGACAAAAATGTAATAGCCATGTGCTACATAAAGCAAGAACAAAAAAATAAATAAACAAGCAATAATATTGAATAAAAAATGAACCACACAAAATTGTTGCTTCAAGCAATGTGTCAACCAGCATCTTTCACACGTCCAAAAATGATGGCCCTCACTGAACAGATCCAGTCTGAAATGTACAGTTATTGTCTAAAATGATTTTAAAAGTCTGGCCTCTGGTGGTTTGCAGTCTATTTTTCACAGTCTGGTTCTTATTTCTGTGGAGACCCTGTATAGTCTTGGTGGAAATGGGAATTTTTAAAAGCGTTAAATGGCCATACTGCAGGGAAACATGTGACCCTTTTGACTTCGTACCATATCTGTGGTGGTTCAAAGCGATCTACTGATGACAGGGAGAGAGACCCTTCTCTCTAAATTTAGAATCCCTAAAGATCCTCTTTCACAAAGGGACACTGATCTTGAACCCTAAATGTGGGAGGGTTCTTGCAAAGTGAAGTTTTGTGAAATACTGTGTCTTTATACCTAGGATCTAGGACATGGTTATTCAACTCCAGTCCTGGAGGTCCACTGTCCTACAGAGAACAGCTCCAACCTGAATCAAACACCTGAACTACACCTGAGTTGAATAGCCCTGATCTAGGATCAGATAAACTTCCCAAATTCTCATCAAGACAAAGAATAAACAGAAATTTTTAACTTAGGAGATTTATTTCTGTATTCTATGAATGGATAGTAAATTTGAGATCATGGAGTACAGGAATGCAGGAAAATGCTTTAGAAAGTTGCTTTTAAAGACTTCATGGAATAGCTTAACAAGTGCAGCTTTCATTCCCATGTTGACATATTTTCTATTGAAAAAGGAAGTTTAGGCAGGATGTATCGAAGAGCTTGTTCCTTTTATTTTTTTAATAAAGCCAATAGCCTTTATTGTATGTCATTCTTGAACCATGATTTACTATTTGCTCTTACTAGTCAGTTGGTGGTATTCAAGGAAGGGGAAATTTTCTTTCTAGAGACCATTTCATTCGACAACATTTTGGATATGCCTGGAAGTGCAAGATGTATTATAATATTTTTTTTGTATTCATATTTTAATTATTATTATTATTAATTTATTTATTTTTTGTGTAATGTTGTTTTTTGTCATATCTGACTCCAATTGTGTGTAGTCTGAACACTAAAAAAGATATAGGATTTAATAGGGCTTTTTACAGTTCTTTAAAAAGTGAGAAACAGACGTTTGATGGAGGGTATTCTGCCTCATTTTCAATATTTGTAAAATAATTGTTTGTAAAATCTAAATCACACTTGTGTGTTACTGCTGGTGTGGGATAAACATTTTCACAGTATTAGAATGAAAATGCAGGGTTATGACTTACACCCCATCTAATTTAAAATTTAAAATAGTTCTGTTGCTGGGAGACAAATATGTGCTTGTGTGTGTGTGTGTGTGTGTGTGTGTGTGTGTGTGTGTGTGTGTGTGTGTGTGTGTGTGTATTTATTTATTGATTTTTTGGGGTGTAGTGGTGATAACACATCAGAACATCTGCATTCTACCAATCAACTAGCTTTGATTAGAACTGGATATTACAACCATATTACCATGTCAATGAGCCATTTAAAATGTTTTACCATTTTGGACCTAAAAACAATTATTATGTGTCAAGTAAAGTCATTTTATTTGTATAGCGCATTTCACAACACACATAATTTCAAAGCAGCTTTAGAGAAAATTGTGCTTTAACAGAAAAAGCTGTAATTTTCTTATGTCTTCAAAATGTAATAGTGCAGTTTTAAAAAAAAAAACATGATTTTAAATTGCGCCTTAAAATAAATAATAGAAAATAATTATATTTATATTTAGACCCCCAGTAAGCAAGTTTAAGTTGACTGTGGCAAGGAACATAAAACTAATAAAATGTTGGTTAAAGGAGAAAAATAGCTTTGAGGGAAACCAGGGTCGCTCTGGGGACCAGTTCTCCTCTGGCTAAACAGCATGAATATAATGCCAATATTAGTTATGTATGTGTAGTACAAGTCAAGATTTAAAATGAGTAAACTAAGTAAGTGTTAGGGGCCAATGTTTAAACATTGTTTATGACTAAAGTCTTGGAATTTACATTCTTAATTAACTGCAGAAGTGCAAACAGATGCATTGTCTTACTGTATGTTATTTGGCTGATGAAGTCTGTAATTCATTTATTAGCTTCATATTCCATTTTAAGGGTGCAATCCATCCTTTGACCAAGGTGATGCAGGCAGAGGTCAGTAAGGTGCACTGCAGTTCGACTGTAAGTTGTGGCAGATTAAATTCCAGTGGAGTAAATCTTAAGTGCAAGTTTCAGGCATGTGTCAAGTGAAGTATCTCATGTATGATGGCCTGTGCTCGCTTCAGTTCATCCTCTGTGAAGTCCATCGTAGTAGACTTAAGTGATATCTTGCTGGCACAGGCAGCAGTTAGTCAATATCACTCAGCATCAGACATCAGGCAGGACCGGAGTCGGATATTGACAGGACCAGAGCTGGATCTGGCAGGCTCTGGTTAACTCAGGATATGGATCTCGAGGTTAAGACAGGGAAACAAATAGAATAATATTAGCATAGATGCCATTCACTTTAAAACAGGATCATAGAATATGAGAAGTGTTTCCGGTTGCAGTAGAACTAATTACTGCAGCATAACTATGAGTTGATGGGGAAATTAGGTGTATGCCTGGCTGAAAAGATGAGTCTTTAGTCTAGACTTAAACTGAGAGAGTGTGTCTGAATCCTGAACCATCTTTGGAAGACTATTCCATAGTTTAGGAGTCAAATAGGAAAAGGCTCTACCTCCTTTTGTGGATATTGGTATTCTAGGTATTATTAACAGGCCAGAATTTTGCAATCTTAGTGGATGTGATGGAATACTGCGTGAAAGAAGGTCACATAATTACTGTGGAGCTAGACCATTCAAGTCTTTGTAGTTAGAAGTATTTTAAAATGAATGCATTTTATTGATGATGATCTTAAAAGTTAGCATATAGCCAATGTTGCGACTCTAAAATTCGGACGGATATGATCATATTTCTTAGTTCTCATCAGCACTCTGAATTTAGAACTAATTGAAGTTTATTCATGAAACATGCAGGACATCCTCCCAGTAATGCATAACAATAGTCTAGTCTTAAGGTCATGAACGCATTCATTAGTTTGTCGGCATTAGAAACAGAGAGATGTGTCATAACTTAGCAATATATCTGAGAATGTTGTTCTACAAACATTGTAAATGTGGTTTTCAAAGGACAGATTGCTATCAAATATAACACCTAAGTTTTGAAAACACCTTAGTGTGTAACTCTGTAATTAAGTTATTGTTATTACTATGTTTCACATATTAGGATTATAAATTCACAAACATCTTCTATAATTGTTGTTTTGTTGGCTAAGGCAACATTTAGCTGGATTTGAGATCAATGTTTGGACTGTAGGGGGCAGTTCTGTAGGAGACTTGTGGTGGCTGTTTAAACTTCGGTCAGTCGGGCAGATGGCATTTGGTAACTCCGTCATGTGGCTGCATGCCCTTACTGACAACCAGCAGGAGCCACAGGGGCTCCAGAGGTGCCAGCTGTGTGCAGGGGAGCAAGGATGGGAACAGGCAACGGTCTCAGCAGTCATTAGGAGTTGGACACACAAAGATAAATGCATTCAAATAGGATCCTAATGAATCCTGTTGCTCTCTCACGTTGATTGTGTCCATGTTTACATGCTTTCATGCTTCCATCCTTCCTTTTTCCTCTTCTAGTGGTATCTCTGTCTCTGTTGCCCCTGCCAATGGAACCTTTCTTGTTCACTCTCTATCTCTCTCTTTCTCTCTCTCTCTCTCTCTCTCTCTCTCTCTCTCTCTCTCTCTCTCTCCCCATCTCTTCCACACTCTGTTATCAATTTAATTTATTCAGTAGTAAAGAATGTTGGGGATCAAACTGGGTGGGCAGCCTCAGTAACTGAGTAAGAAGGATAATTCAATGAATTAGCTGTTAGTGTCTGGAAGAGGAAGATAACCTCTGTGTGTCTTTAGGGTTTGTACACACTCATTCTCTTTATGCATGCAACACCACGAAGACTGTGTAATGCCTAGAGTTTGGTTGGTTGAGTGTCACCATTATGGTTTTGGTGATTAAACACTTTAAACACAAAGTGGTTGCCTCAGAGGTTTCACTAGACTTGCCTAGGTGGGATACGGATCTCATAAGGGCTAAATGCTTGTTTTTACATTTACATTTATGCATCTGGCAGATGCTTTTATCCAAAGAGATAAAGGGTCTGTTCACACAGGATGTGCCCTTGCATATCAAAATTCTATTTTTTTCAACGGAATGACAAAAAAAAAATGACAAAAAAAATCCCAGAGGCCTGTTGCATGAAGCTAGTTTCAGGTTTACAAAAGCAGATAGAGCAAAACCGGTTTAGAATCGGGTTATAGGGTTATACAAAGTTATAAAGGGAGTAGAAAAAATAACTGAATATAATGTGTATTTTAATTGATATAGACTGACAATAAGAATATACAGGCCAATTCATTTTAAAATCATAAAAATCCATATATGTATCTAAAATGTTGAAGCTTTTATATTAATTTTATTTAAAAGCCAAATATAATTTAATGAATCAGCATCGCATTGTCAGCTTTACTCACTGCATACATGTACAGTGTGTAAAGAAATCCAAAGAAATTTAATAATACGTGTTTAATGTGCTGCTCAAAAGATATCAAAAGATACCATCTTAAATCTTAATATGTAGGCTAGGTCTAATACGGAACATTAAATCATTATATATATATACATATATATATATATATATATATATATATATATATATATATATATATATATATATAATCAAAATTTTATAAATATGTAAATTTCAAGGGGAGAGACTTCATTAAATCAGAGATGTCACAATACTCACAGCTAATTGGTTCAGTATCTGTTGTGATTAGCGATGTCTGATTCTTGAATGAATCATTCTTTTGTGCCGATTCTCAGCAAGTAACTGGTCGAGCCAGTTCACAACATAGTATCAAACTTTTGTTCTGGGTTGATCACGCAAGACGCACAGCTGAAGTAATGTACTGGCTACGCAGCACACCTTACAAGTTACCAAAGAACCCGTAAGAAATTAAGGAATCAAACCTATAGGCCGAATCGAAAATCAGCTCTTCAGTCGTGTCCGACTCATAAAGAACCGAATAAGCCTGTCGACAAACTGTCGAAATTTGCAGAGGATTACTGAGGACTTGCAATGTGTTGACATGTTAAAAGGATCCAAAAAAAATTGATAAAACCAACAGATGTTTCTTTCTGTTATTTTTTAATCATTATAAAAATCTTTGCAAATGAAGCTCTTATAAGCTCTTATACTTGATGATAGGGATTTTAATAATTTTCGACCTATTTCGACCCTTTCTTTTATTACAAAAGCATTGGAGAAAACGGTTCTCAAGCAACTCCAGTCTTATCTTAGCTCAAATCAAATTCTTGAAACTTTCCAGTCTTGTTTTAAGCCTCTGCACAGCACAGAGTCTGCTTTATTAAGGGTTTCTAATGATATACTGTCAGCGACTGACGTTGGTGACTCTGTGATCCTAATACTGTTAGACCTAACCTTGGCATTTGATACAGTTGATCATAAAACTCTTTTATTCCGACTAGAATATTTTGTGGGCATCCAGGGAACTGTCCTCAGTTGGTTTAGATCTTACCTAACAAATAGAAGTTTCTCCGTTAAATTAGGTAATTTTTCTTCATCGCCAGCCAAACTCTCATGTGGAGTGCCGCAGGGGTCTATTCTCGCACCCATTCTTTTTTCCCTGTATTTACTTCCTCTAGGCTCCATTTTCAGAAAGCATGGTGTATCATTTCACTGCTATGCAGCTCTCATTACATCGCAGTTGGATTATTGCAACTCTCTTTACTATGGCACACCCAAAAACGAATCGTCTCCAATTAGTACAGAATGCTGCTGCAAAGTTCCTCAAAAGAAAACGTAAATTCGTTCATGTTTCACCTATTTTAAAATCACTGCATTGGCTACCTGTGAATCTTAGAATTGAGTTTAAAATTCTTCTCTTTGTTTTTAAATCCGTAAATAATCTGGCACCGAGTTATTTGTCTGAGCTACTCTGTACACACAATCCCACACGAAACATGAGGTCTGGTGATCAGAGACTTTTGTTTGTCCCCAGATCACGGTTAAAGAATAGAGGGGACAGAGCCTTTCGGGTCGCTGGCCCTAGTCTGTGGAACAGCCTTCCGATTTACATCAGAGCGACTCAATCGCTAACTGTTTTTAAATCCTCTCTTAAAACGTATTTTTTTTCTCTAGCATTTAAAACACTGTGAGTTTTTTTTTTTTTTTTTTTTTGTCATGAATGTGTGGTTTGTCCTTGTTCCTTACTTTGTGTACTGTTCAGCACTTTGGTCAGCCTTGTTTGCTGTTTTTAAATGTGCTATATAAATAAAAACAAACTTGAAACTTGAAACTCTTGAGAATTAAGTATGCATTTTTTTCTCGATGGTGTTACTAATACAAATTATAAATATAAAATTAGTTTTCTAATTGTATAATTAGTTAATTAGACTTAATAAATTGTGTAGCTAACTGTAATGGACATTTTCAAGAAACTGAATTTCATTAACTAAATTCAGGTGACTAGTAGCCTGACACTGAGTTTGGGTTGGACTCATACAGTCTAGTAACTTATGAGTTACTAGACTGGTTATTGAACCAAAGAACCCATTTGAAATTAAGGAATAAAACCTACAGGAAGAATGAAAAGTCAGCTCTTCAGTCATGTCCAATTAAAAAAGAACCGAATGAGCCAGTACCACGAACAGTTGAAGTTTGCAGAGGATTACTGAGGAGTCTGATGAATTAACTGCTGGTATGAGCATGTGTGTACCGAGGACATGAACGAGCCTTTGGTGAACTGTAAATTTCTTTAATGTCAATCAAAACATACTGGAAATATGCTTATGACTAGTTTTATTCAATTAAATTTAAATTGAAACATGCAAAAACTTTTCATTTGAGAGATGTAAATGAATTGTACTTTAGTTTATTGTGCATGCAGATTATATTTTAAATTGTTATAAGCTGAATCATGGTTTCTGGTAAATTAATTAATCTCTTCTTATTTACTTTGGACATGTAGAACATCTGCATTTGTGCATCAGTGTCTTTTATTGGGTACTTTAGGTGCAAGACTTGAATGTCCGAAACTTATCTTACATTTAATCAATATTTGTCAGTCGTATTCAACATGCAGGATCACAGAATGAAACACCCATTACAATAAGGGAGGTTATTTTGCATCAGTAGTCTGTTGTGTGTTTGTCTCAAACACCTTGATTGAACAGCACAAGCTTTTTTGACTGGATTTAACATTGAGAGAATTGGAACATGTCAATCGCAGTCAACACTTTTATCCATCTCCACGGCAAGCTGTCACAAGCATGTCAAGCTCAACATGTGTCACACTTTCATATTAGATGACCCTTGGTTACGATTTTCTTTTTTTTATATTATTTGTTTTTGTGTCTGCCCTTTCGACGTAATGAGACAAAGCATGTGAGTGTGCGGATAACATCCCCCATCCTACCCCAATCTATACACCCAATCCCCCATCCAATTCCTTATTGCATGTTATTAGTATGTGTGTCTCTATGCCAAACACTAATGGCACCCAGTAGGATACATGGATGTGACCATTATATATCTTACTGGGTGCCATCAAAGGTAATTGCAGTCAGAGGAATAATGCAAGCAGACATACTTTTCCTTTGACTTTTTTAAAACTGCATGAAACTTGTGGGAACAATTACTAAATCTTAATTCGCTAGTATGTGTGTGGTACCAAGTCAAGTTAACCTTTATTTATAGAGTACATTTAAAAACAACAGAAGTTCAAACAAATAAATATACAAAGACAGAGGACCTACCACAAAAAAGGCACGATCACCCTTAGATCTATAGCAACAACGAGGAACCCTCAAAAGAAGCTGATCAGAAGACCTGAGCACTCTGGTGGGGGAGTATGGGAGGAGAAGTTCACTGACATATTGAGGTGCGAGACCAAATAGTGCCTTGTAGACATAAAGCAGAATTTTAAAATCGACCCTGAATTTCATGGGAAGCCAGTGTGGAAATGCTAAAACAGAGGAAATGTGATCCCTCTTTCTTGACTCTGTTAAAAGCCTAGCTGCCACATTTTGATCCAGCTGGATAACGCAGTTTGAGGAAAGCCAATGCATGAGTTACAATAGTCTAACGTCAAATAAATTAGAGAGTGAATCACAATTCCCATGTCTTTATGGGAAAGACTTCTTTTTTACTTTAGTGATGTCATGGTGAGAACTCAGTGGCAGAGGATTGGACTCAATCCTGGTTTTATTGATGTAGTGAATGGGTGAGAGGTGAAACAAACAGATGAGGTTATGCAAACACTGGTATGGCACAAACAGCAGGTGAGTTAACTTCAAACAGGGTATTGTAACAATGAACAGATGATGTAACAATGAACAGGGAACAGGAAACAAATGACAAGTATTTCAACAGGTAAGTAAGGGCTAGGGAGTCTGTAGTCTTTGTGAGAACATTGACGAGAAGACAGTGAATGAGAATGTGAGTGGTGTTTAAATGCAGTCCATGATTGGCATACTGATGACGTGCTGGTGCGGGTAATTAAAACTCTGAGCGCTGTGCCGGTAGTGAGTGAGTGGTGAGTGAGTGAGTGAGTGAGTGAGTGAGTGAGTGAGTGAGTGAGTGAGAGAGAGCCAGGTGGATCTGTGACAAGCATTAGATCTCAGGTGGAAAAAGCTACCCTTTACAACTGCACTGATCTGCTATTGAAAGACTCCTTGCATGATCTTACATTTGATGACAGAGGATCTAACTGGGCAACCAGGCCAGATAAGGAGGACATGGAGGAACCTAAAATCAGAACTTCGGTTTTGCTTTCATTAAATAAAAAAATGTTTCCTAGCCAACCTTTAATATATTTGAAGCAATTTAGGGCATTATCAAATGAACACTTGTCTACACTCACTTGGAAATTAAATTAAGAATCGCCAGCATAACAAGCTATGCTGTACTTATGGAAAATAGAGCTCAGAGGAAGCATATACAGGGGAAATAGTAAGGAACCTAAAACAGACCCTTGAGGGACACCACACGGTAATTGAGCCAACATAGAGAAAAAATTCCCTAAATTTACAGAAGACCTTCTTTCTTTTAGATAGCAGGCAAACCATTGGAGGACCATACCCTGGATGCCAACCATATACTCAAGACGATTGAGAAGAATATTATGGTCGATCGTGTCAAACACTAATAAAACAAACAGACAATTCACAACAGGTGAACCTGAATCCATGGAGAGAAAAATAACATTAGTGACATTCAGCAATGCAGATTCGGTGCGATGCAAGGGTCTGAGGCCAGACTGAAATGTATCTAAAATGTTAAATGTATTTACATAGGAGCATTGTTGCGAATAAACAACTCTCTCCAAAATATTGGAAATAAAAAGGCAATTTGGAGATTGGTCTATAATTGTTGTGTATTGCTGGATGTAGAATTGCATTTATAAACATACTTGGAACATCTCCATTTGCTAAGGAGTTGTTAATTATAGCAGTCACACTGGAACTGATAGTCATGAAAATATCTTTAAGAAGGTGTGGAGAAAGAATATCCAGCTTTTAACTGGAACACCTAATCCTGGAGACTACATTTGCTAACTTTGCTGACGTAACTGGTTGAAAATTAGTCAGGGAGCTGGACGGGGAAAGTATTAGTGGTTGATCAAATTGTTAAGGTACAATAGCACAATTTATCTGCTCAAATTTGGGAGTAAAATAACCGTATCACAGGTCTCATGACTGGCATCCAGAAAAGCATTTCTAGTACTATTTAAAAAAGAATCGATTTTAATAAACAATACTTTTGGTCGATGTGCGTTATCTTTAAGAGAAAAACTGACCGTGGCCGTGGAGACAGTGTTAGGATCCATGTGCTGGAAGTTTATTAGAACACAAGCAAACGATCCAAATTGGGAGGCAAATAGAGGTAGTCATTATGCAGGTTGTATAATCCATTAAACCAAAAAGACAGTCCAACAGGGCAAAGGGGCATCCAAAAAGCAGTAAATCATGGAAAACATGCAATTTTCAAAACAAATAAAAAATCAGATGGCAATAATTTGAAACGTGACAGTGGGAACAGCATGGTATTTATATACAGTAGTTCAACCAGGAAGTAACCAATGAAGAAACAGTACAGAGTTAGTTTTCGGGTGAGGGCTCCCTCTGGTAGTTGGTAGGAGGGGTGACAACCTCGGATGTTACACTTTACTGCTTTTTGATAGTTTGTTAAACACACCTTTAAAGGGTAACTAAACACCTGCTCAGAGTCTGACTCCACCCACTAGAAATATTTGAAAATGCAGGAAAAGTGGGCAGACCCCGGCGGGGATAGAGGGAACGAACCGAGTGAGGGGCTGAGCGGGGGGGGGGGCACCTGAGACTCGTAGTGACGGATTAATTGACAGCTGCTGTCAGACTCTATGTTATTATTATTCCTCACACGGTCGCAAGACGACATGTACATGAATCTGGCATGGTGAGCTGGAACCTGCTTACGTCAGCTGTCACCGCTTACGTCACGAAGTACCGCAACTCTAAATGTAAGAAGTACCGAATTCAAAAAAAATTCAACTGCAGTAGCCACCGTTCAACCTGAAGAGGGCAGCACTCAGACGTTTTTACACCATATATTGTAGAATTAAAACACTTTATACACAAATGTCAAAAAAATTACTTGAATCAATGACCAGTACTAATAAAGCCCCATGCTTACAGATCATTAACTAAAAAAAGTTGGTTTAGGGTTTAGTTACCCTTTAAAATGTCAAAAGAGTCCTGAATCTTGTCTTTTTTCCACTTGCGCTCTGCTTTTCTACACTCTTGTCTTCGAGTGCGGGTGATGTCATTTAGCCAAAGATGTGTAGCACCCTTAACTCTCCTTGGCTTAAGCACAGCGACATTATCAAAAGTAAAAGTTCAAGATTTACTGAAAGCCCAGTGATTCCATGTCGATAGCAGCTGATACATCATCTGTGAAATGCGAAAGATAATATTCTGAAAAAATATTTGCAGTAGATGAGTGAATGGAGTGAATGCAGCGGCAGACAAACACGCTAGCTTTCACTTGATGTGAATGATATACCAAAGTTTACCTTGGTCACATTAAAACCTACTCAACCAGCAACAATGGATGGGTAGTTGTCCTGCAACGTCACATGCTATATTCCATGTTTTAAAACTGTTTTAAATGTAAGTTTGTGACCAAAAAAACTGAATTCGCAGAGCTTAGGGACCCGCTACTTTAGAATTGAGATCCTGTTTGAGCCAATCTACAGAATTGTGAAAGAAGCTGTGCAAATGTCTCTTGGTCTTGGTTTGGAACATTTTTTTTTATCACACTGTGAATTTGGCTACTGTAGTTTGACTGTTCAGCTGCTGAAATTGGTCTCTGCTTACCTGAAATTCAAATCACTTCCCCTAATGGGCAAATGTTGTTGACCAGTTTCCTGGTGAAATGTCCGCAAGGTGGAACCAAAATCAAGTTGTATTTGAGTTGTAAATTATATAGCCTAATACAGTCAACAAGAATGTTCATTTTATTAACTATACTCCCTAACCCAAACCCCAACCCTAAACCTAACTGTGATTGGAGTGAAATTGTAATTTTAGAGCAAAAATACAACCTCAGAACAATGCTCACCATTGTTTACGTGAATACGATTACTTATGGTTTTTAAGGTACCATGAACTTAGAGTCAACATAACTTACCAAGATTGCTCATGCAACACAATATCAGTTGCGCCACAGGAAAAGGTAAAACATGTCTGATGGGGGATACCACTTGTCAGTAATTTGGCAAAAGATGGTCAATTTCAGGATACTTGAACATTCAGAAGCAGTATGTCGATATCCTATGTGACCATGTTTGGTTTTGGATCAAGCAATGCCCAGGGTGGGAGGGTCCTCAGTAACCGTTGTGGCCCAGCCCACTGTTCTGGACCTGTAAAGCACTTCGATGGAAGCGATGAACGCTTCCACACACTTACTCTTCAGCGCACCTGATAATTTGCTATAGCTATTTCTTTGAGTGCTAATTCAAGCTAATGACAGGCAGACCATGACAGAAGTGATTACAAATTTTAAGGATGGGTCTTTAGAACTGTATGAGTATAGATTGAGCTCCATTATCTTAAAATGTGTGTATGTTAGCAACAATAGAGAATGCCTGTGCCCTTTAAGTTGCAAATGTAATGATGATTAATGATCTTGAACAAGATAAAACTTGAGCTATCTAGCAAATCATAAATACTGACTTATGAACTTCATGATGTTCTTTATACTGACTGATATGGTCATTTGCCGTAAAGTAAACAAGCTGGTTTAGTCTGCTCTCTCCACCCTGATCCAGTTTGTTTTTAAATAAATCACTCCATTCATTTCCCTCCATTCTGTGAGCAGTGAGCCATCCTTGTTAAGAAGAACTCTTACTCCCAGAAGGTTTATTAAAGGACAAGGAATATTTTCCTGTCGTTCATACTCTCTTCCCCATTGCTTTCCCTCTTTCTTCTGTTACATCTACAGAGAAAACATTCTAATCTTTTAAGTCTTTCTTTTTTCTTTCTTTCTTTCTTTCTTTCTTTCTTTCTTTCTTTCTTTCTATATACGTTATATATACAACATTTAAGTCGTTATCAGGGATGTCACAATACAATTTGTTTGAGACCGAGTACAGATCCTTTTTTTTTTTTTTTTGGTACTCGCCGATACAGTCCGATATCTGTATTAAAAAAAAATTCTGAACTACATATCAACAGTTTATTTAAATGTCATCATGAAAATGGTGTTTAAATAAATACATTCTTTACATTTATTTAAATGAAAGTATAACAATTAATTTTCAACATGATATTGTATTATTTTTATCAAATAAAGTGATTTTATTTACAACCACACAGCACAATCTAAAATACATTGGAGTTATTTTTGTCAAATCAAGTACTGCATAACAGATCCTCACAGATGTAAGATATTGCTGAAATGTAATACAATTACTATTGATTTATTATTAATATTATTATTAGTATTATTATTATTAGTAGTAGTAGTAGTAGTAGTAGTAGTAGTAGTAGTAGTATAGCAGTAACTGTGTTGTTATACAGGTGTGTTGTTATGACCAAGGAGCTCTCACATAAGATGTCAGCTTCCCACTCCGGAAAAGCCGGTTGGTATGTGACTCAAAGTGATTATGAAACCACAAAAGGCTACTCTTTAAATAAATAAATATGTCATCTGTTAGTGTCTCATGCTACTAAGTGAATTTGCACTCTGTTCTCTGTCATCTACTACAAACGGTGTGCTTGATGCTCATGACGGTGTTCCCTGTATGAGCCATGGAGAAGCTTTAAAAGGTACGTGCAGCTGGCGTCAGCACAACACTGTCTCCACACATTCACAAATGCTCACATTTGCAGCACTCTGCTCATGCAAACTATATATTTATATCCTTAAATCGCAGCTTTTGCTGTAAATTTGCTGTTTTTGGTATCAGAACATTTTTATGAGTACATGAGCGTATCGGTATCAAGAGATCCCTAGTCATTATTCACTGATTAGCTTTCCCTTCACCGAAGCTCTAAAATTGTATTCAGATTTTCAAAAATGGCATATCAATGTGTCACGATAGGTGTGACATCATTGTTGCCATTTGTTGTAGCTGAATATGATGTGCCAGATTGAGACTTGAGAGGTCTGGCGGCTCCGGTCTGACAGAGTTTAAAGCTTTAATTTAGCTATCAATTGCTCAGCAAACACTGGGTTTATGTGGCTAAAGGGGCCCAAACCAGTTATTAGCTGGTGCTACACATTTTGCACTTTAGTAGGAATACCATGTCCATATGTTTATCAAAAGAGTTGAATATTATGCTGTAAACAAGCTTAAAGAGAGAGAAAGAAAGAAAGACAGAAAGACAGATTGAAAAACATAAAAAAAGAGAGATTTCTATCGGCTTCCAGACGACTCAACCATCTGGTACTCTATGATCCCGGTGGTGGGCTTCTCAGCAGCCTACATTTCCACACTCCAGCTTTTCATTGGCCAATACCGCAGGATGACATAGTGATGTCATGGAATCTTCTGATGAGTGTGGCTGAGCCTTGCCATGACAACAACCCTAAAAATCACAGTCTACTTTATTGAGTAGGAGGGCTGCTCGTTGTTCAACCCATTCTGACAGCAGCACTCCCCTACAGACATTCTACCTTAAAGACACCTTTGATGTGATTTTAGTTCTTTTGCGTTTCTGTTCTGTCTGACATGCACAGCACACATTTACCTCACCCACTCACCTAATGCATGTTTCTGTTGGAGAGACTTGAGAGAGGCACTTCACTCTTGACACATTTAACTCTCTACAGGCCGCTATGATTTTTCTTTCATAGCACAGAGAAGCTAACATAGTGTTAATTTTACAGTCAATCATTCAGCCTTTCACTGTTTTTTCATTGCTGCACTACTCCACAACTGGCATCATGATGTGTTCTTCATTCACTGCACTACTTACACCTGCAGTGTGATATGTATGTGATAATATAAAGTCAGCCAGTCAGTATTACAAAATAAACCCAGGCAGGGGGATCAGGACCCTGACACAGAGAAGAAGGATCTTGTATAACACTGAATGAACCCATTTTTTTGATAATGACTGGGTGACTGTAGATTGTCCCACTTATTATATGGATACTTACCAAATATTTAAAGAAATAGTCATGCAATATTGTTTTGAGTTGAAATTACATTATTATGAGGAGAAACATACCGCAGAGTCTCCAAAAACAAACTGAATTCCATTTCAGGTTTGTGTCGGAATTCTGATTGTGTTTACATTGTGAAAATGACAGTTTGCCTGCTCATTATTCCACCTATTACATGACTACAGACCCGTGTAATGAAATTTGTTAAAATAATTCACATGTGACCACCAAGGCACCTGATCAGTAGGTATGTTAGAAAGACAACATGAATGAATGAATGTTGCATTTATATAGCGCTTTTCAGACACTACACTCAAAGCACTTTACACAGTGAACAGGGGACTCTCCTCAATCACCACCAGTTTGCAGCATCCACATGGATGATGCAACAGCAGCCATAGTGTGCCAGTATGCTCAACACACCAGCTGTTGATGGAGAGGAGAGAGTAGAGTAATGGAGCCAGTTCATGGATGGGGATCATAGGAGGCCATGATGGATAAGGGTCAATGTGGGGAATTTGGCCCGAACACTGGGGTACATTCCTAATCATTATGAGAAGTGCCCTGGGATTTTTATGACAAATGAGAGTCAGGACCTCAGTTTAACGTCTTATCCAAAAGACAGTGCCTTTTTACAGTATAATGTCCCCATTACTATACTGGGGTGTAAGGACCCACACAGACTGCAGGGTGAGCACTCCCTGGTGGCCTCACTAACACCTCTTCCAGCAGCAACCTTAGTTTTCCCAGGAGGTCTTCCATCCAGGTACTGACCAGGATCAACCCTGCTTAGCTTCAGTTGTTAACCAGTCTCGAGCTACAGGGTGATATGGCTGCTGAACATACACTCTTACGTACATGTTACTTCTGTTACAGTAATAAAACATAGAAAAGATTAAGATACAAAGTGCATTAGGATGATATTAAATAAGAGAATGTATTATTCTGTCCCTTTTTTTTATTTATACAGTGGTCCAAAAAGTATTTGGACACGTAAGTCACACTTTAAAGTGTATGAATGTCGTTGCTTTGCAAACAACAGATGCTAACTTTCCTTGTCATTTTTGCTACTACTACTTTTAACCATAAAGTCCCAAAAGATAATTTTAGTAGATGTATTAAGTTGCTTCACCTCAATTTCAAGCAGGTTTCCTAACATAATAACCACAGGTGTAGTTCTCACAGTTACATGCTAATGTTGAGAACTAGAAGATGTTCAAATACTTTTGGTTCTCATTGTGAAGTTTTTTTTTCTTTTTTTCTTTTACTTGAAAAGTATATTTCTTTAAAATAATAGTTGCTTGGCTTATCCCGATCTCATGAGATGTCGTACAAATTTGTACGAGAGGACTAATTCATATGAAATCATATGAATTACTTGCAAGTCCCTGGATGTGAATTTGTAAGCAAAGGCTCAGCGCTTCAGACGTTGTGTAGCCTACATGCTTCTTAATTTGATGCCCTTACCAAACTCAATATCTAAACCTAACCATAGAGTAGAGTCCCAAATCATTGTTTGAAGCAGGAAGAGTATGTTATGTATGACAGAAGACAGTAATTGTGGTGATTTAGAAGGAAATTTGGGAGCGTCACCTGATTGGCTGTTGTAAAACTTGAACGAATTTGTATGACCCAACCCGTACGATTTCATATGATTTACCCAACTCATATAAATCTGTATGATTTCTTTGTGAGATTGTGATGGCTTTGTTTGACATTTGGTTATCTAAATGCAGTAATATTCATACATTGTGGATTAAATGTCCAAATGCTGAATTACACTATATTGAATTGATATGATTTAGTAAGCTTTGTTTACTTCGTTTCAGTGTCTATTTGACAAAAACGTCTTTCCAGTATAAAGTTTATCTATCTGAATTTCTAACTACATGCATTGTGCTTTTAAGACAAATGCAGTGATTTCTATGCAGACTGAAAATGGTTGTTTTTGGCAGAGAGAAGATAAATAATACTGTTGTGTGTATCTGTATGTGTGAGAGTGTTTTAAGCAACCTTGCCATAATTATTCAGGTGTGGTTAGTGCTGAATAAACACAGCTGATGTTCTACAGCAGACTGTCAAGCCAGAGTTTTAGATCCTCCTCCTAATCTGAACACTGAACACACCGACTGTGTGGTATTCCACTCTCCCTCTCTCTCTCTCTCTCTCTATCCCCCTCTCCATCTTTTACCCCCCACATATTTTTGACAGTATTTCTGCTGCATTGAAACTTGTACATTATATAGCACTATCATAACAATGAGCTGCTTAGTCAGACAAATTATGTAAACGACAATGAAAAATGTGGATGCAAGTGTTCAGTGTCTTTAGCAAGATGCATGCAGTGTTTTGAAAATGAAAATTGTGTTATTATTAACTTTGTATCATGTTCTTCTGAACCCGTTTGACTTTCTTTCTTTCTTGGGAAAAAAAATATATATATATATATATATTTATAGCATTTTATGTCGGAGCTGCTATTTTCCATACAATTAAAAAGTAAATGGTGACCATGGCTGTGAAGCAAGTATGAGCACAGGCACAATTTACTTGCTGTACATTTCACTCTGTTCCATATGATAGCACACAAAGCTATCATATGGCTTCAAAAGACTTAACAATATAGTGCATGAGTCATATGGACTACTTTTACTATGCTTGTATGGTAGTTTTTGAAGCCTGACAGCCAGGGCAGGACTGGTAATTTGTTATACCAGGCATTTTCCCAGTGGGCCGATGCACTGTGGGGCCGATCAGGGGCTGACTGGCCATTGGGAGAACCGAGCGGGCCTGTGGGCGGGCCGAATGGGCGATAGGCAGAAAAGGACAACCCCCAACCCCATCCCCCACCCCCCTCAACAACTGTTGGGCCAGTTGTCATGTAAAATCCTGGGCCCATTTCTCTTCCCAGTCCACTCCTGCTGACAGCCCTTGGTAATCGTCCACTTTCATTGTAACACAATACTTGTTCTAATGATATTGGATTAACACTTCAGATCATTACATCAGTATTACTTATTTATTAATTTGTGCATTCATATCATAAATCCAGAGCCCTACAGTTAAGTAATGTAGATCAGATCATCTACATTAGTGAAAACTTTGACACAACTGGCATTTTTCAGTCTTGTGCCTCGCAAGTTGTTTGTCAATACTAGGGCTAGGTAAAAATATTGATTTTCCAATACATCGCAATCTTCGTTTGAACAATCGCAATATCGATTCTTAAATCTAAAGATTGATCTTTCGCTTTATGTGTTAACCCTCTATAATGCAACTTAATCACTCACATGTGTGACCAAATCTCACTCTATGCACCTAAAAATGTTTATGAGTAGCCACTGCCTATTCAACAGATTTCATTGACCAGTGATTGAGTAGTGTAGTGGAAAAGAAGCTATTAGCAGGTTCACCGCATGTTGAGAGTAAGTTTGGTTTTACTCCAAACTTGTTCTCTATGTCCAAAGATGAGATCCACGGAACCATATGTTATTGAATAATGCCTCTTTTAATACCCTTTCTGTTTTGACACAGTTGTTGATTAAAAACAACAAAAAAGAAACATTAAATTCTGATCACATATGGATACGCTAAAGTTCTGATTTAGTATGTGTTCTACATATCAATGTAAATACTTGTAAAAAGTGCAAATTATGCAAGTAAACTATAAAAAATTACAAAAACATAGATGCAACATAATATATGCTATTTCAAGACATGAATTGATGGAATGGATAATGTTAACATTTAAAAGAAATATACAATGTGACGACTTTGATGAAAAACCAATGACATAATATAACTGGTAAAATTCTTGTACCTAGAAGGGTTGCTTAGAAGGTTTCTTTATAACATTTACATTTATGCATTTGGCAGACGCTTTTATCCAAAGCGACTTACAGTGCAATTATTACAGGGACAATCCCCCCGGAACAACCTGGAGTTAAGTGCCTTACTCAAGGACACAATGGTGGTGGCTGTGGGGCTCGAACCAGTGTCCTACTGATTACCAGATTACCAGTTATGTGCTTAGACCACTACACCACCACCACTCGACATTAAATTGAGAGCATTAGCTGAGAGAGATTTGATTTCATATGCAAGCAAAATGAACATTGTAACAGAAATGTACCCATATGAATCTATATAGAATCTAATTGAACTGAGATCGGAATTGTATCGAATCAAATCGAGAGCTGTATCAATACCCAGTCCTAGTCAATACTCAGCCAAATACAGAGCAGTATGAACATTCTTCAAGACTTCTTTTGTGCTCCACATAATTAAAATCATACAGGTTTTGAACAACACCAGGGTTTAAATGGTGACAGAATTGTAATCTTTGAATTAACTATCCCTTTAAGGACATGAAGTGTTGAATTTGCTTAGCTCTCAGATTGCATGTATATGTTATTGCCTGGGGACATCATGTTTACCCAACTGCATTATCCTAAAACACTGAACTTAATGTAAAAATCAGCTGGAGCTGCTCCAGTGCTCTAGTCTCCATCCACTTCCTCTACATCCTCTCCCCCTGCATCCCTGCCTGAGAGAGTCTGTTTCCAACTCTCTCTCTCTCTCTCTCTCTCTCTCTCTCACACACACACACTCTCTATATCTCTCTTGCCCTCTTTCCCTCTCTATTTATCTCTTCTGCCAGTATGTCTCGTTTTTTTCTGAGGGCTTCCGCTTTTCATCCCTGCCACTGCTCTTGTTTGGTGGTGTGTGCATGTGTATCTGTGTAAGACAGAGAACGTGTGTGCATCTCTTGGAGCTGGAGGGCCCATCTGTTTAAACACTGTGAATTTCTCTCACTACCCACTCTGCTTGGATAGGTGGGTTGTAGAGACAAAGGCTCTCATCCAAAAAAAACGTAGTCCTAGAGCCTGAGGTTCTCCAGCTTTTGCCTTCAGATTAAATTTTGTTTGATTCTGAAGTTGAAACTCTTTGTGATCTTTGTGTGTCTTAAAATAAAGATCCATAGAATTATCTGTACTAGACAGAAGAGTACTCTGAAGTAGGGTATATCTACAGTACATTGTACATCACTGTACAGTACCTCAAACAAATCACACTCATTCATACGATCATGATCACATGGGAATGTTCATGTACCCTGAAATTGGCAACATTCTGCTGAATTGCTGACAAACACCCTCCTCCACAAAATATTTTGGCATCAATTCAACACTGGTAGTGTGTTGTTCAAGCAAATTCCAAGACATGGGTTCTGGTCCCTTGGAAACCAGGAAGTAAACATGTTAACAATGGTGAGCATGATTTGGAGTTTGCGATTTCGCTCAAAATGTAGATGGTTAGGTCTTGGATTGGGTTTTATTGACAGGGGGTAGAGTTAATAAAATATGCATTCCTGCTGACTGTATAGCATCCTTTATACTGTCAAACTGCTACTCACATGTACCCATATGCAGGATTCCAGACTGTGACTAAAATGGTCGCAAATGCCACCAAAAATAATTTTTTGCAACAATAATTCAAAATCTAGTCGCCATTGGAGACAGTCTGGTTGTATGCATTCAAATGCAGTTTCATCAGATATCATCTTGTGAGTTATTGAATACATCATTAGAGTGCGCACCATTGTGTCTCGTGCCACTTTTCACCCATTCTGTTATGATGGCGAGCTCACTGCAACGCACGCAACAACAAACCTAATAGAGAGTCATGAACAAATTACTCTTTTGAACCTGATCTTTTTCATGAATCCCCATTAATAAAACTGAGGTTTTGAACTCAGGAGCTCAGGTAAGTGGTTTGATTCAGATTCAATTTCTCAGAGAATCAGCCACCATTGAGTTCACAACTGGGAGTGCAGATATTTCACAATAAGAGTCCAATGTGTATTTTGGGTTTCTTTATAATCAAAAGTCCTGGATTATGCACCACTTTTTTCTTCTTCTGGTAATTATTGATTGGGATAGGAGTAGCACAATAAACTGCATCTGGGATTTCATTCAATTTGCACTCTTGTAGTCTCTGTGTCTGGGCCATCTGGTAACAGTAAAGAAAAGACGAATGCAATATTTTTAAACTTTTTAAACTATATATAAATATGTAATTTTTTAAACAATATATATATATTATTTGTATAAATTATGAAAGTGTTGTTGTCTATATATTGTATATCAAACCTCCGATTAATGGGTTATCAGTTGTCTTCCTTTTATTTGCCTTACAATCTTGTTTCTGAACAAAGATCTCACTGCTTTCCCAATTCTCTAAAATTCTGGAGAAGATATTCTCCATCAGATTGGATAGTTTATTGATAACTGATAGTCAATATGGTTTTAGAACAAACCGTTCTACATCTCTGGCTTTAATAGGTCTGGTGGAAGAATTAACAACCATTATTGATGACAAGAAGTTTGCTATAGGTGTATTTATAGACCTTAAAAAGGCCTTTGATACAATAGATCATCATATTTTGCTTCAAAAATTGGAAATTTATGGAATTAGGGGAATAGGGCTAAACTGGATAAAAGGCTATTTAGAACATAGACAACAATATGTGCAGATGGGGGAGGAAAGGTCGAAGCTTCAAAATACAATATATGGTGTACCACAAGGTTCAATTCTAGGACCAAAATTATTTTTATTATACATAAATGATATTGTTAAAACTTCTGATTTGTTGAAATTTGTAATTTTTGCAGATGATACAAATATATTTTGTGAAGGAGAGAATCTCCAACATTTGTTGAAGACTGTCTCTAAAGAGTTGGCTAAGCTTAAATTGTGGTTTGATTTAAACAAATTATCTCTCAATATAAAGAAAACTAAATTTATGATCTTTGGGAAACGTAGAATTAACAAACTATATTAGTTCTAAATTGGCAAAGATTAATGGTATATTTTGTAAAGTGAGACACATATTGAACCGAGATACAATGTATATTTTATACTGCGCGCTTTTTCTTCCTTATTTGCACTACTGTACAGAAGTGTGGGGCAATAACTATAAAACCACCCTTAAGACGATATGCACAATGCAGAAAAAGGCAATTAGAATAGTCTGCAATGTTATCCTGTTATTATGTACATACAAATTATTTATTTTTAACATTGCAAACATTAAAATTTAAAGACATAGTGGATTTTAAGACCACACAAATTATGTACAAAGCTAAAAACAAAGTACTTCCTAGTAATATTCAAAGATGGTTTAAGGAAAGAGATAGCAGACACAATTTAAGAAGGAGAGGAAATCTCTCTCAAGCAATGGCACGCACCACACTCAAAAGCATGTGCATATCCGTCAATGGGGTGAGGTTGTGGAATAATTTACCTGTAATAATTAAGGAAAGCAATCATATTGTGCAATTTAAAAGAAGGTTTAAAATGTCTATTAGAAAAGTATATGAATTAAGGTGGACTTGGGACAAATGTCTCATTTCCTCTTCAAGAGGTTGATTTGAATTACCATACAGTCTGTTTTTTGCCATTTCATTAATATTTATATTATTGTTAGTATTACATTTTGGGTTTTTCTTTTTTCTTTTTTTTCTTTCTCATTTTATAATTGTATTGTGTGATGTTGTGTTTTTTTTTCTCTCTCAATAAGGATAAATTATGATATTTTTTACTAATGATCATGTTCTGAAGAGGAAATGGAAAAGAAAGGAAATGAGAAAGAAGACAAAAAAAAGAGAAAAAGAAAAGGAGAAAGACATTAAAAAAATAATAAATAAATAAATTGTAAATAATATATTAAGATAGGATTAAGATGATATAATTATTAAGCCAATTTAATGATTATTAACTAGAGGTGGAGAAGGGGTAGGATTAAATAAGCTTATGCTTCTTCCTACTCCTTTTCGGACATGTATATGTTAATATTGTTTTGTTTCTTGTTTATTGTATTATTATAATTTTTGTATTATTATTTGTATTATTGAATTATTTTTACATGTTCGAAATAAAGTTTTTCATTCATTCATTCATTCAACAACAATCTAAACTGAGCAATTCTGTGATTTGGTGACTAAAAACAGCCATTTGGCTCATTAATGTTTCAGTTTAGGAGACAATGGCTCCAAAGTATTTTTTTTAGTCTGGAGGCCTGATATGTTCAACAAAACTTCCAGTTTCGGCCACTGGGGTTGCAGTGGTTTGAATTTGGGAACCACAGAATGATTCAGCAGCATAACTTTGACTTACTGTCACCAAATTCAGAGCAAGATCAGTTTGATTTTACAGAGGCAGAGTTAGGAGTGGGGCAACAGGAGCACTGACCCCAGCTGAAATCTTATTGGCCCTTTCAGTGCCCCTATCATGGAAAATTCTTCAACACTTTAAAAACTGAAATCTTTTCAGATTAACTGTAAAGGTCTATAACAGTTTCAACTTTTATTTTTGAAGACGATTTTATGACAATTAGGTATTTTAATGCTTTTTTTAATACCATAAACCTTTCATAATGGGCTGATCTTATGTCATAATTTCATGTGTTAACAAACATTTGAGTTTTCACCTCTGTCTTTCTTAAATTGATCAAGAAAGACGTAATAAGAATGAGGTCATCATAGTGACATGTTTTATACATTTGGCTCCTTTCTGTACATGTTGGCATCTCTTTGGTCTGACTTTGTAAAATATCTTATAATTGTCTGCATTTTCTTAAAGTTCTTAATGCTCACTAATATAAATATTGATTTTGCAATATTTGGACTACATGATATGTACACTGGTGGCCAAAAGTTTGGAATAATGTACAGATTTTTGCTTTTTCTGAAGGAAATTGGTAATTTAATTCACCAAAGTGACATTCGACTGATCACAAAATATAGTCAGGACATTCCTGATGTAAAAACAAACAGCACCATCACTGTTTGAAAAAAGTCATTTTTGATCAAATCTAGACAGGCCCCATTTCCAGCAGCCGTCACAAAAACACCCTATCCTTGAGTATTCATGCTAAATTGCTAATTTGATATAATGGCATTTGCCATTATATCAAACACAGTTAAAAACTATTTGGTTCATTAAATGAAGATTAACATTGTGTTTGTTTTTAAGTTGCCACAGTATGCAATAGACTGCATGTCTTATGGTAAATAAATAAAACCGCTTTCTCTAGAAACTCATCAGTCAATAATTTTTTTGAGGAATTAAGTCTATACAATGCTTGATATTGCCAAAAAAACTGAAGATTTCATACAAAGGGTGTACACTACAGTCTTCAAAGACAAAGGGCAACAAGAGGATAAGTACATCAGAGTCTCTGGTTTGAGAAATAGACGCCTCACATGTCCTCAGCTGACAGCTTCATTGAATTCAACCCGCTCAACACCAGTTTCATGTACAACAGTGCAGGCCTTATCGGAAGAGCTGCAAAGAAAAAGCCACTTTTGAAACAGAAAAATACAAATAAAAGGTTAGAGTGGGCAAAGAAACACAGACATTGGACAACAGATAATTGAAAATGAGTGTTATGGATCTTAACCCTATTGAACTTTTCAATGGCTATCAGCTATACTGTATGGTGCGTAGGAAGTGCCAGTCAAGACAGCCACATCTATGGCAAGAGCTACGGGATCTGCAAAGCTGTCATTGCTGCACGTGGAGGACTTTTTGATGAGAACTCTTTGAAGTAGTTTAAGAAATGTTTCATGTTATTAATGTCCTGACTATACATTGTGTTTTCTTTTCTTAAAAAAAAAAAAAAAAAGCAAAAATATGTGTTTCAGTGAGGCACTTACAATGGAAGTGAATGAGGTCAATGAAAGTAAATCTGACCAATATTTGGAGGGTTTAAACAGAAATGTGAAGCTTGTAATTTTATAGAAGCACATGTTGTAATGGTGCATTCATGTCATGTCGGAATAACTGTAATTATGAGATGGCAACTCGGAAGAGTCATTCACATCCTCAGACCTCATAAGTTATTATTTTCTATGGTTACACTTATAATGCCAAAATGGCTTTGTTGTTGATAACAGTAAAATGTTTATCACTTCAGTATTTCACCTCTTTATGTTTTTGCAAAATGTTTAAGAACAAAAAGAAATGCTCCAGCCATCAATGGCACAATAAAATAGCATATTATAGAGAAATATGTTCACTACCTTCAACTGTAGAGGCCTCTGCCATATGTGATCTTTTCACATGACGTCACGACTGTGAAGTCAGAGCTTTTACAGAATTCCAAATTGAACTGGTAATTATATGTGAGCACTTTTTACTAGTTAGATTCTCGTAATACGGTAATTCTGTCATGGACCGTAATTGTTCTGTTAAAACTTGTGTATTATTTGAGATGTAAAGTTGTTTAAATTGTCATATTACAGTCGTGTTATGTTTTAGTGTTTGTTGACATTGCATCGTCATCGTAACTAAGTTGTAAAATTGGCTATAACTTTACACAAAAATGGTTAGTAGGTGATGCTATCACACTAAATCATGTTTACACGCATATCCTTTAAGTCTTGTGGATACTTTTGAAACCGTGAGTATTTTAATGTTAAAAAAATTGGTGCAATTCACTTTCATTGGCGCCTCACTGGAACCAAGATTTTAGCTTTTTTTTGAAGAAAAGGTGGGACGAGTCAAAATATTTTTTTGTGGTAATCAATGTTATGCCACAAATGCTGTCTATTGAGCTCAACTTGTATTGAACCTGGAACATTCCTTTAACAGTTTCTGATGACCTGAGCTATAGAGATCACTGGCAAATCTGCAAAGTTCAGCAGAGGTCTTTTTTTTCTAAGTGTGAAATTTCTGTGACACTAGTGGTACAAATAAAATAAAATAAAATAACTAACAGCTTTCCAGAATATCCCAACAGCCATTGATAAATAGTTTGCCCCACCCCAAACTCACACTATTGGGCAGTCGGGACGGTCAAACAGGACAGTTTTTATAGCACCACTAAGACACAGTGTTTAGAGTTTTTAAGGAAATCAATTTATGGTTGGCTTATTTATAGTTGTACAGAGTGGTGGTGGCATAGTGGGCTAAAGTACATAACTGTTAATCAGAAGGTCACTGGTTCGATCCCCATGGCCACCACCATTGTGTCCTTGAGCAAGGCACTTAACTCCAGGTTGCTTCAGGGGGATTGCTCCTGTAAAAAGTGCACTGTAAGTCGCTTTTGGATAAAAGCGTCTGCCAAATGCATAAATGTAAATGTAAATAGTTGTCGCTGGAATAGGAGGAAGTATTTTAACATTAGCAAAGTTAAAGTTCAGCTTTAAATAACAAGTGATACAATGTGGTACCAACCACCAATACAGATTCTTGTAGAGCTCCAGTGATGAATGAGCATGGAAGAAAATATGTTTCATCTAGCATTTCTTAATTCTACAAATTCATAAACAGTCAACACTATCCAGCGATAAAGGCAGAGAAAATCACCCATAGACAAAAGACAACCCATGACTGCTGATGTTCTCATTAGCTGCTTAACAGCCCTCCACTTTTGCTATTATAACACACTAAAAACACCAGACACCATGTTTCCTTCCTTGGTTGCCTGTCTTGTGCTGCTATGAATTTACACCTTGTTCCAAATTTCCTCTCTCTTGGGGCTTGGATAATATCCCAATCAGCAGAAGAATGTGGTTCATGACTCTGCTGTCTCAGACATGGTTCACCCTTTCATATGTACCGTCACACATATGTGTTTCTGCAACAGCCAGTTGCGTTACAAGCTGCCAGATTCAAATATGCTTTTGTGCCGACACAGGCTGTGCTGGTCAAGCGTCTGTTATGTATATTCCCTCAAACAGTTACTCATCCTGTCTTTTAAACCACAGAATAAGATTATATTATATAAATGCATCCAACTCGTCACCAAAGTGCCACGATAAAAAGTTACAGCTCTTATACGCACAGTCAATACATCAAACGCGATCTTCCTCTGATGCGTGCTGCCATTTGTTTACATTAGTAGCGGTTGTCATTCATCAAACAAGCAGCTACTCAAAAAGTCTTTTCAAGCATGTAATATGTTTATTTTATGAAACAAACAACCAAATTGTCACCAAAGTATAAAGATTACAGTTCACAGCTTGTATATGCACAGCCATCACATCTGAAAGCGATCATCCCATGCACGCAGCTTCATTTGCTTTTTAGGTGCATATGCGGTTTATTCACACAAACAGCAACTCAGACAGTCTTTTCAGGCATATAATATGTTTGTTTTCAGAAAGAGACAGCCAAACTATCACAAAAGCACCACAATAACAGTTTAAAAGTTGTATACTCACAGATGCTGATCGAGCGTGATTATCCATGCATGCATCCAAGTCTGTTTAGATTAGTGCTCGTCACACTCACACACACACACACACACACACACACACACACACACACACACACACACACACACACACACACACACACATACACACACACACACACACACACACACACACACACACACTCACACACACACTCACACACACACACACACACTGGGGTAAATTTAGGGCAGATCCATTCAGAACCATTCTCCTGATGAGGGTTCAAAGCTCAAGTATTTGAGGGTAATGGATGACCCTACATGAGCTTTGTATCCACAAGTGCTGGGCAGTACTGTCATATATACAGATATCATAATAGCACATCAACTCATTGCTAATCTCTGACATTCCTGTTTTTGCCAGTGATTTTAAAACTGGCCCCTTTCCATTGTGGAAAGAAAGTTTGTGCGCTCATGATTGCCAGATTTTGCAAATTAAGCTAAACACTGGGCAGAATATTTCCAAATTGTGTAAGTGTAAAGATCTGATTGGGGGATTGCATCTCTTGATATCTGGCAAACCCAAGCACGTCTAAATCTATGTCTATTGCCTCGTGGCTCTTGAAATTTTCAGTTGATTCGTTAAGCATTATTTATCATGTGTAGAGAATTAAAATGTTTTATTTGCATGTTTAGTTCTAAGTAATATATTATGGGTGGTGGTGGCGTAGTGGTCTAAAGCACATAACTGGTAATCAGAAGGTCGCTGGTTTGATCCCCACAGACACCACCATTGTGTCCTTGAGCAAGGCACTTAACTCCAGGTTGCTCCAGAGAGATTGTCCCTGTAATAAGTGCACTGTAAGTCGCTTTGGATAAAAGCATCCGCCAAATGCATAAATGTAAATGTAAATTACAGAATTGATTTAAAGGGGATGGTAAGGGGGATGGC